>NW_015505251.1:1371129-1401130 GCF_001515645.1 Sinocyclocheilus grahami | reverse complement strand
ATATATATATATATATATATATATATATATATATATATATATACATATAAAAATATATATGTATATATATATATTTTTTATATATATATATATATATGATTGACAGAATACATACAATAATATAACTCAGAGAATACATGAATGTAAATGTAATTATTTATATATAATATTTATTATATAATATAAAGTATAACTAATACTAGATAGATATATCTATCATGCTGCATGCATAATAAATATAAAATAATATTCAAAATGATGTTTCAAATGAAATATATTTATTTTGCACAATATAATTTAGAAATTTTCTAAACGGGAAATTTGCACTATGAAACTTAGACTTTTATTAATCCGATAGCTATCGGTTGATGCCAAAACTCTCAAAATGTGCAAATAGTGACTGATATATCAGTCTGGCACTGAGACTTTAGGATGAGCTATAAGGAGTGTAATGTGAAGGGAGTAAGCTGTGTCCAGATCTGCAGAGGAGGTGTTTTCTACTGACAGAGCCAGAGAGGGGAAGAGGCCATGCTGATGAAAGGGGCAGGGCAGATGGATCTGTCATACAGAGTTTGCGTAATTAATTGACAGGCAGAGTAAATAATTACCCGAGGTGGTATCCGGGCCGCCCGACGGGAGCAGCTGTGTGTGTGACTGTGGCAGACGGCGAGCCCCCCTGTGCCACGACTGTCAGTGGAGCGCTGGAGTGAAATGGGCAGGGAGGGGCGGCAGAGCAACCAACATTAGGCCTGATTAACCATGTCATGAGCTGAACCCCAAGAGGAACGTGGTCGTGCATGTGTGCGTGTGCATAGTAAAGTTGATCGACAAGTTGGAAAGTTGAATGGTATTTAAGCTTCACTGTTTGGATGTAATATGAAATGTAGTTTTAAACCTTTGAGTGCTTTCATGTGTCTTCTGCTTGTGTTGAGATTTGACTGGTGTCCGCAGGGGAAGTTGGGCACTCTTCCATTTCACTGTGTTACCAGCTCCCTCTCATGGGCTCAGACTACGCGAGCAGACTGTCGTAAAAGCAGCGTGTGTGTGTGTGCAGGTGCCCGTAGAGCCAGCCAGGCATTCTGATTGGCCCTCTTGAGATGCTTCTTCCTCTCCAGCCCCTCAGATCTGTAATTACTGCCAGTCTTCCTCCAGTCTCACTTACATACTAAATACAACTCTGATTTTTCCTCATGCCAGACAATCTGTGCTATTGAAATCGTAATTGTTACTACTTCCTCCTTGGGGTCTGATAACTAAAGAGAATGCATAAACACCCCCTTTCTAAGGCCTAATAGATGCTGGAGTACCCCGTTATTAGCCGAGTGTGCCGGGGTGCCACACAGCCTCCCTCCACTCCACTTGGGAGAGCATGTGTGGATATTAGGGCTCTTTAATATTTCATTCCGCAAAATAAAACCATTGTCAGGCCCCTTAGGCTCCATATGCAGTGTAATGTGTGTTCATCTACACTCCCTCGTTCTTGTGGCAGATTGGCCTTTGATAACCCCAAACCAACACCCAACAAATATCAGTCTACAGCAGAGTCTATTACATGACTGTCTGTTAGTTGTTAAAGTCAGCATGGAGTTAGTCTGTGTCTATTTGTGCATGACTGATTTGGTTATTTTCTAAAGAAAATAATATGATCGCCATATGATTTATGATGTTGCCCAAAAATTTTTACGTTTTTAAATCACCACTTTGCATTCACTTCATCATTTTAAATCCCTCTGCAGTGTGACCATTTTTTTTGTTGCAAATATTCAAATTAGTCTCAGATGTAATAAGTCATACAAATGCATGCATAATAATTATTTACAAAATTAATGCTGTTTATGATTACAAATAATATAATTATAAAAGCAAAATAATGTTTACAAATATTTGTTGTATGATTTATACACAATTAAATGAAATATTAATATTTAAATGGCTATTTAGGCATTGTATGTACATACAATAATTTAAGTGTTACATACATGCATAGTAAATATAAAAGAATGATATGTTCTGTTATGTAATATATGTATATAGTGGCAGTTAATGGTGATGAATAAAAAGTTATGCCATTAATTGCAAATAATGATGGATTTCAAGAAGGAATACTCTTGAAAGTGAACATGACCTTTAAAATCCTAATTAAAAATGGGTGCTGCCTGTCCTCCATAACGAACAAATCTGTGTTTGCGTCTGGTTAAATCCCACAATCCAGTAGTTGGATAAAATCAAGTCTTGCCCTACATTTATTCACTGAATATCCTGTTTGACTCATAAATGTCACATTAAAGAGATAAAATGGGTTGTAAACATGCTTCATGCTGACCTTTAAGCTATTCCTCAGTGATTAAAAGCAAGATTCTGTAAATTTAGAAACCAAAAGAACTAGAAAATTAAGAGTTGAGCACCAATCAATTATGCATAAACCGTGGTATCCTCCCACGCTCTGTGGGCACTGGCTGATGAAGCCTCATCTTTTTTTATAAAGGTGGATATTCATTGATTTTTGTCTCATGCGCAGCTTCAAAGCTCCCTGTCGAGGTGGGGTTTTTAATTAAACATATCTTAAAAATATAAAGTAGCCCAACTGACCGTTCCCACAGAGCGAGCCCATATTCAACCCACGGCTCTGCATCCTGCAGTTTATTTGATGTGCTCCCATGGATCCGGTGTCCAGGCTGGTGGTTTCACATGCCCTTTTTTCTGTTTACAGGTGGTACAGTTGCATGCTGGGAAAGAAGTGTAGCCTGGCACCTTTGAAAGATGAGCTGCGGAAACAAGGGGTGAGTTTTGCTTGGACCACTGCGTGCGTGTTTGTTTTTTGCCTCTCAGATCTTTAATGATAAATGAGTGGGCGTTTCCCCAAGACTTCAGGTTAATTCATCTTAATGAGTTTCACTAGCGTGGCCTAAAAACATACCACGACAGGGAGCGCTAATGGAGCAGATTTCATTAGGCATCATTAGCTCCCACGTCACCCCTCCAGCCCCTCTCGATTACTCCGCCTGTGTCTGTACAGTCAGAACGCTGTGATATCTGTGAATGAAAGGCATTTTCCCTGCTCACAGGTTATTAGTCTGGTGTCAGTCTGCTCTGCTCGGCTCGGCTCAGGCCTGATGTGTGGTTTGATTCATCTGAAGTTGTCAGAGTCCCGTCACCCTCCATTAGTGTCATTGTTCTCCTGGCTAACGTCCAGCAGTTCCTCCTCTCGCCACTGTGGCTCTAATTAATATGCTAATGCCCTCTCACTTTCACCTCTCCTTTTTCTCTGCTTTTATCTGTGGTTTGAATGCCCTCTGCCTACAGAGGTCAAACTTGAGTGGTGTTTTTTTTACTGAAGAGCAGTGGGATTTGATTTCACCCTATAGTTCACCCCTAACACCCACAAATCTGTGTTAAAACACTCCTCACTGTGTGAATAGCAGGTCTGTAATTCTCTGTTTAAGCCTTCTGGGATAGGGGGTCTCGTGTCGGTCATACACTATGCATATATATGTGTTTATATTGCTTTATATAAGTTATTTTATATAAGTCATTTTTCCATCAGTCCTACCATTTTTTGCAATGTGATATTTTGCAAGCACATTTAATCTCTCTCTGCCAAACATCTATAACCTACTGTAATGTAAAAAGTATCATAATAACTACAATAACTACAATGCTAAATAAATAAATTTGTGTGTGTGTGTGTGTATATATATATGTATATATATATATATATATATATATATATATATTATATATATAATTTTTTTGTTTTGTTTTTTGGAAGGACTTATTAATATTAAATGTAATGTCTGATAAATAGTCAGTATTAAAATTCTATACTATTTTATGTAAATAAATTATTTTAGTTTTTATTTTTACATTTTAAATGTCACCAGTAAATTTAGCCATCACAACATCATACAGTATTAAAATGTATATTAATTTAGCAAATTGTATGTATATTAATGTGCAAATTTAAATTACATTGAAATAAATGGGTTTTTAAAGATTTTTTGTTTTTAAATGAGCATTAAATGATGGCAAAAGTAATCTAAATATAAAAATATGTAAAATGATTATGAACAATTAAACGTCCGATATCCATTATACTGATAAATTAAATGAATCTGTGACATCAACAGATAAATTATATGATACCGATATACTGTGCAACTCTAATTGTAAAAAGCAATGGTAGACATATATCATGGTGGTATATATTGTACTGAATTATACCTGTTGTAAATAAATTATGCTAATAAACATGAATTGCTAATAAAGATTTACATTTACATGGGAGAGAAATGTGCTTCATTGTCATGAATATGTCACAATGCAGTCCTAAAAATTATCCTTTCTTTATGCAAAATATGATTTTCTGATATCTTTAATATAACCCAGACCTCTCTTGATATTTTTTGTAAGATTCACAGGCTATTTTGTGTTTTAATCACCACTAATGAGTTCCTCATCATCTTTTGTCCTTTCACAGGTGCTCAAAGTAACACACACCGAGTTCTGTCAAGGTCGGACCATGCGCTGGGCCCTGGCTTGGAGTTTCTATGATGATGTGCCTGTGCCTGTAAGCTCTGAGCACTTCCTGCATTACTTTATAGACAGTAGAGAGTGTTTGCCTCAGTTTAAAGTCAGCTAGTCCTCACATAACCCATGCACCCAGTCTGTCTGATGCATTTGTGTGTGGGAAAGCAACACCTGCTGAATATTCACTGGGCTCGGCCCTCTTTTTAATAATGCATCTTTAGCCCATTCCATCAGATACACTTGACCTGCTTCCTAAGGCACAGCGCAGCTCCTTCTTAGCAACAGTTGCCCAGACAGGGTGACTGTGCCATATAGTCACGCACTTCAGAAGGGCTATAAAAGGGGAAAAGAGGTGGAGGGAATGGAGAAAGGGGAGGCAGGATGATTTGTTATGGCCTTTCAGGAGAATTCCCCAAGTCCCAGATGCCTTTTTCCTCACAAGCACTTGAGTAGAAAGATTGGCCTACATATTTGTCTGCGAGCCGCTCCTCCCTCAGCCAGCATACAGACACATCTAGATCTGGATGGCACCCGCATTCTTCTGTGCTTTATTCGCTCTCTCCCATTTCAGTTTTCCACTTCCTGTGTCCATTCTTCTTCTCTGAAGCCAGCTGAGCCCCATTAGCAGAGCGCACAGAAGCCAGATCAATCTCTTTGACAGTCAGATCATCAATCCAGACGTGAAATGTATTGCATGAGAGGTAGGGGGTACAGCGAAGACTCTGACAAAAAAGGTAGGGTTTGAAAAGGACCCTGCAGTGCTGAAAGCGTGCCCGGGATTTGAAGCTGTTGAAGCAGTGGATTTACAGTGGGGGGGGGGGTCAAAGGTCACCAGGCAGGAAGCCGCACTAAAGCGGGACAGAATGAGGCCGGTTGTCAGCATCTGTGGATCACTGTGGAAATCATCTGCTTGTGTTCAATAATTGAATAATGACCTTTAAGCTTAGTGTTCCTAAATCCAATTTACTTCATGTAGTTAACCTTATACGAGGAAGACAGTTAAGCTGTATGGTCTAGTCTGTGTTAAATGTGTTGCTTATTCCAGCAGGGCACAAACAATGGGGTGTTGAGTAGAGTAAGATCCTGTGATGGATGCCAGATTAGCTGTGCGCTTGATCTTCTATTATGATTAACGATCACCAAAGACCACAGCACAGCCGCCTAGGACAGCCCACACTGATGGAGTAGATGATTGGTGTGGACGGTGTGTTTTTTGGTACTGAGGGGGATGGTCTGTTGGCTTGTGATGAGTCACGTTTATCTGCTCTAACAACAGATGCTCTGTTAAAGGAGCAGAGAGACATGTGACTGAAGCAGTGTGTGAGAATCCACTATGATGAGAGCTGGAGAAGTCAAAATATGACTGCTTTAATATATTTATATATAAAAAAGTTGTTCATATCTGGTCACAGTAAATGGTTAATTTTTTATGAATTAATGTAAATATGTAGTAGTGTGGGAGACCAATTACATTAAGTTATATATAACTTTTACTTTTCGTACTTAATACTTTAGGTTTTGCTGTAAAGCAGTGTGTGTTGTCTAAAGTAAATATACACACGCATACAGTATATACTGTGTCCCCATAGCAATGTCTCGTTCCCTCATCTCAGGGAACCGAGGTTACGTGAGTAACCGAGAGCGTTACTGCGGACTGTTTATCGATACTTCTTGTCTGTTTGAATAGAGACTGAATCAGAAACCGCACCAGAGGTCGACCTGCATGTTACATTTTCGTTTTTAGTTGGCGGTAAACGCGCAGATTCAGAATGACATCCATGTGAGCAGATACCATGCCTTGTGTGGCTGCGTTCCTATTGGCTGCTCTAATCTCATGTTTTATTAATCAGCTAGAGGCGTGGTAAGTGTAGGTGTATTGCGTAAAACCTGGATTTGACATTTATATTTTAAGCGTTCTGCTTCGGCCTTTATAAACAACTTCGAAGAAAAGTGGTGCTACACGTATTACTGACCGTATGTCAGTTTGTTTTTTATCGTAATTCATCGAATATACGCGGTTATTAAAACACGGCCATCTCCGTGTTTTGCAAGACCAGCGTGTGTGGGCGGGGCGTTGGTGCAAGGGGCGGAGCCCAACTGTCTGTACAATGGCCCGATATGTTGACTGAATAACCCGCCATCTTGTTGTGACTCCTCTACGTGCGTGGAAGAGTGACTTCAAGGGGGATCCAGTCACGTCTTTCCTTTTATTTTACTATTTTTTTTATAGACGAGCAGATTGGATCCCGAGCAGAAGCATTTGAGTCTATCTATTTAGCATTTTTAATTCATTTCTCTAATCGTTTTTGGAGCATAACAAGAAACAGAGATGAGTATCGAGACGCTTTTAGAGGCGGCGAAGTTTTTGGAATTGCAAGCCCTGCAACAACAAAAAGCACGTGGTAAGAAAAGGAAAATATGGGGACATACACCTTTATGACAGACAGAGGGTCACGTTAATGAATCGTGTTGTTCTCTAATGCAGTAGCCGGTTAATATGAGGCATTGTTGCACGGGATGTCACAAGCTACGTGATAGCAGGAATCAGTGTAGTGCGTGACATGAAATATGTTATAATACGCCAATAATACCAAGACTCTGCAAAACTGCAGTATAGTAGGCTATGCTTACGTTTACTTTCTAGGGTAGTAAACTGGTGTTTTCCGGATAGTGACAGCCATGTATTAAAATGCAGAGAATGCTCATCTGCTTTGGCTGTTGGGATAGTTCGTGATTGAATACTTCATTGCAGTGGCGATGTAGGAAAACATACCTGCTTGCTTTTAAGGGCGGTGGCTTACAAGTACGTGCGCGAGTGCCAGTTCAGTTGCGCTTTACATAATGACCTAAGTATCACATTACGCGGCTCTTATTTGCATCCTTTTTGTAGAAGGGAATGGATGTAATGTTTTATTGTATTTTCGTAGACTGTTTTTAGCCCAATAGTGTACGGTTAATTTATTTCACACTATTGTTTTTTCTCCCGCGCTGCATGCGTCCACTGGCGCTTTCTGAAGCCTCGGCGACGTGTCTGCCTTAGCCACGCCCCTTAAGCGCCTCGGTGATGTGCCTGCCTCCGCTGGCGCTTTCTGAAGCCTCGGCGACGTGTCTGCCTTAGCCACGCCCCTTAAGCGCCTCGGTGATGTGTCTGCCTTAGCCACGCCCTCATGTAAGATCCGCGTGGACAGAGCCCGCCCCCTTCGCTCCATGTGCGCGCCTGGCGCTGCTGCTCTGTGCAGGGAGGGGGTTTACAACCAGAGGGAAAGTAGGACAGTAACCCCCTGCTTGCTTTTCCAAAATGTACTGCAGTTATATAACACACTCCTGCAGTTTTGGATCATCGTGGTGCCCTGACAAATAATACTGGGAGAGTGACATTCTCAGGAAGAATTTACATGATAAGCTTGTTGACTATGGGGGCCACGCAATCAGTTTATTGATTGGCCTATATCAAATAATCAACTATTTATGAGGATAAATAGAATTAACAATTTGAATATAAAAAATGATAAACATACAGTATTATGTTTAGCAGTCGATCATGCTAAATATAATTGTTTTCATCACTTTATTATTGTAATATGTAATTACAAAGAATCAGAAGGCAGTTCTATTCATTAGTAAATATAAAAATACAATCACACTTTTTCCATGATGAATGAAGTTGACATGAATACTGTGAATGAATATTATATTTTTATTTTATTGTTGCATTTGCAAATTGTATACTTTTATATACATATCCAAAGATCAACTTATTGCTTAATCGTTTTTTCCCAACTGATTCCATTTCAATTGATTTATCGAATGTATTGCCAATTGACTGGAATATAATTTGTTTATTTTCTTTTTTCACTTGGAAATTGTATACTTATATATATATATATATATATACTTTTCCAAATGATTGATTAATTGATTTTTTTAGATGATTTTATATTTCTAGGTATATAAATAGAAATCAAATGTATTCTAAAATATAATATTATATTTTTCTTTTCGAATTTGCTAATTGTATACTTGAATTTTTTAGCTGATTTTCTGTTCAATTGATATATCAAATGTAGTCTCATTATTATTATCATTATTATTATTTTACTACCCAGTCTAAGCCTGTGATAGAAATCTTCTCGATCAGTTTCACTTCTGTATATTTCACCACAGCTGACTGTAATTCTACTCAGCATGTGACTGTAAAAGCATGAGCCAGCAGTTTGTAATGCTGGGTTGTAAATTGCATTGCCTGCTGGTGGACAGTCATTTCCTGTGTGCAGTTATACATTTGCCCTCTATAGCTGTTAAAAAAGGTACACCAAAATACTTCAGACAGGCAGGTGTTGTCCAGAGAAATTCTGTTTAAAAAAAGCTTCTCTTCTCTAGTCTGGCACAATTAGAAGTATTCAAAGAAAAGTGGAACCTTGAAATGCGTTTATGCATGTGGGAGGTGTTTTTTCCTCTTTTACCTAAAGTCCCCCTGTAGTCAAATATTTTATCCCTTAAAACTTATCTTTGATCATCAAAATTACATATTTAAATGTTTTTTCTTGTGAAAATACTTTTCTCATGCCTTAAAATAGCTTGAATATAACTCTACACCCTTGCCTCATTTACTATATGCGGATCTATGAATATGCAAATTAGTCCTGCCTCCACTCAGTCACACAAGCCAGGTCCTCCTGATCCACTGAACTGTAGTAAACGCAAAACAATGGCATACACGGATAATGACTGATAAAACTATGTTTTTACTAGAGGACATACAGTGAATACTGTAACATTCGTTAAAGTTACTTACTTGACGATGTTGTGTCCTAAAATGCCTTGAAAACTTGAATGCAGCCGAATGCGCCCGCGAGCATACGCGTGTGAAGTGCAGACGCTGCTGCGGGACAGGTGGGTCTGACTCCGGGCTACTTTTACACAGTTTCCACGGGTTATAATGCAAGTTAGCGGTTCTAAATTCACATTAAACCACAGCTTCATGGGGTTTTTGCTCTAATTTATGTTTGGTTTTGTGCTGGTATTGGTATATTTTGCATAGTGATAGGAATCGATCCCTTGACGTGATTGGTTATTGGATTGTGACGTAGCAAACCGAGCGCTGTTTCAAACCGCGATTCTGGGACTGCCATTGGGAAACTACAGTTTTAAGGATAAAATACTCCGCAATGGTGTTGATTAATGGATTGGCACATGGTTTGTCTAAAAGCATATTAAAAACACCACATAGACAAATAAACAACATAAAAAACTTGATTTTCACTACAGGGGGACTTTAAAGAAATCAATAATGTGTCATTAATCAGCTGTTAACAGCTCCAGTGTCAGGAAATCGAGTGTATTTAAAGGGACAGATCAGTCACATTTCACTTGAAAGGCTTGCTGGTTTGTGTGTATTTTGCTTCCTTGTGTATTCTGGTAATTGGTTGTTTGGTTCCATAGCAAATGGTCCCCCCCCCCCCCACCTCTTTTCAGCAGGAGGAAGCGTGCGCTGTTCAAATAGCATAGTGGTGACTGGTGGGGGTGGATTGCTGCACTGTGATTGGCTGAGATTAGGTTGGAGCACTTTCACCACCCCCTTCGCTGACACACACACGCACACACACTCATAAACGATAAGAATGCCTGTCTTAAAAGTCTCATTATCCTCTGAGCGCACATGATTTGATGCTGTCTGGCTTTTCACCCAAATGCGCTTCATGGCGTTCCAGACGCACACACACCTGTGTCTTTTTCAGTTTATCTAGGGCACCTCGTATACCTGTGACCTCTTTACCTCCCTGGGCGTTAAGAGGATTCTTTTAAAACTGGTAGCAATAGGTTGTGCAGTGATTAATTTTTTGATATTTTGATTGCTATTAATTGGCTGATATGAAGCAGAGTTTTCTTCAGTGCTATGTTCGTAATACATTTTAAGCTTTTTGACCAATTCGAGTTGTTATACATAGCCTAGGTGAGTGCTAAAATAGTTGGAATAATAAAAGCAGTAATGTAAAGGGACATACAGAAAGCTTCTGGAATGACTTGACTTGGATTAACCATAAAAGCGCTGATCAGGATCATTCTCCTTCAACCCTACAACAGCGAGCTAATATAAATGCACTTTAGCTGAGCAAAGCCTAAGAGTTTTTTCAGGTGAATTCAGTGTTAATGCGATTTATTCTGTTTTACTGTTAATAAAATGGTTTTAAGTTGTCTAAAGGTGAAGTGTAATTTCTGTCACTAAACGAAATGAAGCAAAAATTGGTGTTTGATTTACTTTTTAATACTTTTATTCAGCAAGGAGGCATTCAATTATCATTTTAAAAGTGATAAAGGCTTCAAATAAATGCTGTTCTTTTGAATTCTGTTCTATGCATCAAAGAATCCTGAAAAAAATGTATTATAGTTTCCACAAAAATATTCAGCAATCAGCATATTAGAATGATTTCGGAAGGATCATGTGACACTGAAGACTGGAGTAATGATGCTGAAAATTCAGCTTTGCCATCACAGGAATAAATTACAGTTTAAAATACAAATAAATTAGAAAACGGTTGTTTTAACTTGTAATAATAATTCAAAATTGTACTGTATTTTTGGTACTGACCCCAAACTTTTAAATTGTAGTGTATATATTAATTTTATATTGATCCTATTGTTTGTTTGTTTTTATTCTAACATTCAGATGCTGCTCAAACAAACAGTAGTGTTGAATATGCCACAGTATGTGCGTTTTTCAGGAAAATCAACCTATGAATGGGTTACTTTTAGTTGCCTTGGTTTGCACATTAAACTCAGGATAAACGTTTAACTAAAAAAAAAAAGTGATTGAATGTTTTTCAGTCTGCGACCAATCCTTTCACCTAAAATAGATGTAGGTTCCTTAATTACTTTACTATTGAACAGCAGTGGAAGTCCTTTAGTGCATCACGTGCTGAAACTCTAGTTCTCCTCTCTGAGTCAAAAAGCAGTTTGTGTGTCTCTCCAGTGTGTCTTTACTATTTCTTAAACGGTGTAAAGTCGAGTCCAACAGCATGTATAATTGATACTGAAGGTTCAGGAGGCCGTCCTGTGGTGTTTTCGAGCAGCCCTGCTTGAAGAAGGGAGTGTGGTAGGAGGGGGACGAGCATCGTGTTTCCATTTAGGCCAGAGAAACGTTAGTGCTCTAACAGTAATCTCTATCCTCCACTGTTAACCAGCAACACTTATTTGTCTGTACGCACACGAAAGCTCCTTTAATAGAGTTCACTCTGAGCTAGATATAATCTCAGGCTGGTTTGTTGACCCATATTGATTTGTGGCTGCCCTGTCTCCATATTTTGCCCAAGTTTAGATGAGATGTCATCACATCATATGTTTAAGGTCAAAGGTTACCTGCAGTGTCCAACATATTGTTCAGTCGTCTGCATTTCCTTCAAAACGGTTTACTAGATCACAATAAGAGACACTGCAGACAGATAGGACATCCTATTTTTATCTTTTATGCTTGTTTTGGATGTTAACTGAAAATGTATTCTTTAATTTATTTGTTATTTTTAATTAAATAATTAAGAGTAGAATAATTATTACCATCACATTTCTGTTATCATTTGGTTTATCCATTTGGTTATCTGCTGATATACTATTTATCCCCCTCCCCCTCCCCCTCCCCCCACCATGCCCATCACGGTCATCCCCATTCCAGTGGTGTCCTCCACTCCACCCGCTCTACCCCCGCCCCCCACCACAGCTCTCAGCCCGTCGGCAGCACCCCCCCTCACACCACCCAGAAAAGACACCCACTCGCTGCCAAACCAGCAGGCACTGCACCAGCGCCCCCTCATCTCGTCTCAGGTGAAGCCAGAGCCCACATCACTGTCTCAGTCCAATGGCACTAAACCAGCCCAGCAGCTCCAGACCTACCCGGGCCCCATCGTCACAGCTTCCCAGCATGCACTTCTCCCTCAGCCTGGACCTCCTTCAGTCCAATCCAGCCCTGTGGTTAGAGGCAGTCCGCCTGATGACCACCGTAATTTGGACGGCAAGAAGAGATCTGGAGGGTGAGTCAAGACCTGAAGCTGTTATTTATCACTATGTTATTACACGGCCCTGTGGAATACTTGATTCTGATTGGTCAGTCGCAACATTCCGAGGTATGTTATCCCTCGATAACAACCGGTAAAAGCTAATAACACAGGCTCATCCGGGTAACAGCAGTCGGCGCTGTACTCTTGCTTGAACCATTTTTTATTGGTGGAAGCTTTGCGTTTGTTTAGCTAATAAAATATTAAAACTTGATTCAAAATAGTGTACAATTATTTAATTATGTCATCCTGGTATCGCGGACTCGCTCTCGTTTCATACAAACGCAGCTGCTGCCATTTTGCTGTGATTGTTTTGTTCGCTGTAATGGATTATAAGAGAACTAACAAACTGGTAAGGTTTTAAAACATTTTCGTCTTAATTATTTTATTGCCTTAATTATTTTTGTGGTGAAATGTTGTGTAATAAGTGGTTTGACTGCACCGTTTCCCTTAAATGTCCATCTAGTTTGAATTTGCCGCTTGCTCGCAACTGCTGTCTTCACAGAAGCTTTGCGTTCAGATATTTCAACTCAAATCAATATTTTGCGTCTAATTATTTACTTATGTGGCAAGTAACCGTGTACTTTCCACATAAGTGCGTCGGGGTCCTGATCACTCTGTTGGGGTTTATTCTGAGATAACAACCGGCTGGATGTACATTATCCCTTACTTAGCCATTGTATAAGACTGAATCATGTGAAAACTTTTATAGGTGTTTTTTTTACAGCTGTGAGTTTGTATTATGTTTGAGAGCTAACTATTAAAGACCTTATGACCTGTGTTTACAGGGCAGGAACGAGAGAAGTGCACAATAAGCTTGAAAAAAACAGGTAAGGTCATCTTTGCTGCTGGTTTACCAAACTTAAGTGCCTTTCACCAATGTTTTTACACATACAGGGTGATGTATGTACACCATCGTTCAAATGTTGAATTTGCCGCTTGCTCGCAACTGCTGTCTTCACAGAAGCTTTGCGTTCAGATATTTCAACTCAAATCAATATTTTGCGTCTAATTATTTACTTATGTGGCAAGTAACCGTGTACTTTCCACATAAGTGCGTCGGGGTCCTGATCACTCTGTTGGGGTTTATTCTGAGATAACAACCGGCTGGATGTACATTATCCCTTACTTAGCCATTGTATAAGACTGAATCATGTGAAAACTTTTATAGGTGTTTTTTTTACAGCTGTGTGTTTGTATTATGCTTGAGAGCTAACTATTAAAGACCTTATGACCTGTGTTTACAGGGCAGGAACGAGAGAAGTGCACAATAAGCTTGAAAAAAACAGGTAAGGTCATTTTTGCTGCTGGTTTACCAAACTTAAGTGCCTTTCACCAATGTTTTTACACATACAGGGTGATGTATGTACACCATCGTTCAAATGTTTAGAGTCAGTAGGATTTTTAAATATTTTTATGTGTGCAAAGGCTGCATTTATTTAATCAACATACAGTAATAACAGTAATATTGTGAATTATTATTATTACAAATTAAAATACCTGTTTTCTATTTAATATATATATTTTTTAAATGTAGTTTTTTCCTGTAATTGCAAAGCTGAATTTTCAGCAGCCTTCAGTGTCACATGACCATTCAGAAATCATTTTAATATGCTGAATTGGTGCTAAAGGAGCATTTCTTATTATTATCAATGTTGAAAATAGTTGTCCTGCTTAATATTTTTGTGGAAACCGTGATATATTTATTAAGGATTCTTTGATGAATAAAAAGTTCAAAAGAATAGCATTTATGTGAAATGTAAATCTACTGTATTAATGCATTTAATATTACTTTTGATCAATTTACTGTGTCCTGCTGAATAAAATTATACATTTCTTTAAAAAGAATTTGAACAATAGTGTAACATCTGCAAAGAAAAGTTTCAAACACTCCCTGTTTGCCATTGATCTATAAACAAATTGATCAAAAACTGATTCTGCTAGTGGCACAGAAATTACACACATACAGTACAATCAAGTTATGCATATATTATATCAGGTATATATAATATATGTATATATTGTATATACTGTATGTATATTGTTATTTTTATTGTTCACATACTTAACAGATAATAATGAATATAGCACTTACAGTAATTGTCTCATAAGTGTATAATATATAAATGTTTATAGAAATATACATAAGTGAATGCTGATACCACATAAAACCTTATTATAACTTTTCTGTAATTATAAATGATCTCGTATTCTCAGACGTGCTCACTTAAAGGAGTGTTTTGAGACCCTGAAGAAGAACATCCCTAATGTTGATGAAAAGAAGACCTCCAATCTGAGTGTTCTGCGAAGTGCTTTGAGATACATTCAGGTAAGCGCTGATAAATCTTCATTTACATGTTCACTGTCTGCTGTACATCTGTATCTTGACCCATGTCATCAGACTTTGACTTGAGGTGTATGTTTACACGCGTAAATGATGCAAGAGCAGGTGGGAAACCACACTATGATGCAGTCTTCAGTTTGTTAGTTACAGTTCTTTTATCTGAGGACTGATGAGCTGAAAATGAGATATTTCCAATGTTGCTTTGATTGATCTAAAGCCGTGAGATTAAAGATCTCTGATCGAGTTTATTTGCAGAGGGAAAATGGATAGTTGCTCTCCTGCAGTGTGAGCAGAGCACCTTCTCTTTGTCTATAAACCGAGATCATCTGATTAAACCAGTGCCTCATTCACATATGCACACGTCTACAGCAAGACACTTTAGGAGAAGAAATAGAAATCCAATCAAATCAAAGGATTTGATTAAGCTGAGGCAACTAGGGCAGTGTGGAAACAGAACTCGTGTCACTGGATCCCCGGCGCCGTCACCCACCCCCTCCTTAAGCCGCTTGCTTCTAGCCATTGGTGGATTTGATGGACTGACCCCACCCACACATTATCGCCCTTTCCCGCTCTCTGCTGCCTGTTGCTCAACCAGGCTTAAGGTGTATTTATTTAAAGCACATGGCCTGCTGAAAACAGCCAGCCATTTGCTATGATTTTTTCCAGAATGTGATCTGTATACTGGGAGCTTGAAGCTTTTTGAGTATGAATTTGTATTGAATATGTGGATCTGTTGTTTTTAGAACATCATAATTTAGATTTTTGTAATTAGTACTGTGAAGCTACATTGAAACTGTAGATTTACACACTACTGGTACTTAGCTATACTATAAGTTATAAAAAGTAGCTAACTACAGGCTAGATTTGAAATGTATGTGCATCATAAATGTATGTAAAGTCATCATATAGTCAATATACATTAAATGTATTTTTAAATGTATAAATAAAATACATTTATTTAGCTGTATAGTCAACTAAATAGTCAACCTGAGCAATATTTGTCAAGCACAGAAAAACTATAGGTTGTCAATTAGAATAACATCACTGAAGCACTAATTAAAGTGCTAATTAATTTCTGCTCAGTAGTAATAATAACGAATTAATTTACAGAAAATTAATAAACACCTAATTTGAAATTAAAATGTTTTGCAGGAAGCGGAATGATACAAGTTTTTTTAACCATTTAGTTTACACTTACTCTCAGAATGAACTGATTCAACAAAACTAATACAGTTAAATTACTTAATTCATAATTTAATAGTAATACTATTTTTGAAGGAGTTTAATGAATTTCTCATTCTTTTTTTAACCAGTTTGTTTACATTTATAGTCCATTTACTGTCATTTACATGTATTAAAATAAATTAGACTTCCCTGCATTTAAGAGGACATTAGGAGTGTGTTTCGAGTGCTTTTATAGCTCACTGTTACAATGTGACAAAGTCAGAAATGTAGCATTTTGTAGCAAGCTTGTAATAGTGCCACAACTAGTAAAAATGTTAAGTTAGTAGCATGGCTAGTTTTAGTTAGTCACTCCGGATGTATTATTATTAATGACACTAAGTAATTACTGTCTTTGAATGTTTTTCTTGAAGGACAGGTTTGCGGGAAGCTCATGAGTATATTTTATTGAATGTTCACAGAAAAGCTGATTTGAGCTGTTTCCCAGCCAGTACCTCTCCCTCTCCCTCTCCCTCTCTGTTTTGTTGTGTTCCTGCTAAAAGATTAGTGTGTGCCTGTGCCTGCCGGTCACGGGGCTTCTCTCTTAATGATTAGTGTTATGTTTGTGTGTACGTGTGTTTTGCGATGGTCTCTAGAGGCTTCGGTGGCACAGCGTGTGTTCAGGCCATCCGCTGGGCCATGGGCAGAGGCAGGCACGCGCGCCTCACCTCCACGAGTCTGCCTCTGCATGCGCTCTGGTCCGCGGCCCCTTCCACTCTCCCCTCACTGACCAATCAGCTCCTCCAGAACTGAATAAGAGGATTGTTTGAAGAGATTACTCTTTATTTTATTCATCTTCATGGCACCTGATTCACATATTCCTGTGACGTCGTGCCAAATCTGCTTTTTGACTTCCAAAGTGAAGTAACTGATTAGTGATTTGTTAATCCTAGGACAGATTGCGACAATGCTTATCTGTATTAGGCCAGGTAATATACCAGTGTTGTTACTGTTGTCTAAAACAGAAAAGAATACAATGAGTGCATTAACAAACAATGAGCAATTAATTTGCTACAGTATTTATGAATCGTTCTGAATTTTAATTAATAAAATAGAACCGTTAATTGTTAGTTCGTTACCCCATAAAATAGTGATCAAATTAACATTAGCTAAGATTAATAAATGTTTTAGAAGTATTTTTCATAATTCATTTTAAATAATGTAGTTAACTATTGTTAACAACTCGAGGGGTGAGAGCCACTTTACAGGAGAGCCAAAACCAAATTTTACCATAGTTTGATCTGACTTTGTGTACTGATTTCAATTGTTTATAATAAAAATTTGTACACTCATGGATGACAGTACTTTTGCCAGTAGAAAGAGCTCATTAAGAGCTTTCATTTGATATATATATATATCTCCATTTCACCAAAAATGTCACTTACGCCCTTCTGGTTCTCACCCCTCGAAATGGAAACCTGTTGTAAAGTGTAGTTATTAAAATAGTTAAAAACAGTATTAAAATTATCATTTAAATAAAATAATAAAATATTAGATGAAAACCGTAAATTAAAAAAACTAAAGAAAATGACAAATCTTGCCTTGGCAACTATCTGAAAAAAAAAGCTCAATTCAAATAATTCAAGAATTACTCAAATAGTATAGATATAATACTAAAATACACACTGTTACATATTAATACTAATACTAAAAACACTAACATACTGTTACTCTGGGAAGAAAATAAAAGCCGTTTCTTTCATTTTTCTGGATATTCTGAGAAATTTGCTTGTCGTGGAAAATCTTGAGGAACTAGTCACACTGCAGTCCTTGTGGTTTTGACTCACGGTTCATATTACTTACAAATGTTGATTTAAAATGCACAAACGTGCTATTAAACTACACATTTGTATTAATTTTTCATGCTATACTGGGCTCATAATACTTGGATTATGATTATGGTGACTGCTGCTTTAAATGTTATCCTACGAGTCTCAGGAGTTTCCCTGTTCTGTCTAGTAGCTCAGAGCTCCTCCTCCGTTTCTCCCTCCCTCTGTGCTTTTTTTCCTCCTTCCCCCACTCTGGCGTTCATCATGTTCTCTGCCGCGGCCACATGAGTAGCGAGCACATGGCTAGACGGAGCTACGTGATGTCACCCCTCTGTGACAGCCCCCTCCAGCTGTTGTTCCTGCTGCAGCACGGTCCACTCGTTGAGCTCGATCTTCGTTTAGCCACATCCCTGAAACCCCCGCATTAGGTGCTGCCTTCACTTCATCTTTGCTGCTGGTTTACCAAACCACCCGTATCCGGGTCCGCATAGCTTAACTGGCTAAGAAACCTTGCAGGACCTGTTTTGCTTAGCAGTGGATTGTGTTCCAGTGACTGATGTATTGTTTATTCCAGATAATCGTATTGAGATTTTTTTTGTGTGGATGGTTTGTAGTGGATTGGGAAATCTACAAGGTCAGTTTTTTGTCATTGGCACAATGTTTTGATGTAGTTGCATAAAGTAAATAAATATCAGTGCACTGAATTACACCCACTGGGTTTATGCTGTCTCAGTAGGTTTGTGACTGATGAGCAAAACCAGAATGAATCCTGTGAGATCCACCTGATTCATTTCCTGTCTTTGTGTAACAGTGCGTGTCAGCACTATAGTAAGGCCTATGTGGGTCAGTTGGTCATCTATATCATGCCCTACACTACAGGAACTAGTGGTTTATCCTTGTGAGGTTAGATCACATGATTCCTATGCATGGTAAAAGGCCTATTTGTCTTGTACAAACCACTGCAAGTATTATTTGGTAAATGTCATCCTGGCTGGCAGACATTTCTACATGTCTAATTTTGGTCTGTCCAAATGAGTCGCACCATCTGTAGATCATTTGCTTTGAATGGAAAATTCTGTTATTGTCTATCCATCCTCATGAACTGTTCAAAGGGAGTGTCTAGCAAAATGACAAAGCTGCACTTTCTCAGAACAACTGTCTGTCCAGTTGCAATTATAAAATACTAATTCTGACCTAATGTATATATCCCCCTTAAAGACCGGCTAATACTTTTTTTTTAATACATTTCTATGCAAGGCTATAATTATTTGGTCAAAAATACAGTAAAAACAGTAATACTGTGAAATATGAACTGATGAAAACAGTTCAGCAGTTACAAGTTATTTTTTTTGTTTAGGAGTAATATTGATATCTTTGATATCTTCTTAACCTTTTTTATTTTTTTTTTCATTTGTCTGGCAACCTGCTAAGAAAAAATGAGTAGATTTGCCATTTGAAAGCCTTGTGTAATTTAATCAAACCCAAACTCTTTTTGTCACAAAAAGTGTCAGTTGAAGGAAATAATGTTGGTTGATCTATCTCTGTCCCCAAACAAATGTACACTGCACTGCAAGACTTCCTCTTTAGCATCACAACAAAACCAGAGACCCAGTGAGATTTATAGCCGTGCTTGAACTGACCAAGTTATCAAACACCTCAAACTGGAGTCATGGGATATCCTTTACTGCGGGCTTGTTTTTGAGGAAGAGCGTGGCTGCAACGTGGCTCTCTTTCTCTCCCTTTGAGTCTGTAAACGCAGGACATCCTAACACTGCATGCGAGTTCATTTTTAACTCATACAAATCCATCAAAAAGCATGCACACTTGTATATACATAAACATTATGACACGTTCACATGTGCGCAGTCAGGGGGCGGGGCTTCGGTGAGTAACTGAAGAGAGCAAACGATGGGGGAGGGTGAGGTCATTCTCTTGGCTTGTGAGAAACCGACTACAAAAGCTAATTAAAGCCACTATCAGTTCATCCCTCAAGTCGGCCCTGAGTTTGAGAGCTGCTGTTCACGCAGATGTTCCTCTCTGGCCTTATTTTAGGCACACACATTTACATAGCCTCCAGAATATGAATACAACAATGATTCACATTCATCTCCTGAAACACCATCCAGATGTTGTTATTCCTGTGCCGGAGATGATAACATCTCATATTCAGTCAGGAGTTATTTATTATTGTTAACTGAAATCATAAAACCATTTTGATTCCTTGAAATTCACTGAAATAAGATCAAATAAAAAACTTAATCTAGTTTCTATTTCTCATATTTTTTTAGTTTAAGTTGAACTACTAAATGAAAAGTTAAGCTAAAGCTTAATGAAAACTCTAAGAAAAATTACAAAAAACTAAATTAAAATCGAATTAAAAATATTAATGTAAACTATAAAATACCAAAATAACACGGATGGTTTAGCCGTTCTGGGCTGAAGCCAGAGGGAGGGAGTGAAGGGACCCCAGTCCGCGGATCAGGAGTTCAGTGGGTTTGGGTGTTTGTGGAGCAGGCAGGCAGGCCGGCCTGTGTGTGTGTGTGTGGGTGTGTGTGGGTGTGTGTGTGTGTGTGGGTGTGTGTGGGTGTGTGTGTGTGTGTGTGTGTGTGTGTGTGACTAATAGAGGCAGGCATGCACAGCTGTGGGCTGGAGCTGCGCCTGATGCAGCACACAGACCAGAGAGCTGTCAACATGCCTCATCAGTGGTGGGAGGTGGGGTCAATGAGGGCCTGGTGGAGACAGCCAGCAAGGAATGCGCCGGCCCCCCAGTGGAAGGAGGGCATGCTTGTAAAAAAGACCAGGGACGGCTCGTGTGTAACTGTCTTTTACGGGGTGCAGATGTAATGTTAGGAAACGCTTGCACCGAGACTCAGGTTTAGATTTGTGTGGCGGTTTAAATGTGGTCTGGTATTGCTATTACCTTTGGCTATTAACTTGATAAGTGTTTCGCATCATAGCTGTTACTAGATCATGTGTGTCAGGCACAACTGGAATGCTGTATTCAACCAATCAGCATCTAGAATTTTTCTTACAACTGGAGGTTTGTTTGTAATTGGCTCTTTGATAAGCTACACCCCGTTTGGTTACTGATACTAATTCAGCTGAGTTTTGCAGAACATCCAATAGAAATAAACTGCTTGGTTTTCATTAAAATGTGCTAACCAGGTGGTAAAAATGTATTGGGTGTTATTGTCGGCTGGAATGATGGATTATGATATGGCTGGTTTTGTTTAAAGACATTGTTAAATTATTCAGCAAAGTTTTTTGGCGGGGAGAAAAGACAGTAATCCTGTATTAATACTCTGTTATAAGTGACCTGGCAACAATGTTTGCCCATATTTTTCATAAAATTACATTTCATGCATTTCTGAATGCAAATATGACTTATACTGCTGTTCAAATGTTTGGGGTCTGTATATTAGTGCTGATTAATCGCGATTAATTGTATCCAAAATAAAAAAAAATTGTTTACATAATATGTGTGTGTACTGTGTATATTTCTTGTGTGTATATATAAATACACACACATACATGTATATATTTAAGAAAAAATATGTTATGTTAGCTATATGTTATGTTATTAAAAAAATTAAATTAAATGTTATTCTTTTGAACTTTTTAAATAATGTTTGAATTATATTATGTTATTTATATTGAATTATATTTAATTTTAAAAATGTACCACTGTTTCTGTAATATATTAAACTATTATAATATAATATTAAGCAACACAACTGTTTTCAACATTGATAATAAGAAATATTTCTCACCAATCATCATCTTAGGATGACATCTGAAGGATCATGTGACACTGAAGACTGGAGAAATGACGCTGAAAATTCAGCTTTGCCATCACAGGAATTGCATTTTAAAATATACCTCAATAGCAAACAGTTATATTAAATTGTAATAATATTACTGTTTTACTGTATTTTTGATCAAATAAATGCAGCATGTGAGCATAAGAGACTTCTTTTAAAACATTCAAAAAATCTTACAAACCCTAAACTTTAAACAATAGGTAGAGTATATATTAAAAAAGAGCAAATATTTGACTAAGAAAACAGCAGACGGCATTGGTTCGTAATGTTAGGCCTAAAATAAAGGCAGGACAACGTAAAGGATCAACTGAGGTCACACGTTTTCCTGAAGATTGTATGCTGCTATCTGCTCTGATTCATTCTGTTAGTGTTGTTACATAAAGCGTGTGTCCAGCACACCAGACCTATATATGGAGCTGCTGAGAGGTGCTCAATCAAACAGGCTTTATGCTGCTGCCCAGTGCAGACAACACATGCTCACACTGTCACACTGTGCTGCCCGCTCGCCGTACCTGTTACCACAGCAACTGTGATGGTTTTCAGCTGTTGCCTTGACAACGCTCGAGTACTCCAGCGTCTTAATTTGCTGAGACAAAGACGCACCTCTGAGAGGCGAAAGGCCACTCTGTGCTTTGGAAAGGAAGTGGCGTGTATCGATTGGCCCAGTGTCCTGTAATTATTTACAATAGTGCAACAGAACAGAGACCTGATCGACCCCGAGCCAAACTGCAAGTCCTCCTTTATCTTCTGTCTTGCGATCTACACACACCTGTACACATATCAATTGACTGGCCTGGATCTTTTTTCCACGCTGTTATTATTTCGTCAGGGCCATGCTTGTCCAGCGCACGTGGTGCTGTGTGATACGTGCATCCATTGTCATTGCTCATTGTTTGAGGGTTAGTGTGTCAGTAGTGGGTTTCTTTAAATGTATTTTATATGCAGTGATTTTTGATTTTCTAATTTAAAGAAATGGTTATTTAAATTCATTATGAATCAATTCGAACTGTCTTTTTCAGTGACTCAATTAAGTGATTTATCTGCATCATCACCGAAATGTTCACTGAGATTTATTTTTAAACCTCAGCTTTCAGACTTCAGGCTTGTCATTTTAATAATTGTATTTATTTATAATATGTTATTATTGTTGATATTATTATTATTAAAATGTGTATAATTGTAATAACATTTTTAAATATAATGTATAAAGTATATTTATTATTATTATTATTTATTATTATTAATACATTGAGTATGATTGTATATGATTATTTATTATATTATATTATTTTAATATATACATTTATAAGAAGTATTTTCCAAAATATTGTGCATGTATTTGTAAAATATTCTTTAAAAATGTTAACAATATATTTGTTTATAAATACAGTTACTGATAACCATGAATTATTATTATTGTTGTTTTATACAATATGTAATCTCTAATAAAATGTTACAAAATATGTAAAATGTATTTTTGTGATTATTATTACATCCTGTATTGTTATATCTTTTAAAAAAGTTTGTATGTATGTATGTATGTATATATATATATATATATATATATATACACACACACATACATACACAGACACACACATTATTTTGTGAAAATTTTACATATTGTATTTTTTTAATATTAAAAATAAAAATGTAAAAATATATATAAAATTATTAATATTACTACTACTTTAAAGTTTCTATTCCCCTGTCAGATATATTGCTGAGCATCATTGTTTTTAGTTTAGTGGAGTTCCCCTTCTTGGTGCACAGACCCCTTAATCTCTCTCGATCCATCCTCTTAAGGGCCTTAGCTGCTGTTGTGTCCTCGTTGCCTGTTTGTTTCTCATGTGTCAGCTGACAGTGCAGGGAAACTGGGTCGCTTCTACCCAGCCCAGTGTGTGCCATGTCTGGCCCTCTGTCCCTCCCTTCTGTCTTTATCTGTATGTATGTGTGTGTGTGTCTGGAGTTTCCTGTTTCTCTGATCTACAGTTTACCTCATGTTTGTGAAGTTGGATCAGTATCTGTGTGTTTTTGTGGGTAGGTTGAGATGTAGTCTTGTTTAGCACGCTCACACTACCCAGATGTCCACTTGTGATTGGCCGAGCTCGTGTGTCATGGGCTCCTCCCACTGGTTACTCGGCGTGTGCACTCGTGCACAGCAAGTGAATGCTTTCCCAGAAGTGGGAGGTGCTGGGTAATCCACGTGTTTGTGTGAGTAAGAGAGAGTGGCAGTGGCAGGGTAAGGCATCCAGGAAGGAGCAGAAACTGACATCTACGCCTGTAGATGATTACAAGCACACTTACAGAGAAGCATGTGACATTTTTTACTTGCACGTCTAAATTCCCAAATGTCTTCCTTATAAGAAATTGCATTACTTGACGGTGCTCGGTATTTTTGATCATCATCACAGAATAAACCCTGACATGATGACCAGTTATTTTATAGATAGTTTTATATGGAGAGAGGGATATAAATGACAAATATATATATGTAATCAGATATAGTCTAAAATCACATTATGATGATCGTTTTATATATAAAGCAAGATATAAATTATACATATACTGTAAATACATATATTGGATTAAATCTAAACCTGCTTTTTGCTGCACAGCAAAATGACATTTCATTGTTGCAGCTGTGTCTTTTTGCAGACTATAGACTTTAAGTGCACCCTGCCAGCTCTTAGTGCATGTGGAAAATGCTCACTTATTTATTTCTCCGTTTCCCCACATAGACTCTGAAAAGGAAGGAGAAGGACTACGAGCATGAGATGGAGCGTTTGGCGCGGGAGAAGATCGCCTTGCAGCAGAGACTGGCCGAGCTCAAGAACGAGCTGAGTCAGCGGTTGGACGTGATTGAGATCGACCGTGTTCTTCGACAGACTGTCCAGCCAGATGATGACCAGGCCTCTACCTCCACTGCCTCAGGTTAGTCTTCAGCAGGTTTCCATGATAATTGACAGCATGCTTTTTGACAGAGCTTAAAAAGTCCTTGAAATCACTTGATACATTTTTGTCCTGAGATTTTCTTAGTTTAAATTTGGTAAAAGCACTCATTGCCTTTTTTAAAAGAGAGTCAGTAGGGATTGATTGGACAAACACAGATTGCGCAAAACAGAAATTTTTAATTACATAACACTACCATTCAAAAGTTTAGGGTCAGTAAGATTTCTTTTTTTTAAATAAAGAAATTAATACTTTTATTCAACAATGCATAAAAATGATCAAAAGTAACAGTAAAGGCATTTGTTACAAAATATTTCCATTTCGAATCAATGCAGCTCTTTTGAGCTTTCTATACCTCAGAAAATCCTGTGGGATGAAGTGAACCACAAAGCATTTTGCATGTATCTCAGATTTTCCACAAAATTATTATATATATTATATTATAAGAAATGTTTATTGAGCAGCAAATCAGCATATTATTTAAAAGTAATAAATGAAAGAAAGAAATAAAGGAAAAAAGAAAGAAAATAATAATATTACACTGTATTGTTTTGCTGTATTTTTAAGGAAATGCAGTCTTGGTGATCATAATACACTTTACATTAGCATTAAAAAAAATCTTACCCTCCCCAAACTTTTACACGGTGCTGTACATATCCTAAAAATTGTAAAAAGTACACTAAATGGCTTCAAAGCTAATGACAATTGACTAAAAGCCACAAAAGCTTTTATTTTGATCTTGTTTTTAACTTAACCCATGAATAGTTTCTGACCATTTTTTGTTGTTGTCTCTACAGAAGGTGAAGACAACATTGATGAAGATATCGAAGACGAGACGCCCAGCGCTTTACCCAAAGTGCCTGCTGTGCTTCAGCCAGATTTAAAGAAGTCCCGTCCTGTGTCATCCCTCATAACACAGCACATCCCCATCCCTCACAAACCGTCAAAGACTTTACCCCCCATTCCCTCAGCTCAACTCTCCCCCATCGCTGCCGCCGCTCCAATCACAGCTCCCG
Organism: Sinocyclocheilus grahami; assembly: GCF_001515645.1. Lineage (NCBI taxonomy): Eukaryota > Metazoa > Chordata > Actinopteri > Cypriniformes > Cyprinidae > Sinocyclocheilus > Sinocyclocheilus grahami. Next base: position 1,375,435 of record NW_015505251.1, on the reverse strand, counting down.
CTCTGACCTCAACCCCAGCATCCGCTCCTGCCGCCCCGGTGGTGACCCCACAGACACTACCTCCAGCCCAGACCCATATAGTGACCACGGCCAGCCTGCAGCCTTCCGTCATCGCCCACGCGGGATCGGCGTCACACGCCTCCGTCATTCAAGCCGTCAACCGTGTGATCCAGCCGGGCTCCAAGCACGTGGCCCACATCGCTCCTTCCTCCTCGAGCTCGGTGCAGCTGGCCCCAGGACCTCAATCCATTAGCCAAATCACTGTCGCCCATCTTCCGGCAATCTACCCACAGCCCGTCACAGTCACACAGCCGACGGTCATGAGCCGCATCGCGCAAACGCTCTCTCACAGCCAGATGAACGGCACTTCGGCGACCAACGTGCAAGCCAAGCAAACACCGGTGGGTGCTCAGATGGTTACCCATCACCCTCAACTGGTGGGCCAGACCGTCCTCAACCCAGTTACAATGGTGACCATGCCCTCCTTCCCAGTCAGCACGCTAAAGCTGGCCTGAAGCTCTGACATAGGGACCCCCAGATAGAGTATAGACACTTATAGACCGGTCTGCCCCGTTTGAGACTGCTGCCACATGCAGTACTGCATTCAAACGAACTATAAAGCTAAAGGACTCAGTACATTCCAAATGAAAAGAAAGTATATAAACACGACGCAAAGAAATTTATTGAATGTCTACTATATAATGATATATAATAAAAGACAAAAAGAGATGTTTTATTTTTATGTGTGGGCAAAGGCAAAGTGTGTTTTCTCTAGGTGCTTGTGTGCTGCTCAGTGTGTTTTAGGCTCTATGGAGTGTATTATGATGAAACTGTGGTGCGATCTCAGCCTAGATTGACTCTCAGCCAGCCTGATATGTGTGACTACTAGTTTAAATGACTTAATGAAAAGGCAGCCCCCATAATACCTCACACTAACTCCTCAACTAACAGCACACCTCATGTGAATACTCTTCTCAGCTCCCGCTAGACCAGGTTTAATGTACTGTGTCGAATCCTGAACCAGTTCTTGAAGTCCCTACAGTTCTTAAAGAGAGAGGTTGTCGTTCCAATCTGTATGACTTTCCTCTTTCTGCAAAACATGAACATGAACTGTTTTTGTCAGTACAATAAAAGTCAGTGGGGTTCAAAACCACACAGACCCTGTTGACTTTCATTGTCTGAACAAAAAAAAGAAAAACTCTTCAAAATAGCTTCTTCTTGTGTTCTGCACGATAAAGAGAGTCGTAAAAGTCTGGAACGACTTGATGAGTGAATAATGATTTTTTTTTTATTTGTGAACTGTCGCTTTAAAATCAATTTACCTGGTCAGTTTGGTGTCATATTTTACCACTATAGTTCATCATTACACTGGAGAAATGATTTTCTTAATATTTTTTAAATGTCTTTTTTTTTTTTTTTCAAATATTTATACATTCCTAAAGCGAGATACATTTACTTGAGAAGGAAGATGAATTAAGATATTAAATGTATCAAAATTAAGTGAGCTTATGCTTTAAACAAGAAAAAAAATATCTGAAGTAAGAAAAATCTCATTTCCCTTCCAATAAAGCTTCTTTCTTGCCTCACATAAGCATAAACTCACTGAACTTTGATACTTTTATTCAGAAAACAAGACTTAATGTATCAAGCCATTTTGTTTTGCTATTGTATAAATATGTTGATTTTAAAAAGTTAGGGTTTTACTGGAAATCAAGACAAATACGGAGTAAGAAAATCATTTTTGCAGTGTACAATAGTCAATCATGAAGTTGACACCATGACACCAGGAGCGTATGTGAGATGTTTCTATTAGAAAAATCTTTTTACAGAGTTTATATGATTTATCTGTAGTGCTCTAGCTGGCATAGACACTATTGTTGTGTGACTGTCACGTGAGTCATGGGACTCTGACAGGAGTGCCTTTAACGTTGTCAATCTGGAGTCCTGTTCAATGCTGCACAGACGCCCCCTATTGTTCTCTTGCTGCACCTGCACTCTTTAAGTTATTCTCCACCTACTTAAATCCAGCTCAGTGGTGTATGAACCATATTAAATAGCCATTAGTTTGCAACGGCGCAAACATTGTTCTGGATGTCATTGCGAATGTATTCCAACACATTCAATGCCTTCATCTTGCCACTGGTAATAAATGTTGGATATTATATGTGCAGGAAATAACTGCATGGTTATTTTGTCATGTAGCAGAGTGTTAAAGTTACATGCGTTTGTGTGTTTGTGTAGTGAATGCATTTCTCAGAGGCTTTGTCTTTTATGTTTTAGTGACTAATAATGTTGCAATTGGAAGGTGGATCAATGTCACCTCGTGTTCCTTAAATAAACATCTTTTAGGCTTCGGGAGTGTTGTAAGAGTCTGAGAGATGGTGAAGGATTCATGGATGGGAAGATGTCTGTATTGAGCCACACTGACCGCTACACAGTTCTGCAGATAGAGCACAGCCTGTATGTATAAAGAGATTTGATTTCAAACTAACACTGTGATCCCTGTCGGTTGTCCCAGTAAGAGCAAGCCAGGTTTACCCATCACACTAGCATTATGTTGCGGTAGAGTCCCTGCATTTGTTTTGCTTCTGTAAGCGTGTGAGAGAAAACACATTGAACTTTTTTATTTTGGTTGTCAGGTTTTAGTTTTGTGTATTCACACTTGGATGTATACATTCTTAGACTAACTGATGTGGCTGTTTTTGCATGTAGATGGATGATTCTTGTTTCAGTGCTAACGTTTTAAAATATGTTCTTTTCAGTTTCTGGGACCGTGTACAGTTATATATATATATATATATATATATATATATATGTTGGGGCAACTTTTCAGACCTCTTTCCACACTGGTATTATATATATGCGTATATATAGAGTGTGTTTTCCCTATGGAGAAAGTTCAAATTGTATATAGCCTGTAAATTTGGGGCTGCGTATAGACCTAACTGTCCATTACGTTGTAAGAGGAGCATAAATAAATAAATAAAAGAACAAATGTTGAATAAAAAATTAATCTTGATACATTTACCTATTGTTTAGTAGTCATTTTTGGACTCTTGACACTGACAGGCTATTGAAAGGATAGTTCACCCAAAAATCATTTACTTGTTTCAGACCTTTATGACTTTGTTTCTTCTGCAGAACAAAATATATTTTGATGAATGCTTGGAACCAAATAACATTGGAACCTTTTGAATTCAGTTGTATGGACAATAAATAAATAAATACCCTTCTTTTGTGTTCCAGAAGAAAAAAAAACTTTTGGAGAAAATGAGTAAATGATGACAATTTTAATTTTTGTGTGAACTAGCCCTTTAAATTCTTAAGTGGTCTGTGCAATATTTCTTAAACCTCTAACATAACTTTTAGCAAACCACTTACAGTTGGCAGTTAATCCATATAGTTGAGGAATCAACAAAACCATTTTTGTGACATGTTTGTGTATAAAAATGAGGTTTTAGCTCCCATGATCAAACAAATCCTGAACAAACTAAAGGTGTTTGGGGTTACTTGAAAATTACAAGCTGGTGTGTTGACCTCTAAAGAACTAAACTAACAAAGTGATGTCAAAATACCAGTCTTGGAGAGTATCCTCGAAAAAACGGTCGGTTATGTCTTGTAAACAGTAGAGAAAGAAATCAGATGTGTATCATTATAATGAATGCATTATCTCTTAAAGTGACCGCGCCTAATTTACTAGCTGCTGTAATGTTAATTAAATAAGTTTATTACTTTTTTTTGTCATTTATGTAAGTGAGTATAGCAAAATAAAGTAAACTGACATATCATACCCATAAATTCTTCATACAGTGGACTACCAGTGAAATTGATTTAAAAAAAAATTGGGACCAAAAATTAGTTAGACACTTTGGCCTGACCATGTTTTGCTTAAGTGTTTTTTCTTTAATTGCTAATGCAAACTTTTTACACCACAGACTGAAAAAAAATTAAGCATTGCTTAGTAATTGGTCAACGAAGTTAAAGTTTATTTGTATAGCGCTTTTCACGATACAAATCGTTACAAAGCAGCTTTACAGAAAATTAAGTTTCTACAATATATTTAGTATCAAAGTACTATCAAAGTATTGATAGTTGTGTAAATACTGTCATACTAACAGTTGTCTGAATTTTTGGTTGATTGTAAACCATTACATACCTTTCTATCAAAGTTATCTGACATTATCCAGATGAATTTGTTCTGACAGTTTAACTCTGAGTTCTTGTCATATTTTATTACCATTTTCTAAACTATAGCAAATAAACTGATAATGTGAGAAATGTTGAAGGTGTCTGAATACATTTTGGT
>NW_015505251.1:1360829-1367326 GCF_001515645.1 Sinocyclocheilus grahami | reverse complement strand
GCACAGCCTGTATGTATAAAGAGATTTGATTTCAAACTAACACTGTGATCCCTGTCGGTTGTCCCAGTAAGAGCAAGCCAGGTTTACCCATCACACTAGCATTATGTTGCGGTAGAGTCCCTGCATTTGTTTTGCTTCTGTAAGCGTGTGAGAGAAAACACATTGAACTTTTTTATTTTGGTTGTCAGGTTTTAGTTTTGTGTATTCACACTTGGATGTATACATTCTTAGACTAACTGATGTGGCTGTTTTTGCATGTAATTCTTGTATTCTTGTTTCAGTGCTAACGTTTTAAAATATGTTCTTTTCAGTTTCTGGGACCGTGTACAGTTATATATATATATATATATATATATATATATATGTTGGGGCAACTTTTCAGACCTCTTTCCACACTGGTATTATATATATGCGTATATATAGAGTGTGTTTTCCCTATGGAGAAAGTTCAAATTGTATATAGCCTGTAAATTTGGGGCTGCGTATAGACCTAACTGTCCATTACGTTGTAAGAGGAGCATAAATAAATAAATAAAAGAACAAATGTTGAATAAAAAATTAATCTTGATACATTTACCTATTGTTTAGTAGTCATTTTTGGACTCTTGACACTGACAGGCTATTGAAAGGATAGTTCACCCAAAAATCATTTACTTGTTTCAGACCTTTATGACTTTGTTTCTTCTGCAGAACAAAATATATTTTGATGAATGCTTGGAACCAAATAACATTGGAACCTTTTGAATTCAGTTGTATGGACAATAAATAAATAAATACCCTTCTTTTGTGTTCCAGAAGAAAAAAAAACTTTTGGAGAAAATGAGTAAATGATGACAATTTTAATTTTTGTGTGAACTAGCCCTTTAAATTCTTAAGTGGTCTGTGCAATATTTCTTAAACCTCTAACATAACTTTTAGCAAACCACTTACAGTTGGCAGTTAATCCATATAGTTGAGGAATCAACAAAACCATTTTTGTGACATGTTTGTGTATAAAAATGAGGTTTTAGCTCCCATGATCAAACAAATCCTGAACAAACTAAAGGTGTTTGGGGTTACTTGAAAATTACAAGCTGGTGTGTTGACCTCTAAAGAACTAAACTAACAAAGTGATGTCAAAATACCAGTCTTGGAGAGTATCCTCGAAAAAACGGTCGGTTATGTCTTGTAAACAGTAGAGAAAGAAATCAGATGTGTATCATTATAATGAATGCATTATCTCTTAAAGTGACCGCGCCTAATTTACTAGCTGCTGTAATGTTAATTAAATAAGTTTATTACTTTTTTTTGTCATTTATGTAAGTGAGTATAGCAAAATAAAGTAAACTGACATATCATACCCATAAATTCTTCATACAGTGGACTACCAGTGAAATTGATTTAAAAAAAAATTGGGACCAAAAATTAGTTAGACACTTTGGCCTGACCATGTTTTGCTTAAGTGTTTTTTCTTTAATTGCTAATGCAAACTTTTTACACCACAGACTGAAAAAAAATTAAGCATTGCTTAGTAATTGGTCAACGAAGTTAAAGTTTATTTGTATAGCGCTTTTCACGATACAAATCGTTAACAAAACCATTTTTGTGACATGTTTGTGTATAAAAATGAGGTTTTAGCTCCCATGATCAAACAAATCCTGAACAAACTAAAGGTGTTTGGGGTTACTTGAAAATTACAAGCTGGTGTGTTGACCTCTAAAGAACTAAACTAACAAAGTGATGTCAAAATACCAGTCTTGGAGAGTATCCTCGAAAAAACGGTCGGTTATGTCTTGTAAACAGTAGAGAAAGAAATCAGATGTGTATCATTATAATGAATGCATTATCTCTTAAAGTGACCGCGCCTAATTTACTAGCTGCTGTAATGTTAATTAAATAAGTTTATTACTTTTTTTTGTCATTTATGTAAGTGAGTATAGCAAAATAAAGTAAACTGACATATCATACCCATAAATTCTTCATACAGTGGACTACCAGTGAAATTGATTTAAAAAAAAATTGGGACCAAAAATTAGTTAGACACTTTGGCCTGACCATGTTTTGCTTAAGTGTTTTTTCTTTAATTGCTAATGCAAACTTTTTACACCACAGACTGAAAAAAAATTAAGCATTGCTTAGTAATTGGTCAACGAAGTTAAAGTTTATTTGTATAGCGCTTTTCACGATACAAATCGTTACAAAGCAGCTTTACAGAAAATTAAGTTTCTACAATATATTTAGTATCAAAGTACTATCAAAGTATTGATAGTTGTGTAAATACTGTCATACTAACAGTTGTCTGAATTTTTGGTTGATTGTAAACCATTACATACCTTTCTATCAAAGTTATCTGACATTATCCAGATGAATTTGTTCTGACAGTTTAACTCTGAGTTCTTGTCATATTTTATTACCATTTTCTAAACTATAGCAAATAAACTGATAATGTGAGAAATGTTGAAGGTGTCTGAATACATTTTGGTTTGACTGTATATTTAATTTTTACAGTGAAGACTATGCCGTGCTATTTTACATTTGATTATTCAGTTTCTGTATCTGGACACCTACAAACTTGAAAAAACGTAAACATTGTGTAAACAGCACAAATAAATAAATAGAACGAACATGCAAATTAAACAATTTCAAACAGGGCCCATTGGTACAATCTGCACTGGGGCCCCGCAAACCCCTGCTTGTGTGTATTGTTCATGTGCATTAGTATACTGGGCTGTCGAGTTATACACAGTAAAATATAGCCTATGGTGTGGAAGCCTGTTTCTTGCTCAGAGTAGAAGCAATAAAAACGGTAAGTGTGACTTTATCTCCCAAATGTGACTTTATATCGAAGTGTTAGTCTATCTTATATCAGTTTTTTTTTTAAACGCTGGGGTGGAAACGATCTTCTAAATAGGTAATTATAATTATTATATGACTATTAAATATTACCTATAATCATTAGGTTATTTTAAATAATATATTAAATACATCAAAAATATTTTTGCGTGCCTCACATAAAATTGTTTTGATGAATATGGTGAACTTTATTTTTTTAATTCACACCAATTACACAAGTGAAAAAAAGCTAAAAGGGAAAACAAAGAGCAGAGTTATGTGGTAACTGAGAAAGATGAGTGGTTAGCAGCATCTGGCAATGGAAGGCGTTCTGGCAAAGTACAAATGCCACGAGATGACAAAGCAAAACCAATTCATGGGACAGTCACCTCCTGTTGTTCATCCAGCAGAGAGGGCTTGGTTGAAATCAAGATAAAGGTTATAAAATGTTTCCTTACAGTCTGAATCAGTCAATAATATGTCATAACACCTGACAAAAACAGAAATGATTTATATAATCAAACCCTTCTTATGTGGTTTTAAAGTTTGGACAGGACTTCAGTCCTCATGTCTTCCAAACCCGTAAGACCTCCGTTCATCTACGGAACACAAATTAAAATATTTTTGATGAAATCCGAGAGCTTTCTGACCCTGCATAGACAGCAAGGCCAAGGGTCCTAGCACGATCAAGGCTCAGATATGTAGTAAGGACATCGTCAAAACAGCCCATGTGACATCATGGTTCAACCATAATTTTATAAAGCTACGAGAATACTTTATGTGTGCGCAAAGAAAACAAAAATAATGACTTTATTCAATAATTCTTCTTCTCCGTGTCACCCTGGCGCCATTTTGGAGAGTATCACAATGGCATGCGTGTGCTTTTCCTGCACGTAAACAATGCATTCGCTTGATGCTGCTGACTTAAAAGACGCACCTTGTTTACATTGAGAGGAGAGCAGGCGCATGCACCACGGTGGTGCGGAGGAGAAGAAATATTGAATAAAGTTGTTATTTTTGTTTTCTTTGCACACAAAAGGTATTCTCGTAGCGTCATAAAATTAATATTGAACCACAGATGTCACGTGGGCTGTTTTAATGATGTCCTTACTGCATTTCTACGCCTTGATCGTGGTAGGACCCTTGCTGATGAAGGGTCAGAGAGCTCTCGGATTTCATCAAAAAAATATCTTAATTTATGTATGAAGATGAACGAAGGTATTGCGACTTTGGAACGACATGAGGGTGAGTATCTAATGACAGAATTTTCATTTTTGGGTGAACTATCCCTTGAAGCTCACAATAAATAAATAAAAAATTAATTAATAAATTATGCATTTGGTGGTGGCTGCTTTGTGCTTCTTCAAACTTTAACTCTAAGTATTATATTTGTTATATTAAGTATTATATTTGATCTTGCATTGGAAAACACTAAATATGTATTGTGTATTTTTAACAGTACTTTCTTGCTGTGTTTTTCAATGTAAGACCAAAGATCTATTTTATGGGACATGCAATACTCAGAGATAATTATAGGACCATTAAATAAGATAATTCCAACGCTTTGCATAAACACAGATCTGATGATTGCAAAAAATATAATTTAGTTATAATACCATTATATTTGGTTATATATCTTGCTCTGCTTGTGCACAGGTTCTCATCCACACAGCCTTGAGTGCTGTCGTTATCAAACTCACCGGCATGATTGTCACAACCTTCCTCGTCAGATGCCGGGTCAAGAGCTCGGTTCAGCGTAGGGACGGTGTTAAACGATGAAACCAACGAGGATCACCACCAATGACACAATATACAGTCCTGAGAACTGAAGAACAACAAATGAGATGAATATGGACTGAAATACCTTATTCAACATTGATAGACCGTTTGTAAAAAAATAAAATACTGAAAGAAGTTCATCTAAATATATATATTTTTTTGTGTGAGGAAGGTCAAAGAGTAAGCTGAGGACATAGGGGACTCAAAAAACCTTCACACATTAAAGAAATATAAAGCTCCATGTCACAATGACCCAGAATATCTGAGATAAGAATACAAGGACACAGATACTGCTGCCACTTATGCTCATTCTGAACGTCAGGATTAAAGAGACCATCAGCAAAAACTTCACTTTAATTTCTTGTTATTTCTACTCAGCATTTATTTTGATAATGAGTTTTCACTCCATTTTTTTTTGTTATGATTAATTAACATAAAAGTTGGTCAAAAAACAAACAAACTGTAGACTGTATTTTTATTATACTTTAATCAAATTTAAGGCACCAATTCGTTTTTTAGTTTTGTTTAAATGGCTTGCAATTTTTTTATTGTATAATTTATTTTTCATATATTGACACCGTTCAAGAGTGTGAGGACAGTAAGATCTTTTGTTTTTGGAAAGAATTTAATACTTTTATTCAGCAAGCATCCATTAAATTGATTAAAAGTTAAAGACAATAATGTTTAAAAAAAAGAGAGAAAGATTTCTATTTCAAACAAATCAGTTTTGAACTTTCTATTCATTAAAGAATCCTAAACAAAATGTGGTTTCCACAAAAGTATTAAGCCGCACAGCTGTTTTTAACATCGATAATATTAAGAAATGTTTCTTGCAAATCACCAAATTACATTTAAAAAAAATATAATAATAATTTATATTTTGTAGTATAAAATACATATGTCTCAATTAAGTATTTTACTCCGTGTACTGGAACAAAAAGAGCCCACAAAACAGGCTGAAGAGGTCTCCAGTGAGTAAGGAAAGCTTGACCGCTGTGGCACTGCTCATCTTTATCACCACAGGCATGAAGCTATAGAAGCCGTACATGCAGAGCGCATATCCAGCCAGGATAAGAGCTGAAGAGAGAGGAGAAAAAAAATCAAATCTCAGATGACATTGACATAACGGAAATTGATTTTCTTTTCACATCGCCGTACTTTACCAATTTCCCATGTCCACTGAATTTTAGACACTTCGTCATGTTCGAGAATCCCCCTGTATAGGTGACAAAATAAAACTGACGTTTAGGAACAGGTCTACTTTTTTGGTGATTTCTGAACAAATCTTACAGTTGTATTGCACTGATGATGGACTCGAAGAGGCCGACCATGCCCAGAAACTCCACCCTGCTCAGATTCTTCACTGTGTATTCCTGGCACACATTAGAGATGGCATACAGAGTGCCGTTGACTAGAGCCAGACCATCACCGAGGAGAATGTCACTTGCTGTTGTTGATACAGGAATGAATAATGGTCATGGTTTGACTTGCATTACATTTTATGCCATATATATATATATATATATACACACACACACACACACAAACCCGATTCCAAAAAAGTTGGGACATTGTACAAATTGTGAATAAAAACAGAATGCAATGTGGAAGTTTCAAATTTCAATATTTTATTCAGAATACAACAGATGACATATCAAATGTTTAAACTGAGAAAATGTATAATTTTAAGGGAAAAATAAGTTGATTTTAAATTTCATGGCATCAACACATCTCAAAAAAGTTGGGACAAGGCCATGTTTACCACTGTGTCATCCCCTCTTCTTTTTATAACAGTCTGCAAACGTCTCCTCAGTCCCCAGACAAGTTGCTCAAGTTTAGGAATAGGAATGTTGTCCCATTCTTGTCTAATACAGGCTTCTAGTTGCTCAACTGTCTTAGGTATTCTT
>NW_015505251.1:1335524-1360603 GCF_001515645.1 Sinocyclocheilus grahami | reverse complement strand
TATATATATATATATATGTTCTGGAGAACCAGGTTGCTTCTCACAAGATCCCTGGTCTTGGCCAGCAAGGATATCTGTTCCCACCCCAGCCAGACATATACCTGTATATACAGCTACATAGTGGATGATCTTATAGTGGGTCTTCAGGAAGAACCAGGACAAGATCATCAAAACCAGGATAATAAAGCAGTCCAGCAGCTGTAATGCAGGTCAGTTAGTCAAACAACAGCTTGCACTGAGAATTTAAATCAGGTTCTGATTTTGTCAATGTGTTACATGTGACACCTTTTGAAATTACCTTTGCTACCGTTCAAAAGTTTGGTGTCAGTAAATTTGAGTACCAAAATTCATACATTTTCAATTCATTACATTTTAAAATATATTTAAACAGTTATTTTAAATTAAAACAGTATTTCACAATATTATTTTTTTTACTGTATTTTTGATCATGTAAATGCAGACTTGGTGAGCATAAAAGACTTCTTTCAGAAAACTTTCCAACCCCTCCACTTCCACTTTGGAGTGTAAGTGTAAGTGTATACCATCACATCCAGAAAAAGCTGTCACCTGTATGCTGGTTAATGTGGTGTACTGACATGCTTTCACCACTGTGTAATTTGCCTCCACATCTGTCAGTCACAACAATAGATACTTCCACCATTTTGTCTTTAAAATCTGCAAAATATTGCCATCCCCTACATTAAAAGAGAGGCAACCTGAATATTACATGCCAAAAAAGTGGATAACACTAGCAGATCTTTAGTGATTGAACAAGAATGAAACACATTCAATGAAAGTATATAATTAAACTGCTGATGAACAAATACCTCTTCTGAAGATCAGTGCCACGGTGTAAGTGATGCCCAGAAGGGTGTAATTAATGAAGCTCTGCAGCATGGGTGTATTCAGATAGTAAACGGACGCCAGATACTGAGATGTTACAGCAGTCCCACAGATCAGTGCTGAGAGGCCTTGTCCCATCAGCAAAGTTTTGAATAGTTGCCTGTAATGAACATTGACTTGAATAACTGTGCACCATTTGATGAGGGTTTTCATACTGGTATGCACTATAAAGTGTAGTGCTCTGAATATAAAGTATAATGTATTTAAAATATATTATTATGATTAAACCTGACAGTGTTGCTATTGTTAACTGTTAACTATTAAAATAGTTCATGTCTTGATCAGTAATTGAAATAAAGCAGAAAAAATATATAAATATTAGATAAAAATGCAAACTTAAAAAACAACAACTTAAATTGCAATTAACTGAAAAAATAAATAAATAGAGTTTTAAAAAACTAATAAAAATGACCAAAGCACATAGCAACAATTATAAACTTAACTTAAAAAACTAAAACTTAAACAAAAAATATTTTAAATAATTATTAAATAATTATAATAATAATTTTATAGCAGAGAGTGTCCAGCTGCTGCTGAGGCATCTTGTGTCTCCTTTGTGAACTCATTCATGTCTAAAACTGAATCTCAGTGAGAAATAAGATCAGTCATTTACAGTTTAGAAAACAAAGTACACAGCAGCAGGGATCTTGAATTCACAGTGAGCTAATCTTGAACTTTAAGCTATAGGTTGACAGAGAGAATAGAACACAGGCTAGTTCACATTTCAAACCATTTACCTGTTCAGACTCAAACGTATGCTGTAAATGTAAAACTGGTTCATTAGAGACATCAGACACTTCTTTGCTCTCTTTTTTGTGCACTTTTGATCTTCACCATTTTATAATAATAAATCTGCTCCTTCTGCCTTCACATCTCCATCTCAGATTGTCCCCAGTTTCCATTTCAGAATCTGAAAACTATTATACTTGTCTAAAAATCTAATATTACTAAAATGCGTGAGTTGGTGATTTGCTATAGACCAATATTGTAAATAGAGGAATATCATCTTGATAAATATTATCAAAAGTGAGAATGATTAACCTCAACAGCTCTTACAGAGTGTTTTGTATAAGGGTTGGAGTCTACTTCTAGAGTATTTAGGATCAACAAGCAGTCACAAGCCAAAGCCTCGTCCAAGGTAGACGTACTAGAAGTGGTCTGGGAATCTGTAGCACTTCCAGTTTGAGATCCAGAGCCGCTCTGGGCTTCATTCCCAAGTGTTTTTGTCTGTTTATCTGTCCAGTTGGGTCCGTTCTCCAGTATGCTCAGGATCAGAGGGACTGTGCTGAGAAGTTGTGGATGAGCAACCATGCTTGCGTCTGTGCTGAGAGCAGCCAATAGAGCAGTGCCCAGAGAGATCAACTCCTCTGGGGGCAACCCGGAGCTGTCGTCACCCCGAAATGCTGTAACCAGAAGGCGTGCGGGAAGATTTAAACCTACCGCTTCAAAAATCCGATGTAGAGTCCCGGTATCCAGCTGTCCTGCTGGACACAACCTTGTGATCTAAATGCAAGAGAAAACAATGAGCAATACAATATATGTTTTCGGTATAGGGTGGATGAAGAGGATAAGCTGTTGTTTACCAGGAGAAGTGCTGCTAAAATGTGGCTGTCATTCTTGGCATGAGTGAGAGCATGTAGACAGCGCTCCAGAACCTCTCTCTGAGACGGAGACAGGCCACTGGGGTCAGAACTGCTCCCTTCCGCTGCATTTGGCTCCGTACTGGGTGGATGCTGCGGGGTAGGGACTTCCTCTGGGATGAGATGACACCCATTCTCTGCCATCTTCTGGGCCAACCTGTAAACAACCATCAGATATGCATTCATGCATCAGAAGTTGTTAACTTCTTTAGATACTAGTCCAAATGTATGCATATAATGCCTGGTGTGTAATTAACTTACTGGTAGTGCTTCAATATGTTAGATTCAGGACTGAAAAAAATGTCCAAGGCATAATCAGGTCAGCAGGTTAACAGGTTTAAGAGTTCACGTCAGGTTAAATCACACAGCTGTGAAGGTAAATGACTGTTGTTTAATGTTTTAGAATTGTATTGTAAAGAACTAACGTTAAGAGTTTACATAACTAAACATACTTGACTAAACATACTTTAAAACCATATTCAACACATATAAATGTCTTAAACTACGTAGACTAGTGTAAATCAAATTTAAAAAGCCATAAATATATACCATATGCAATGAACAAACCTGGAGCTAGACAGAATTCTCGCACACACGTTGAAGCTACGTGGAAACGGAAAAACTCGCGAGACATAACGAGAGAAGTCGATTTCAAAATAATAGTCTTCTGTAAACGAAAGAAAAACAGCAATGCGGTGTGTGCGACGGATTTTGCGAATAATATTGAGAACTATGTTTTTTTTTTTTTTTTAGAAATGAAAAGTCTTAATATCTGTGTATGTGCGCATTTGTAATGGAATAACACAAATATGATCCCAGACTGTGAAAACAAGAGGGCTTTTATTTTATTAAGCACGTTGAGTAATGTACCTGTATACGCAAATAACTCAAAAACAAAGTAATAAATAGTAAAGTAAGGTAACTTACATTAGGCACATGAATACTTAGAGTGCAAATATTGATATTATGTTATATTGTAATATAAATATTAACATTAATAATACCAAAATCTAAAATTAATTAAAAATAAATTAATACAATTAAATAAAACACTAAAAAGATTTAAAAATACTGATTTAATATAGTACATGAATAATTGTATTAATAAGATATAAATAATATCAATACAATATACTATTAATAATTATAATTATAATATTATATTAATATCATACTATAAAACAAGCATTAATAGAACCCAAAATATTAAACCTAAAACAAATGAATGAATGAATAAATAAATAATGCGTTGCTTTGCTTTTCCTGACTGGAATTACAAGTACCTCTATGTAACACAGGAAACAGGAAATGATGAATCAGGAAGCATAATAATGGAAAGTGTGAATACTGTGGAGAGAAAGAAACAGTAGACCGTGTTTTATTGCATTGCCAGAAGTATGATTCAGAGAGAGAAATTTTAAAGAATGCACTAAGAGAGAATGGAGAGCAAAATATCAGTACTATTCTTAAAAAATCTGCAGATGATAAGGGTTGGAGTCTACTTCTAGAGTATTTAGGATCAACAAGACTAATAAATAGAATTTGAGAAATATAAGTTTATTGATTTTTTGTTTAAAGGTTGATTTATTTATTAATTGGGGTGTTGTGTATAGTGATTTAGAGCCTGAGTCCACACTCCAGATCAGTGGGTGGCGGTAATGCACCCGAAAGCTGTTTGCCAACCTCCAATAAAAACAAAAGAAGAAGAAGAAGAAGAAGAAAAAGAAGAGTGTTTTGCGTTGAGTCTCCAGCGCCACAGATGGCGCTAATGAATCATATTTTTTCCTGAGCATCGACACCGGTAAAGAAGGATGCACGTCAGCACAGGGAAATAAAACGACTGTTGACTGTTCACAATGATGGAGGATGAAGAATTAGAGTTTGTGGAAGATTTGGAGGCGATATTACACCTTACTCCAGAAGTGCAGCTGGCCATTGAGCAGGTAACTGATGAATTGGCGTTGTGTCTGTTTTTAATGCAGTGTCAGAGAGAGCATACAAGCTGTCAGCTGTTGTCTTCTCCAGAGATGCTAATTGCCAATTTGATACAACTCCATTAATGCTCACAGTTTCAGTCAAGTCTGGTTTATTGATCATGTTACGTATTAGTTTACGTGGATAGCTGTTGTCAAAACGCCAGACCAGCAAACGCAAATGTGTCATTGCTAGCTTGTTATTTGAAGGCAGACACCTTGACACATCCAGGGTTTTCTACAAGGGAGTACGTGTAAAAGATGAATAAAATAAAGAATTTGCACTGTAATGCAATTGAAGAATCGTAAAATGGACAACTGTTAGTCTGTTTACAACGTTAGTATAAAATGCTAAGAAAATGTAGCTTGTTGTACCGATGATCCAAGTGCTTGCTGATAGTCTAGAAATATTTAAAACCTTTTAAATGGTCAGCATAGTTTTATCTCTAAAAGAGTTCTTGGGTAAACATTTATATATTTAAACTGACTATTGGTCCACGAATGCATCCTAAGCTGAAGTACTCTGAAATGCATTAGTTAAGAAGCAGATATGGATGGCAGCAGGCCAAAAAAAACCGTCCCGAGTAATGTTTAGCTAAGTACAGTGAGGAAAGAGCAGTGTTGGGGGTAACGCATTACAAGTAACATGAGTTACGTAATCAGATTACTTTTTTTCCAAGTAACTAGTAAAGTAACGCATTACTTTTTAATTTACTAAAGAATATCTGAGTTACTTTTTTTTTTCTCCCCAATTTATTGATTGACAGCTCTCCTGTCCCCATGTTGAGAGAAATCAGATGTTACTGTAGTTCTAAAATAAATATGAATATGCATTAATTCATCTCACTCACAAAAAAAAACACAGATTCAGTATTCCTCAAAATGAATAATAATAATGCAGCTCAGAATATGATGCAAACCTGCAAAAATTCAATGTTAAATAACACAAATATCCTTTATGTATTTAATCCCATTCTATTAACCAATGTCTTTGCTTCTGACCTTCGATGATCCAGTTCAACCATACTAATAAGCAAAAATTACTCTAGACAAATATTAGTGTGTCTTTTTTTATTGCTGAAGTGTGTTGAAATTTCTTCTGCATTCTACTGTACGGATTTACTTTCCCTTCAGCCTGAGGCTTATTCATTTCACTTTTGGTGTGAAAAGGCTTTTATATTTGCCAAAAATATAAATTTTTTTATTTTAAAAATAAACAAGCAAGCCCTGTCCAGATTTGAAAAGTAATCCAAAAGTAACGTAATGCATTACTTTCCATAAAAAGTAACTAAGTAACATAATTAGTAACTTTTTTTTTAATTTAGTAACGCAATATTGTAATGCATTACTTTTAAAAGTAACTTTCCCCAACACCGGGAAAGAGTATGTGACTAAAGCATCAACATTGCACGTGCAGAATTGTTTAATAATATAATGGTTAGTCAAGCCATATTCATTCTTCTACTATCTCCACTGAGTCCAGCATAAGATCAGTAATACAGCTGGATCTCTTGATCTATTTGTTAAGGTGCCACCTGAAGTGTAGAAACGCTTTTTGGTCACTTCAGACTCACAGAACATCTTTAGATACCTTGTGGCTACCTGGTCTTCATTCAGCAGAGCCTGTTTTTCTGGTCTTGGCTATATCATATGTTATCTGCTCATTTGTTTTAGGTTTTCCCCAGCCAAGACCCTTTGGATAGAGCCGACTTCAATGCTGTTGAATACATTAATACATTGTTTCCAACAGAACAGGTGAGTCTAAATTAGAATACTTGAGCAATGGTCGACATGATGAATGTATATCTTCATTCAAAACCTTTTTTGTGTATTTGCAGCATTCTACTGTTATATACTGTTAGCATTGATAATACAAATAATTAATAAATCTAATTTAACGCCTGTGTTTAGGTCACCCATATTGATGCAAGTGACCAATAATTGCTTTACATTACTGCAGAAATTCTCCTCTATTGAATGTTCATATTTTTTGCCACTAGAGGGCATTATGCTCTCCAAGCATGAAGAAGTGACTAATAAGATGTTGATTATTAATAAAAGAGATAAAATTAAAAAGAATAGCTGATGTATTTTAATAGAGATGTTTTCCTCCTACAAATTTTTATTTTTATTATTATTTATTTATTTATTTTTTTGTAGTCTTTGGCGAATATAGATGAAGTGGTGAATAACATTCGACTTAAAATCAGGTGAGTTTTTAATATTTAGACCCTGACATGGTCTGCATTCATATATGGAGGTTCTTTAGGTTTTCAGTATTTCAACTGGTATTGTAAATAATTCTTTTAATCAGACGGTTGGATGACAACATCAGGACAGTAGTGAGGGGACAGACTAATGTGGGGCAAGATGGCAGACAGGTGAGTCCTTTGGTTACACATTCATAATTCATACACATTATGCCACATGGGGTTCTAGGCTAATTGGGGTTCAGAGTCATTTTTTTTATGACTTTCTGGTCACACCTAATTTTAAGGTTCAATTCTCACTATTAACAAACTTTTCTCAAACTCCTAATTTGCTGTTTGTTAGTAGTTAGTAAGGTAGTTGTTAAGTTTAGGTATTGGGTAGGATTAGGAATGTAGAATATGTGCTTTATAAGTACTAATAAACAGCCAATATATTAATAATAGGCATGCTGATAAGCAACTAGTTTATAGTGAGAATCGGTCCCTATACTAAAGTGTTACTGACTTTCTTTCTTCTGTGGAACACAAAAGAAGATATTTTGAAGGATATTTCAACTGTTTTTGTTCATACAATGAAGGTCAAACAATTGGTCTCCACTGACTTTCATTGTGTGGACAAAAAGACCTACATTTTTAAAATACATTCTATTACACTGCACAGAAGAAATAAAGTCATACAGGTTTGGAATAACATAAGGATGAATAAACAGTGATAGAGTTTTCAATTTTGGGCAAACTGTATGTGTTTTTGTACTCCGTTGTCAAATCATTGTAGTGGTTAAAGCAGCTTATGAATGTTCCTCGTGGTGAACCACTCTGTCCACTTCACAACGGCTCTCGACACCGTGGTTGTTTTGTGCATCTCTTCCATCTCACATCTCTGGAAGTGACCAAGGTTCTTCAGAGTCCCATGTGCTGTCTCTTCCTGGAAAGGAAGGCGCACTTTACTCTGAATTTCCCTGTTCTCAGCAGCATTTCCATTCCACATTGTGGTTTAGTGTCCTGCTATTTCTTGGCCCAGGCTGGAAATGTTGATTCAACACAGATCTGACTGAGGTGAAATGCGACCCCTTTATTGAGATGTAGAAAGGCAGCGTGGTTTAGACCTGCGAGTGGGTTCTGCTGTTCGTGAATAACCCAGCATTCACCACTTGTGGAAATTGGTTGTGTCTGAATAGATCGCCGTTAACGCTGGGCCACGAGTCTCACGGCCCGTAACCTTCGGAGTTGTTTCCACAGAGCAGAGGAAAAATCCTTTCAGCAGATGGAACGGTGGGGAAGTGTGGATTACACATGTAGCTTGAGGCTGGGAGTGATGGTGGAGACAGAGAGAGAGGACTGGAAAGACCCGCTGCAGCTTCTTTTTTCTTTTTTGTTTAGTCTGTGCAGTATTTATCAGTGAGATGGAGACATCCGTGTCTGAAACGGGATCCCAGGGGTCTGCTTGATGACATTTCTAGCTGTGTGGAGGAGGTGGACGGATGTGTTTGTCTTAACCGAGTATTTTCACATTCTCCCCTGTGGTACAGAAAATGCTAAAGTTAGAATTGGTCACTTATTTGTGACTGAGTCAGGGCTCTTTGAAGTTTGGATGAAGCTGAGGGCCTGATAAATATTATCTGAGACAGTCACAACACAGATGTTCACCCAGTTTAAAGACCCAAACTCTTCTCTGGTATTGTTATTGTATGCCTGCTTGTAGATCCTAGTTGTTTTTGTATCATTGAGATACTGTTATATTTAACATTTTTAATTTGATACTTTTCGTTTTCATTTTATAAGGTTTTTGCAGGTCTTAAATCAGAGCAGAGTGTCTTATTCATTGCATGAAATTATGCATGCACTACAATACATGAATATCTTCCTTAGTATGTTTGTCTTTTTTCAATACAACTATTTAAACATTCCTAAAAAAAAGAGACATTTTTTAAGTTTCTTGTTTTACTCAAACTCACTACATTTTCAGAAATTTCTCAGAAAACAAGAAGACCGTGAAACTGGAAAAATACAAATACTGAGGAAAATTCTCTTTTTTGCAGTGTGATCTTAAGGTGCAGTGAAAGTTATTTCCATATTCTAGTGGTTAGAAGCTATTAAGTGGCTTAAGCTGTTTGGTTTTTTAAAATGAATTAAAAAGAAAGGGAGATCTGTTGGAAATTGTTGAAACTTTGAAATGTTGCTAGTACAACACATTGTCTGCTCTAGACATTTCTATTTAGAGAACATATTGACGTATTATGCTCCCTTTGATTTATTCCTTTACATTTTTTGGCTTAGTATTAAAATCTTAAATTTACCTTCATAAAACCTACTGAAATGCAGGTTTTAATTTTTTTGATTTGTTTTGTCATTTCTAAGTAGTAGTTTTTTAATGTCTAAGTAGTGTTAATAAATTTTATTTCAGCTTTAATTTGAGTTATTTTAGTGCATCTAGTAAAGTTAAGCAAAATGAAAATGAGTATCTAGACAACTAGCTGAAATAATTTGAATTTTGAAAAATATTTCAAGTTTATTTTATTTCAAGTAATGGTTTGTATGGTTTTCTCTGATGTGGATTTAGTATAATAATTAGCTGGTCACCACACTTTGTTCTGTTTACTAGGAAAAAATATACTTGGTGTCTTTGCCCAGCTTTTCTAAACAACATTTTTTGTGGTTCTTATCAGAACATTTACAGTGTGTGGAAAGTTCTATTCTAGACTATTGTTAACTGACAACAATGTATTTGGAAATATTTTTTGAATTGGAAAAGCAGTTGACAGTGTGGGGAAACTTGTTAGATGTGTGATATCATTCATATAGGAAAGTCAACAGTGGGCCAAAGCATTTGGTGCAAATAAATTGAGGACAACCCAAGCTTTGCCTTCCACTTTGTCTCACGCAGGGTTTGAGCTAATATACATTATTTTCCTCAATGCTGCAGAAAGTTCCATATAAAAAGTTTGCCATGTTGTTGTTCCCAGATGGAGCATTCAGATGAGAGGTTTATAGCTGTCAGGGAGCCAGTTGGGATCAGGATGTCTCGTGTATTTTTTGGCATCTGGAGCTGCTTATTAGGAATGCCGAGAAGGAGCCTCCCCAAGAATGTAGTATAAATATTTAATCTAAACACAGGATGGAAAGTTTACTGCATGTGTGGTTTTCTATCAGTCGTTATAGACCGATCCCTGTCTGTCCCTTTGGAGTTGTTTTAGTCATTTCTTAAAATAAATAAATAAAAAATAACCCAACACTTTTTTTATTGATTGAATGCCTAGGTTTTAACCCTCTGTTGCAAACATTACAAAAGCAGAGTGGAGTAATAAAGTTGACTTTAATAATGGATAATATAAAAAACATGATAGCTGCAACAGCTATACACCTGTTCAAAAGGTTTTTTTTAAATGTTTTTGAAAGAAGTCTTTTATCCTCATCAAGTCTGCATCATTTGATCAAAATACAGTATAACAGTATTGTGAAAAAGTATTGCAATTTGAAATTGTTTTCTATTTTAATATATTTAAAATGTAATGTATTCCTCTAATGGAAAAGCTGAATATTCAGAAGCCATTACTCCAGTCTTCAGTGTCACAAGATTCTTCAGAAGTCATTCTAATATGTGATTCTAGGCAATATTTAAGAAGTTCCTTCTAATAATATTATATATAATAATATTTATAATTTCAAATGTTTTAATTTGAAAGTTACTCACAAACAAATGTGGATCATAGTTTGATGGGTTAAATTTGAGGGCAGTTCTGCAAAACAATAATGTGTGTCCTCCACATGGCAGAAAAAGTTTTTAAAATTACCATATCCATTAAAATAGCGGTAGCACTTTAGTATAGGGACCAGTTCTCACTATTAGCTAGTTTCTTATTAGCATGCCTATTATTAACATATTGGATGTTTATTAGTACTTATAAAGTACATATTCTGCATGACCATGTTCTACATCCCTAAGCCTACCCAATACCTGAATTTAACAACTACCTTACTAACTATTAATAACCAGCAAATTAGGAGTTTACTGAGGCAAAAGCCGTAGTTAATGGTTTGTTAATAGTGAGAATTGGACCTTAAAATAAAGTTTGACCAAAATAGCCAATTTATCATTACACAACATGCTTAATATCTTGCAAAACAATGAAAATTGTAGCTCTGAGATAACACTGTACAATGGAGGGTCAAAGCCAGGCACTTTTCTTCATAATATTTTCAGCATTTTAAGAAATAATTACATACAGGATAATTACCAATAGTGTATGTGTGGAATGCTGTACATGATTGACAACATAATCACTGAGGAAATAATCACACAGTCTCATTCCTGCCTGTCAGCATCTATTAAACTGTCCTAATGACCAACATGTTTCTTTCTCAACACTTCTACATATTCTTTGGTTGAGTCACAACACTACAGGGAAATGAAGCAGGCATGCCAGCATCCATGTCGTCCTATAGTCTGTGGCCTGCCTAAACCATCTGGGGGGGAAACATCCTGAAACTGCAAATAGAGTCCACATGCGAAGCAGCTGCTGTCCTTCCTGCCAGATCCAAATAAACCTCTTTCTCATTCTCCTGATCAGCAGTATAAGAAGGAAACCCAGGGACTGTCCTCCAACAAGCAGTCCATCTTTCTAACCTTCAGAAATCAGTTCTGGATGCACCACAACAACGTGGCCCCTTTAAACTAGTTGCATCCCAGTTAACATCTGCGCTCTAGTTTTGCTTCTTATTCTGAGCTGGTAGTCAACACTGCAATTTGAAGAATCCTTTCATAGAAAGGAGGAAGCATTGCTGTTAACACAGTGTGTGTGTGTGTGTGTGTGTGTGTGTGTGTGTATGTAGCTCAAAGCATCTCTGTGTTTTTGAGGAGGCTTGTAAAAGTGGTAAATTCCAGGGGGCAGCTGGTGCCGGCTGTTAGCATTCCATTTGCCTGTGAAGGAGCGAGGCAAAAGACACGGCCAAACTCTCTCTGCTCTCAGCCTAGGCACGTCTCTCTAAATACACTGGCAACGGCCAGTATTCCCGCTCATTCAGTGCTGCAGCTGCTCTTGAAGGAAGTAGTAATTATGCATTGTCAGAGTCCAAACACTGGCCGTGTGGCTGCAGTGGGGGGGCCGTGACTGTGCATTCGAGTGGCCAGGAAGATCAGATCCCATCAGGGCCAAGCCAGGAGCCTTGTGATGTGGTGGCATCAGGTGGGGCAACATGTGGAAGGGCCAAAATTGCAGCTGCTGTAGCCTAGCCCTGCAAGAATGTCAAGTAAAAACTGGTTTCATCAGGCCATGCGGTTTGTTCCCCACCCTGGTGAAGTGCGGAGATCTTCCTGCTAAAAATAATAAAGTGTCTGGAAGGTCAGGAGGCCAGGCAGGAAGCATGTTCATTAAAACATCATTCAGCCTGTATTTTCATTTAAAATATGAGTCCATTATTAATTGCTTTTGATGTGGTGGAAAAGATTTAGATTGAGTGTCTGTTTTTCGAATCGCATAGTTTGAAAGCGATGAAACCAGCCCAACACAAACTCAACTCAAGCCATTGAACTTCAGGTTGCTGTTTCATGGAAAATGGCGAACTGACAGCGAGCTGTAAGAAAATGCTACCGCGGTGCTGTATGGGTCATCTTAGATCTTTTGTCTCCTCTTCCAGGCGCTGGAGGAGGCCCAGAAAGCCATCCAGCAACTCTTTGGCAAAATCAAAGACATCAAAGACAAAGCGGAGAAATCGGAGCAAATGGTGAGTAAAAATAAGCCCTCCAGACAGGAACCTAGTCATTTAAGGCCTGAAAGTCGACCCAGAGTAAATAGCCATTCACCACCCACCCACCCCAACAGGCTGGGTAACCGAGGCACAAGAAACTGTGACATCCTGTGGTTTTTGTCCACAGCGCTCTTTTTGAGCCCAAGGTAATGCACTGGCCATCTGTGAATGTAATGCAGTGCAGATCAGAAGAAGGGCAAGGGGAGGAAGGCAGGAGAACAATAGCAAAGCTCTATGCCTGTGTCTTCAATATGGTGAAGCGATATAAAGAAGGAATGCATGATATGTTGGTACCATATAGGTTATTGGCTGATATTAAAATGTTTTTAGTATTGAATAAATATTAATAATAAATAGGTTTTCGTATTGAATTAATAGTAATTGACATGTGCATGTTTATTTCCTCTAGTTTCACATTTAGATTGCCTTTGCCAACATGTATAATAAAGTTCTTGACAAATATAATCTTTAGCAAATCTCAAAATGAATCTCCATTTTACACTGGATATTACTGTGACGCTTACATTAACTTATAACATTTAAAATAGTTGAAATGTTTTCAAATGTTTTTAAGTGCTTTAAGTTTTATAGAATCTTTAATATTGGCCATTTATTAGTAATTTATAATGAAATTATAATATAATAATACACTGTTCAAAAGTTTGGGGCTCAGTATTACATTTAAAAAAATTATAATAATAATACTTTTATTAAGCAAGGATGCATTAAATTGATCAAAAAGACCATAAATACATTTAAATGTTACAAAAGTTTTCAGTTTCAAATTAATGCTTTCTTTTGAACCTTATATTCTTCATAGACTCTGTTTTCAACTTTGATAGTAATAAGAAATGTTTCTTGAGCATGAAATCAGCATATTAAAAAGATTTCTGAAGGATAATGTGACTGGAGTAATGGCTGCTAAAAAATTCAGCTTTGACATCACAGGAATAAATTACATTTTAAAATAGATAAAAATAGAAAACAGTGATTTTAAATTAAAATTTTAACAATAATAATTGCAGCCTTGGTAAGCATGAGTCTTTTTTTTTCATAAAAATTAAAAACCTTATCAATCCCATATTTTTGATCGGTATTATGTAATAAAATGTAATATCATATAATAAATACAATCATAATATAATAAGTATCAGTCAAAATTGTAATATCTGTGTATCTCTAATGTATCTAAAATTGTGCTTCAGGTGAAAGAGATCACGCGGGACATCAAGCAGTTGGACCACGCAAAGCGTCACCTGACCACCTCTATAACCACCCTCAATCACCTGCATATGCTGGCTGGCGGTGTGGACTCCCTTGAGTATGTTTATTCAAGATACCTTCTCCCATGATCAGTCCATTTGTTCAGTGTGCTAAAAGCTTGTCTCATTGCACCAGAGCTATGACTCGAAAAAGGCAGTATGGGGAGGTGGCCAATCTCCTTCAGGGTGTAGTCAACGTCCTCGAGCACTTCCAGAAGTACATGGGTATCCCCCAGATACGCCAGCTCTCAGAGAGGTAAGAACACAAGCCTCACTCACACTGTTTATTTGACTAAATCATGGTGCTGAGAGTCTGTAGATCCTGTTTATGTTTACTGAAGATGCAGCATGGGAAGGAAATCTGCTTCACAGTGTCTCATTATTTACTTTTTCCCCCCAGCTCTTTGTTATGGGGCTTTCCCAGAGGAGGTGCTCTCTCTGGTTTGGGTGGTGCAGTCAATGTCCCCTACAGGCTTGGAGACTAGGCCTTTTGTTAGGAAAGAAACAGGGTTCCGGTCTCTACGATTCTGCACTTCCCTTTGCTTGTTTATGTTGGATGCTCTGATAAAGCTGTTGTTTGCAAGGAGGGGTGTGTTTGATGTGGAAAAAACGATTCCCCTGATTGTTCCAGGTTCTAAATGTTTCTCTGGAAAACATGTATCCGCGGTTCCTTTTCAGTGCCCCTGTTGTCAAGTTTACCCCTTTGTTTCTTTAGACCTCTCACAGACGGACCTCATATGTTAAACGCCGTCCTTGAGTGATGATGAGAGTTTGTTTGGTTGAGCATGCATTTGTACGTCAAGCGAATCCAGTGTTTTGTTAAAACAGCATTTAAGTTTGCCAAAGTACATCAGTGGTTTCTGACCGCTGCGTGACTCTTGTTTTTTTTCTTGTCTGTTTCTTTTGTGGTGTAGAAAGATTATATTTGATGAGGGTGGGGATTGTGCCTAGGAATTTACAATGTAAATAATATTAGCCCCCCTTTGGCGATCAGATGAACTGATTTTAGCCATGTTGTTTTGAACTACACAAGCTTACCACATATGAAGTCTTGAGGAAATTCTTATGATGTCTAATTGGATTTTTGTAATGCTTAATATTAGTGCATGCCAAATATGGAGAAACTGAGATGCTTTCGTTCTGAGCCCGACTGTCCCTAAATGGAGATGTCTGGTTGGTTTTGAGGTGTGGCAGAGTTGGTTCGATCAGGGGCGGCAGCTGAGGGATGTGCTGCGGTTCAGACAGTTTCGAGGTCTTAATGGAGCTGGTGAGAGAGCAAACTGGCAGCCATGTGCCACGTTGAAGACTAGTGTCTGACTGGCAAGCGCATGTGTCTCCATCTATCTCTTTTGCTCGCTCTCCCTCTAAGTATCTTGTTTATTTTGGATGGCACTTGTGTTGAGTCTGCTTACGCCAGCAAATAATCCAGAAATGAAAAGTGCATCTTCTATTCATCAAGTCGTGGTTCATCCAAACCCTTTTGATGGGATTGGGCTTGCTTTACACTGCCTCTTAGATCTCTGAGGTCCAAAGTACAATTTGGCCTTATTAGTTAATACAATTTGAATTTGCATCTGTTTTCTTACATGTAGCTGTTATTTCTGTCTCTGTTCCATTTATTTTCCCAGCGACAGTTGTTCTAAGAGCTGCCATCATTTAAAGAGATCTAGGTAGAAGGCTAGCTATTCCCTACAGAGACTGGTACATAGGGATAGACCATGACTAGGGATGTCAAAAGTGCTGGTATTTAGTTGAATGTAAAAAGATGTAGTAAATATACCAGTTTTTCTACAGTACATGCTGGGCAAGGAAAGCTTTGTAGTGACGTGACGTGAAGGTCAGCTGGCATGTCTTGGTCAAATTGCCTGTTTTGATGAAGTAAACGCAGTTGGTTTGTGAATGTAAGCATGCAAAACAAAATGTTTCTCAAAATATGGGATCTGTGCATTAGGCCTTACAGTGTGAATGTAGTAGGCCTGCCATTGCCATTAATATTAATCAAACAATATTTACAAGAAAAGGAGAAAGCTGCCCTTAATTTATTCTATTCATTGCTCAGTCTTAATCTTCATTTGAATGACTGTTTACATAAATGCTTACTTGGGGGAAAAACATATTTAGAAATAAAATTTGTGAGTTTTTTTATATTTAACATTTTAATTTAATTAGTGTGTTCAGTAGTAGCCTATATATGTTCATACAGAGTATATTTGTTCTAATGGAATTGGTATGAAGTATTGTAAAATTTCACTTGTACTGCTCTAGATTCCAACATTTTGGTATCATGAAATTATTGCTTTTAAAACTAATTGGACACCAGGGAATCCTGAGACCACCTGGTGTCTTGTAAACACTCACCCATCTGTTTCGCCTCTCCTCAGAGTTAAAGCTGCACAGAGCGAGCTTGGCACGCAGATACTGGCCGACTTCGAAGAGGCTTTTCCTGCCCAGGGGTCAAAGGTACAGATGCAGTGCTCTGATGAAAAAGTCTCTGTATCATTCCTGTGACACATTTAATTTGATATTTACAGAAATCTGGAGGTCCTAGCATTGTTCTCAGAGATGCCTGCTTGGTGGCGAATGTCCTGGATCCTCGGATTAAGCAGGAGATCATCAAAAAGTTCATCAGGCAGCACCTTTCAGAATACTTAGTGCTCTTCCAAGAAAACCAGGATGTAAGTGAAACCTTGTGTGTCCTGTGCATGCTGAAATTGTGCTATACTATCTGACTTGCGGTCTGTGTTCTGTTTGTCCTGAGTACAGGTGGCGTGGCTCGACAAGATAGATCGGCGCTATGCGTGGATCAAGCGTCAGCTTGTGGACTATGAAGAGAAGTATGGGCGAATGTTCCCGGAGGAGTGGTGCATGACCGAACGCATCTCTGTAGAGTTCTGTCATATCACCAGGTACTGATCAAACACCTCACATTAATGCTGCATTCACATAATGTTGGTCAAAAGTTATTGACCTGTGATAACCGTTGATGTCATTAGTCAAATTTCCATCCACATTTGTATGCAAATATTGAAAGATAGAATGTTGGCTATAAATAAGATATTCATTATTCATATTTATTCATGTTTATTCAGATTTTTCATGTAAGAAATTCACAACTTGGATATAAAAATAACTAGAATTGATCTTCTAATTACATTCTATGAAAGCTTTGATTTGTGTGATGTTGAATAAAAACATCCAAAATGTTTTTTTAACTAAAGATAGTTACACTTCTGTTCAACTTTGAGTGCAGTAAGATTTTTTTGTCTGAAAGAAATTTATACTATAATAATTGTAATAATATTTCAGTAATACAATATTACTGTTTTTACTGGAGTTTTGCTCGAATAAATGCATCCTTGGTTAGTATAAGAGACTTCTTTTAAAAACATTTAAAATTACTATATCTGTATACGTTATATATTGTAATTGTATTTTATTATTATTACTTATATATACTTAATCCTCTCATATGTATTGAATGTTTTTTTTTTGCGTTTTACCTTTTTTTGTCATGTCTTATCTCATTGCCTCAATAAATAAAAAAATTAAAATAAAATAATTCAAAATCGTACCCGGCCCCAAACTTTTGAAGAGAAGTGTCTATTGCTAGCTCTACATTTAAAAAATTTCCTCAAAGTTTTCTGTTTTTCAAAGTTTAAAAAAAGTGAATACTGAGTTGTAGCATTTATAGTGATTATGTATTTTGCTGTCTTCAATAACAAAGCCAGACATGGATACTTCTTGGTGTAATGAGTGCTGCCATAGAAACAAATAATTTTTGAGTCTGTAGACATGAGCAGTTCTGAGTAGAGTTGTAATTAAGGTAATTCTGACATGATGTGAGTGTAGCATAAATCCTCATTATCTCCATTACCCCATAGAGAAAATACACCTGGGGCTTACATGTGCATTTAGTGGTTAGCTTGAAAGACTAGACATTAGGCAGCACACAAATATGGCATGATTTAGCAAAAGACATAATTGTGCACAGTATGACATGAATGATTAGATGGAAAGGAACTGGTTACATGTCTGGGATTTCAGTAGTGGTATTGACAGTCTAAAGTAGGCTATGTGTGTGTATGTGTGTTGTCTATAGTCGCATTCCTCTCAAGAGAGTCATTACAAAACCCTCAGTGCCTGGAAAGAAAGTTTGACGTCCTCTGTAATCCCATCTAATATATTTCTTTTTTTTGACAAAGCTTTATGTAAGAATGTATACACCACACCACCATCATCTTCTCCCTCCGTAGGCTTATTTTCTTCTCACAAAACGATTCTTTTTCAAGCTGACAGTAACTGGATCTTGTCTTTTGAATACAACACTGATCCACTGTGGTTTCTTTGAACAGCCAAACCAGGCATCTGCACACACTGGCCTATAAAAGCATTGACCTGAAGACTTAGTCTACTTGGCACATTAGGTTTCGCTCACAACCTTGTCTGTGTCTGTGTTTCGTTTGCTCATCAGAACCGAGCTGGCTAAGCTGATGCGAACCCGTGCCAGGGAGATCGAGGTCAAGCTTTTGCTCTTCGCTATTCAGAGGACCACCAATTTCGAGGGACTGCTGGCTAAGCGCTTCTCGGGCTGCACCTTAAACGACGGGCCTGGGGTGAGGCCATGCTTGCCTGTTTGCAGGCGAACACAAAAGGATTTTACTGGGATGTGAACATGCTGGTAATCTGGCTCTTGGGTGATGTTTGTCTATGTTTCCTTTGCTTTCTCAGCAGAAAAAACCTGAGACACCTTTAGAACCAACAAACCCCTTTTTAGAAGACGAGGACAACGTATCAGAAAAGGATGAAGATTTGGATAGAGTGAGGCTGCTTATCTTTATTTGCACTCTGTTATGCAGGAATGACCACATTTGAACCATATGCAGTCTACTCCACCCATCTTCTGATAGAAACTGATACCGCATTTGGTGCCATTCCAACATGCAATTTACATTTCTTTCTAATGTAGATTGATTTGACTCGCATCTGAACTATGGCCCGGATCAGGCGCATATTCTCTGGAATTGATGTGTTCTGAAAACATTCAAGGCATCGTGTGTTTACAAGTCTTTATTTGCCGTCTATTTATCAAACTCTTAACGTATACTTTAATATAACAGCTTGACTTTGGCTCAGTTATTGCATACTTATTTTCTTTTATCTTCAAATTGGCAATGATGTTCTCAGTATCAGGTGTTGTAAGAAGAGTTCTGATGAATTGGGTTCCTTAGAAGTTCACCGTTATCACTGTGGTGTTTCACAATAGAATTTCCTTCCACTTTACATTACACTGGTGCCACTGTAGCACATGTTAGGGTTATTATCGTTAAGTAAAACTAAAACCAGAAAAATAATTTTCATTACTTGAAATAAAGTAAACATAAATGGAAATAAAATTAAATTAAAAAGTACATAAATATATACTTAAACCCACTTTATTTTATCTGGCTGCAAAGGCAACATTTTCCATTTTTATTCAGTTTATAAAAATAAACATTAGAAAAGACAATAGAAAAAAAGTTATAAAATTATTTTTTTCATCTTATTTTATCAAGCATATTTTTAGTATTTTCTGTAATCTTATATAATTTTTTGTTTAACATTAAGTAAATAAACAAAGTAATAAATACAAGTTACAACAATACAACTAATAAAAAAAAAATTTTAATTTTTTTTTATCAGTTATTTTTTTTATACTTATTTTATTTAATCTAGTTGGCAAGGTAGCACTTCTCATTTTGTTTGTTTAACTTGAAGTACTAAAATAACTAAAACTATGCAAAACTAAAACTGATAAATACATATTAATTTATTAATTAAATGTCTATATATAAAACTATATTTAAACAAAGCAAAACAACATTTAATAAAAACAACAAAATGATTTTAAAATGAAACAGTATTTAAATAAAATTAAACAAAATTAAACTATTAAAAAAATATTAATTAATTAATTAAATAAATACAAAATAAATTATACTAAAATAACGAAGGCACACTTCTTCAAAAAATTCCTGATTAAGAAATATTTTGCTGTTTACAGCCCAAGAAGCCGAAGGCTCCAGACAACCCCTTCCACGGCATTGTGTCCAAGTGCTTTGAGCCTCATCTCTACGTTTACATCGAGTCACAGGATAAGTGAGTGGAATGTCCTTTAACATTGTGCACAATCATATCAAATGAGTCACACAATAAGAAGTCCATTCATTTAAGGGTCCTCCTCACCAACCCCCATTTTTGATGCACTTGGTTTGTGATCTTCCCTTTCTTGTACTCCCCTTTTTAGTAGTTCCCTTGTCTGACTCTCTCCGCCTCACCACTGAGGAGAAAATGGTTCCCATTAGCCGTTAACCACAAATGCTTCAGACAGCCTGAAAACAGCAGCTGATTTCTTTCTTTACTTGTCTTTTCTCGTTCTTTACCTCTCGTTTTTACCCTCTCTCTAAACCCACGAGGCTCCCAAGCAAAGGGCTTCTTGTACAGGCCCTTTTCTGGCTCATGTAACACTCTGTTGGCATTGCCTAAAGCAGAATGACCTTTCTGTTAACAATGGCTTGCATTATACCAGTTCACACTGACCTGCCTGGCATGAGAGTGTCCACATTCTTCTCTTGGGGTTAGCATCTATCTGATTACTCAGTGCTGAGAGAGATGGCCTATTTACTGACCTGACAATACATTGCTGTTCAAAGCAAGTTTAACACATTGAGATTTCAGTCATAGTTAGATGTGGCGTTTGCGTTGACTTAGTTTTAAAAAAATATTTTTTCAAATTTGACAATGCTAATTTGACAAAAAATACAAACAGTTAACAAGGTTTTATTTTATTTTATGAATTTTTTTCCAACAAAAACAGTGTCATTCAAATTGATCCCCCAAGAACTTTGCAGATGTTTATTTTATTTTATTATTTTATATTTATTTTATTTTATTATTATTTAATTATTTTTCATTTTATTTCCCCAAAAAGGTCAACCTTGCAAATTAGTTTTAATGTTGAAACTAAGCAGTGCTGAACACATTCAAAACATCTAGAACTTAACCCATCCAGGTGTCTTTGATAATAAAATAAATAAATACATGACCACAGATGTAAAAATTAATTCATAAAAAGAAAATGACAAATTAAAATATTAGTATATATTTTTTTTACGGTCTGTATAATGTTTTTTTTTTTTTGCCATGTTCAAATCCATTTCACAGAATTATGCAGATTTTTACCTCTAATAGTGCAGGAAATGCAGCTAAAGTCTGCACATTCCGTCTAGGCCTACTATAATTTATCGTTTTTGTTTTCTGTCTTAGAAATCTTGGCGAGCTGATCGATCGTTTTGTTGCTGATTTCCGGGCACAGGGTCCCCCTAAATCAGGTACAGATGAGGGAGGCGCTGTGCTCCCCAGCTGTGCAGATCTCTTCGTGTACTACAAGAAGTGTATGGTCCAGTGCTCACAATTGAGCACCGGAGAGCCCATGATTGCTCTGACCACAATCTTCCAGAAGTATCTGCGCGAGTATGCCTGGAAGATCCTCTCTGGGAACCTACCAAAGTGAGTCGAGCCACCTGACTTTCTCCCTTTTTGATAGTTAAAGTTTAATCCTCCTAGTCACTGGGGCTTTTATTTGGGGTGTTATGCTGTGGTGATGCTGGAAAGGAGAGCGAGTGGTCGTCTCTGTGTGGTCGCATTTGTGGGGTTTCTCTCTGCCGCTCTTCAAAGGAAGAAAAATCCCCACCCGTCGCGTTGTGTGGTTTACCCTGTATTGTCTTTGGGAGTTTCAAAAAATATCTTTGTTTTGGAGAAGCTGTCTTGTGGTTTCCATGCAGTCTTTCTTGTGTTTCTTTTAGAGGGAGGGCCGGAGGGTTGAGTTAGGGTGCTTTGGTAACTATGTTTGTGCATGTTTGCATGCAGGACCAGCACCAATAGTGGTGGTCTAACCATCAGCAGCCTGCTGAAGGAGAAAGAGGGATCAGAAGTGGCCAAGTTCACAATGGAAGAGTTGTGTCTTATTTGCAGCATCTTAAGCACAGCTGAATACTGCCTGGCTACCACACAGCAGGTCACCCACCACACATGCTTCATTCACATGGTACGAATGAATAGTTTTTTTTTAATGATGCAAATGTCCTATATCATGTCCACAGCTGGAGGAGAAGCTCAAGGATAAGGTGGACAAGACCCTAATGGAGAGAATCAACTTAACTGGGGAGATGGACACCTTTAGCACGTAAATACGTCACACTAAGTGACCCTCAATGCTAAGTAAAAACATATTTGCCAAAGGAAATGAATTACTAGTAGTTGAATCTCTCTGTTTGGCAGGGTTATCTCAAACAGTATCCAGCTCTTGGTTCAGGACCTGGATGCTGCATGTGATCCAGCCCTCACAGCTATGAGCAAGGTACTATATCAGAACCAAAGAAGTTATCAGATGATATTAAAGTTTTTATAGTTTCATTTATCATACCTGCTGATATTGGATATTTAATTGAGATTCTAATTTCCCAGATTTTTTAGTTTTAAATCACATTTGCTTTTATCTAAAACTCACTTCAAGTTAATCTATAAAAACACTAATAATTTAATAACACTGTTGAATGTAATGATTATCCATTTCCATATTCTACATTAGAATGTTGTGATGCCTAAATGATTATTTGAAAAAATGACAAAATGATACAAATAATTTTTATATCGGCTGTTTATCGGTTATCGGCCATAACATGAAAATAATTTAGCTTATCAGTATCAGGCAGAATTTTTTGTCATTTATTTTTATATTTTCAGCTTTTATTTTAATTTCAGCTTAAGTTTCAGTAATTTTGCTATGTGCTTTTCTCATTTTTATTAGTTTTTTATGATTCTGTTTAGCCTTAATTTTAATTTACAGGTACGTTTAATAATTTTAGTCAATATAATTTTTTTATTTTTTATTTCTTATTGTAGTTTCCGGGGTTTTCATTTTTTTCACATAATATTAATATTTTTTTATTTCAACTTATTTCAGTTTTTAATAGTTTTAGTTTTAGTTCGCAGTAACGTTTGAGAGTGTCTTCTAGCCTTGAAGTTGACTTTGTGAATGTTTGTACAGATGCCGTGGCAGAGTGTGGAACATGTGGGAGATCAAAGCCCGTATGTGACCTCTGTAATCATGCACATCAAACAAAATGTGCCCATCATTAGAGACAACCTGGCCTCCACCCGGAAATACTTCACCCAGTTCTGCATTAAGTTCACCAAGTCAGTAACGCAGCCACTCACTAATCAGTGCAACACAAGCTCTTTCATAACACAGCGTTTGCTAAACTCCTACTGACTGTTTTACTTTTTATCCATTCGTTTCAGCTCCTTCATTCCAAAGTTCATCAACCACCTGTTCAGGTGTAAGCCAATCAGCATGGTTGGAGCAGAGCAGGTAGGTGGAGATTCAGACACTGGGATGTTTGGGTTTCATGGACCTTCAGAACACATTACCTTATTTTCTTTCTTCTGAACAGTTACTTCTGGATACACATTCCCTCAAGACCGTTCTTCTAGACCTCCCTTCCATTGGCTCTCAGGTGGTCCGTAAAGCCCCGGCCAGCTACACCAAAATAGTGGTTAAAGGAATGACTCGAGCAGAGATGATCCTCAAGGTGGGAAGGTGGCATTCACGGCCATTAAACATTTGCGAATTCGCTCTCCCGATTCTGTTTTAAACAGGCCTCCTTGATGAGAAGCTCAATACAGGAAAGTCTTTAATGATCAGCTGCTCATAAAGCTCTGCATGGTGCAGCACTCGGTTGGAGTTATTTACTAAGCTGTGTGGTTTAATCATCTGGTTTAATGAGCTCTCTCTGAGCGACAGGAAGTGCTCACATGCCTTGGCTTTCCTGCCTGCAGCCTTTAGCCATCCACAGTTTAAAAATC
This sequence comes from Sinocyclocheilus grahami, assembly GCF_001515645.1. Classification (NCBI taxonomy): domain Eukaryota; kingdom Metazoa; phylum Chordata; class Actinopteri; order Cypriniformes; family Cyprinidae; genus Sinocyclocheilus; species Sinocyclocheilus grahami. The sequence continues at coordinate 1,336,967 of NW_015505251.1, read as the reverse complement.
CTCACTCATACAGTAGATCTACTTATATTTGCATATAGACTTGTAACATACAATTGGTTCAGACTTGTCCACTTTTTTATAACATTTTTCTAATTGAAGTTTTTTTTCTCTCACTACAAATTAGATTAAAAAGCTATAATATTAAGATATAAAAGTTGATTTGAAATTTAATTTGACATGATCACAACTAAGTGTTTGTTGTCCCTCTTTTTGCTTTATTGGCAGCAGCATTCAAGCTGCATAAAATGTTTTTCGTATGCGATTTGTCTGTTCAGACCATTGCGGAAAAAAAGGCAGATGGGCTTAATGAAAATGCAATTTCACACTCTGACAGTAGGTGGCTGCTAAAGCAGGAAAACCCTGGTTACCCTGGTACACAAAACTCTGTGCACCTTTCTGTTTTTGACACCTGCGTGTCATGGAGAAAAAGCGAAGTCAAATAGTATTTACAACTTTTCAAACAGCTGTTCTAATTTTAGATTTTTTCGCAATGACGTTTATCAAACAACACTAAATACAATAGTACAGAGACAACAAAGATGTTTCGGACTTCTCCTCTACAATTCATTGTCAATTAGTGAAACAGTCTGTTCGTAGTCGTAGTTTTGTGTGACAGCAGTGTCTCCAGGCACATGACCAAAAGGGTGAATCGTATTGATTGGCCATTTTTCTATACAAAGCGATAGAAAAGAGGTGAGAACACCTTTCCATAAAAATCTGTTGCATAGATGGCGTGCATATGTTCATGTCTGTCTGAATAGATGCATTAACATCCATGTAGTCAAATTAAAATATTTATTGCACCAGATTTTTGCATCAAACATTCATCAAACTAGTGTGAACAGGGCTTAAACCCCTTTTAAGATAAAACAAATTGTCACCCAAACAGTGTAGGGATGAATATTGTCATTTTTAAAACTTTGGGGGAATGATGATTTTTCACCCAATTATGCATCTAGTTTTCATAAATGGTCCGGGAAGACTGACAATTTAGTTTTGAACATTAGAGGATGTCTACATGAATTCAGAAGCAAGAGGAAAGTCATGTTTTCTATGAAATGTCCCCTTTAATATTATGTGTAGACAGATGTTCTGGTTGGACGTCTGAGCTATCAAATACAACAGGAGGAATGGATGGCTTGTGCCTCGGGTGGATCTTCCACCCCCTGATCTCCAGACCCACCTTCTTCTCCCTGACCCCTATCTCCAGCCCTACACATGCTCCACAGGCTTTTATTAGACTCTCCGGGGCTTTCCTGCTTCTGGTCTTTTAACTGCCTGGAATTCAGCCTTAATCCACCTAATGCTCAAACTGGGTTCAGCTCTTAATTGTGCAAGATCATGCAAAGATAATTTAGAAAAGACGAAAAACACTATAAAAAAAAAAAAAAAAAAGGGCCCCTTTGAAAAGGCTTAAAAAAAAAGATCAAGCTCTTAATTCCC
>NW_015505251.1:1334612-1335456 GCF_001515645.1 Sinocyclocheilus grahami | reverse complement strand
CCTACCGCCCCCCCCACCCCATTGTGGCTCTTTTGGAAATGAACGGAAAGGCAGACTTTCTCCCCCTCCTCTCGTTTTCTCTGTTCTTTCTTTCTCATTTACGAGGTAACTACAACAAGCCTCCTCAAGGCTTTTCCTTGGCCCCCCCCCCCCCAGTCGTATCTGTCAGCCATGTGTTCTTCTGCCCTCTTACAAATCTAAATAGTTGCAAGATATACAGTTAAACATTTTTAAAACAGTTTCACAATGCAGGCCTGTACCCCATTTAACCTCTTTTTACTGCTCAATTGAGACTCTCATTATACCCCACAAAAAATTACCAGTGAGGCTAATTCAGCTTCATTTAAGCATAGAGTAATTACGCTGTTAAAAATAGACACTTCAAGTTTTTGTCTTTGTTTAGTGTTTCAGATCACTGTATTTTCTTGTTTCCTGTTCCCAAAGCGGTGGGTCTCATGTGGTAATGTTTCATATTTGAGCGTTTGGAGAATCCAGCTGGAGTTTAGCTGATTTGTTTCTCCTCACCTCTCAGGTGGTCATGGCCCCTCACGAGCCATCCGTGGTCTTTGTAGACAACTACATCAAGCTTCTTGCTGACAGCAATCCTGAGACGTTCCAGAAGATTCTAGATATGAAGGTGAGTCTGTTTTATTTGCATCAGGGACATCGTCCTTCTATTTCATGAGATCACACCATATGTATATATAAATACACACACATACATATATCTATTTAAGTTTATGTATATATATATATATATATATACTGTATATTCATATTTATATATAATTTTTATTATACATAAATATAAATATATATTAAATCGATTTGACAGCACTAATAT
>NW_015505251.1:1282559-1333751 GCF_001515645.1 Sinocyclocheilus grahami | reverse complement strand
ATATATATATATATATATATATATATATATATATATATATATATATATATATATAATTATAGACACTACTATTCAAAAGATTTTTACTGTTTTTAAAATAAGTCTCTTCTGAAATATATTTTTTTCAATTTAAAATAACTCTTTGAATATAGTTGTATATATGTTTCTGTTTGAATATATTTTAAAAACTGAATTTATTTCTGTGATGCAAAGCTGAATTTTCAGCATCATTACTCCAGTCTTCAGTGTCACATCATCCTTCAGAAATCATTCTAATTTTGATTTACTGCTCAGGAAGCATTGTCAATGTTGGAAAGTTGTGTAAAAAAATTTTTTCAGTATTTTTGATAAATACAAAATTCAAAAGTACAGCATTTAGCAGAAATAGAAAGATTTTGTAACATTATACATATCTTTACCATCACTTTGGATTAATTTAATGCATCCTTGCTGAATAAAAGTATTAATTTCTTTCATTTCTTTCCAAAAAAAAGAAAAACTCCTTCCTGACCCTGAACTTTTGAACGATGATGTATAATGTTACAAAAGCTTTCCATTTCAGATAAATAATACAGTGTTCAAATATTGTGTGTGCGTATAACTTTAATGTTTGATTTAGAATTTGGTGAATAAACTGTGTCCAATTTGTGCGCAAATCATTCTGTTGATTTGGGTCAGGTCTAATTGATTCATTGAAGAATCAAAATGACTTTTAAAAACACCTTATCTAATTATCACAAATTATTGAAAAGATCATTGAAATTCATTGGTTAAAAGTGTCTACCTCTTTCCCCTCTCAATCTATAGGGTCTGAAACGGAGTGAGCAGGGCACCATGCTGGAGCTGTTCAGACAGAGGTTACCTAATCCACCATCAGGGCCAGACGGTGGCCCATCATTGTCCTTCAGTGCCCCCACCCCTGAACAAGAATCTTCCCGTATCCGCAAACTGGAAAAGCTAATCAAAAAGAGGATTCAGTAAATCAGAAGGAACGTTATTCCCATCAATATACTAATGTGAGCGCTCTGTCTGGATATTCAGTACGGCCTGACAACGTTTCTCCACTCCAGTTTTAACATGCTGAAAATGGTGTGTAAATAGTACTGCTATGTCTTCTGTGTGTATTTATGTTCTCTGACAGATCGTGGTTTAACTTTGTGGCTTTTGTGACTTGCATTACTATGAGCCTTATAATTCAAGTCCTTTTCTGAATCTCAACACATTACTGGCATGTATGAGTCATTTTGCCCCCCCCCCTTTTTCCTCCACTTTACAACACTAATACCCACAGTGTCATTTACTTTGCACATTTCTCTGAAATATGCTTTGCACTTAAAGCAAAACAGAGGGCAGTGTGGCTCAGAAAAGTAACCTGCTGCTATTCTTGCACAAAGTCTTCTGTACTGGGATTTCAACATCAAAATGATTTAAAGCCAACGCTTTTGTAATTGTCCCCTCACTATAACAGTAAACGGCTGTGTGGAACTTGGCTGTTGCTCTGGGTAAAGGTGCCTGTGGAGTGGGAGAGTGAGGTCTCAGGTGCTTCACAACAGAGGAGCTTGGGATTTCCTGTCTCCTGCTGAAATGACAAACCAGTTGTTTTGGCTTTTGAAATACTTTCCCAGGTTGAGGTGAAAAAAACAAACATATTGTAGATGTTTTAATCCTACAGGAGCTGTAAGGAAGAAATGTTTACCACCCTCGCTTTCCCATGGTAGACATATTTTCTCTGCGAACAATAACTGTAGGTCATGGGAGATTATTGGAATGCAGAAATAATAGTGTGCACACTGAGGATACGTTCTTTTACTTTGCGTCATCTGCTGTTCAATTGTGTAAAGGAAGTTATTGTCTATTGTTTGACAACTTATTTTATAGTCCTTTTAATAACTCTGGAATCGGGTTACTGTAATCTTAATCATTTATCCATCATCACCCTCTCCGTAATTGCTTATTCTCTGCACATGGCTTTGTACTTGTTACAACAGCAGTGCATATCAAAGCTAAAGTGTTTGCAATGAATGTATGATTTGTGTGTCGGATGGGCTACTGTAATGTTTGTATGCAATATTATTCGCATTGATTTCTGCTGTGATTTATACTGTTGATTGCTTAAAATGAAAACATTCCTGCCTTCTGTGAATAGGACAGCATCTTTTTAATATCAACTGCAGATATAAATTCTTGTCAATACAAATCTGTTGACCGTGTTGACTGACAAAACTGTTGTTTTTGACATTTTATGTATGATTGATATATGAATGGACGGACAGACTGATGGATGGATGAACAGATAGATCGATGGATGGATAAACAGATGAGATAGATAGATGAATGGACAAATTGATGGATGGAAGGATGTATGGGTGGATACATATATAGATTGATGAATGGACAGATAGATGGTTGGATGGATAGATAGATTGACAGATGGATGAACTGATGGACGGGTGGAGGAATAGATGTACTGGTGGATGGATGGATGGACAGATGAACGGATAGATTGATGAACAGATAGATAGATAGTGAAACAGTTTTCTTTTTTTTACTGATTTGTGTGATTTTTAACTTGACTTGTTTCTAAGCTTGGTGGAGTTGGCCTGTGTTTAAAGGGAGGGCCTCCTGACTCTCTCTAATTGGCACCCCAATCAGCAGTGGGAGGCAGTTTTAAAGGCGTCTCCCTTCTTGCAGGCGCTTGTAAAACAATGAACGTCTTTGAGTGTGGACAATTTTGAATGCAAGCAGGCTGACAAGCGGGGAAACTTGCATTACCTTCCCCTGCGATGACCCCCTGCCTGAATGCGCTCAAGAGCGAAGTCAGGGAACTTTCCATTTTGCTCTGACTTTTTTTTAAAAATGTAAGTCCATTTGAACTTGGCGACAACAAGCACATTTGCAGCTCCTTCTGATCTGCGTTTCAAGGTCTCGGAGGAAACGGGAGCGGTGAGCCAGCGCCACGAAACGGATTATCGAGGATCGTTCACGGCATCACACAGCTGGTTTACTTTACACGATCCGCCTGGGTCACTGTTAAACCGGGTTGCCCGAAAGAACAACAGAGAAAGACAATTTTGCACATAATTCGATTTAGCTGCATTATTTGAAGAGCTTGTGGAACTGGCCCGCAAGTGTTGAGCAACTTTAAAAGCAATGGTGGGAAGACTGAACTTGCGGAATGCGTGTGACGATGATCCGCTGGATATGAATTTGAAAGCTGATCGGCCGCTGGACAGTCCTGACTCCGGTCTGCCTCCGAGTCCGAGCCCGAGTGTTTGGTTACTGCAGGGCACCGGGGCTGGAACCCCGAATACAGAAGACGAGAACAGAGGGACAGCTGTGGTATGACTCCTTAATGCAAATCCATGACATTTAATAGTACAAAAGTACATTAAATATTTATATGTATGAATATAAACATTATTTAAATGTATTTATTTAAGTGCTTTTGTAAAAATAGTAATATTTTAGTTTAATTTTTGTTTATATATATATGTGTGTGTGTGTATGTTAATTTGTAATTAGTTCAGTTAATTTGTATTTACTGTACATGTTACTTAAATAATTTTTTTAATATATACACATTTGTTTATTAATGATTTATAAAGCAATACTTAATGTATTTATTTAAGTGCTTTTGTAAAAATAGTAATATTTTAGTTTAATTTTTGTTTATATATATGTGTGTGTGTGTATGTTAATTTGTAATTAGTTCAGTTAATTTGTATTTACTGTACATGTTACTTAAATAATTTTTTTAATATATACACATTTGTTTATTAATGATTTATAAAGCAATACTTAAAAAAAAAACGTAATTACAGGTTCCTAATAATCGCCAGTTGCATGCATTGTCCTATGGAGAAGGAATTGAACTTGATCCTCTGCCACTAAAAGAAATAAGGTGAGTTAATTTTTTTCTTTTTCTTTTTTTTACTGTGACTATCACATGATTTTGGGATTTGGGTGATTTGCTCTGGGCAGGTGCAGTTCATATGTTGCACTAACTTGTTACACGTGTTCTTACAGATACACGTCGTCAGTGCGTTATGATTCAGATCGGCACTTCATCCAGGATGTGACTCTGCAGCCCAAGGGTTTGGGTCTGGAGATGTGCAGCCAGACGGTGTTGGCCCTGCCTCAGAGCACCTGGAGACATTACAAGACCCAGCTGGAGTTCCAGCCCCGTCAGCGGGTGCAGCGCTACCAGAGCACCACTATAGTGTACCCCAAACACACCCGGACCTTCTACACCACCCAGCTCTATTATGACGGGCATAAGCTGACCAAGCGCTTCTTCTCTGCTGTAGAGCTGCAGGCTTCTGATTGCCAGGCTGGTCTTTGAAAGACACTCGGTCATCTGTGCCTGACATTACACCCCCATATGTACCAATTATAAACCACCGCCTGCATTCATTGAGTCCCAAGAGGAAAAAAAGGAAACTCGGACTGAAATTGTTGACAGTTGGAAAGGGGATCCCTAGACAGACGTGCAGTTTTAGTTTGTTTTAGGCTGAAGGAGAGTAAGCAACTGTGTTGCTCTGTTTGAAGGTTTGGTTAGGAGCAGCGTATGGAGATTTGTATGGGTTTTCTCCATCAGTTCTCAATGGTAATGTACAGAAATGGTTTTTAATTGTATGTAGGAATGTGGTTGATTATGTAATAGTGAGATTCAAGTTTCAGATATTCTGCGCTGATCTTGGACCATCATTGGTTTGAAGGTTAGATTTAATGTTGACACATAGTTGGCCGATATAGAGATATGTGATTTACTTGAGAGCACTTATTTACCCCATCATAAATTGAGTATTAGAATAATACAATAGTAGATTTTAGGACTGGGTTAGAAAGGTAGAGTTTTTAGTACATACCTTTTACATGTTTCTATTTAACAAGTTCAATCTCACTGAGCTGTAGAAGGGTAACGTTCATATATTAGGGCCTAAAAAGTGTTTTCTGAAAATACAGGGTATGTTAGTGTGTCTTTGCACAAGGGTGGTGAGTGTATCTGGGTTAAAACATTAACTCCATCTTAAACTAACCTTATCTGCATATTTTACTACTGTAAGTCTCCATTAGGACACTTATGCTGTTATCCATATTTTCTTTATGTAAAGGCTAGCTAACTTCCACAGCTCTGCTTGGATTTAGTAAGTCATTCTCTGTGTTGTTACTCGTGAAGGATAAATTAGAAGTACGGTCACATTAGAACTAAACTCAATCGTGCCTGATACTGCAGACAGAGGTGTCTGTAGACCAGTGTTTGAAATAAATTATAATGTAAATAACAGCATTTCAGTTTAAAATGTTTTTATCAGTGGCACATTTCCCTATTTATTTTTTGTTCTTGTTTCAATTCTCTTTACTTCTGTGCTGGTTTTAAATTCTGTAGCTGCGCTGTGTAAAATTGTTATTCTTTTAACTCAAATTCCTTTAAGATGGTTATTAACTGTTCAAATGAAATAAATAAATTTTTAAAGTGACATGTGCATTGTCCTTAATGTTTGCATTTTTGCATCATGCTTGAAAACAAGACCCTAGTTCAAACACAAAGTAGTGCAACTAGTAATCTTCTCATTTGTTGTTCTTGAGAGCCCCCTAGAGGTGTGAGTAAGTTTTACAGATATAGTATTACAAATATGGCCTTAAATGCAGATTAAACATGAAGGCAATTGTTTTCAAGTCTACATAGTATAATGTATACGTTTCATTAATACAAGCACTTGACTGGCTGTCAGGTCAGGCCAAGCTCTTCATGAGATGATCTTGAGCGGCCAGATAGCGCTTCCTTCTGTTGGTTTTATACATCTCAATCCTCTTTTCTTCTTCTACAGGGTTGGCCAGCACTCCCACCCACCTCAGACTCTCCTGGGACTGGCTCATGGCTGTCTTTGGTGGCATGTTTTTATATTGGTCGGGCCTAGCTACGGATACCGACAAATGTTTGTGTTGTCTACTTCCTTTTTGCTGTTTACAGGTCTTCTGGGAGCATGTGTGTCCTCCATGCTTGTTCTTCAGCATTCTTATGGTCTCACGTGTTGCTTGTGTAGACTGTATAGAGGCTTTTTGTCTATTATAAAGGTTTCAGCTAGTGTTGTTTTCCTCTGAAGTGTCTCAAGGGTTAACCCTCTTGTGATACCTGAGAAGAAGACAATGTCAAAAGTCCTGTGATTTAGATCATTATGTTAATGTTAAATTATTGTGAAGATGCCAAAACTAGTGGCTGTACAGCATCTTTCCTATATTCATTTACATTTAGTCATTTAGCAAGCGCTTTTATCCAAAGAGACTTACAGATGATGACAATAGAAGCAATCAAAACCAACAAAAGAACAATAATATGCAAGTGCTATGACAAGTCTCGTTTAGCCTAACGCAGTACATGTAGCAAGGTATATATATATATATATATATATAATAAAAAGAAAACTAGTAGATAGTATAGAAAAATAATAGAGAAGGCTATTGTTACTTAGAGGCCCTTTTTTCCTGAGTTAAACTACCCACCTGTGTTAATATGAGAATGAAATGGTCTGATCTGATGTGTTCTGATCCACAGTTATGTTTCTTGGTCGTTGTTTTATGAGAGAGTTAATATGCTAATTGTATTTAAATACTGGAAACAACTACAACTATTGTATACTAAATATATCTCCATGGCAACTATACCGGAAATGTACAATACATTTCCAAGTGGAAATATAAATAAATTTGATCGATTTCATTATGGTTTATTTTTCACTTAAAATGTGCGAACGTGTCATTTTTATAACAGTTTTTTTGTTTTGCAGAATTCATAGGAAGTGTTTTTGCCTATCCACGCAGAACGTCTGTTTTTATCAGTTTTGGCTTTGTAATGAAAGCATTGAAGTGGGCGGGGCAAAGAGCATTAGCCAATCGAATACATTTGTAACAAACAAAGACGTTGAAGGGGGCGGGATATTGTAGGGAAATGGTGGAGCATGTCGTATGTCAAATAATACAACTTCGCAATATAATGTAAAACAACTATAACAAATATAAAAGCGTGTAAATTTTATATACATTATTATATTATGTTCCTGAAAGGATGGTGTAAAGATTAGAATGGGCAGAGCTTCTTGAGTCTCGTTTTGAGATGGATGCGTCTGGATCACAACAACTGTTCGATGACTGGGACGATATTAGCGACTCGGAATTTCTCAACATCCCTTCCGAGCAACAAAGCATAGGTAAAATAGTGTGTAATTTCAATAATATCCATATCTCTGTAATTTGTTGTGAATTTAGTCATACTTTTAATTTTGGACACAGGATGGCACTGTCGTATTATGTGTGTAACTTCGTTTGTTTGTCTATCATCTGATAGCCTATCTTTTTACCTGTGTCTAACAACTTGTACATACTTGTTAAAGTTTATACATACAATGAATGTTTTATGTCTTTTGAGAGCCCCAGTGTCATCTCAATAGTGAATCTGATGGTAAACACTCAGTGAACTTTGATAGCCCCTGTGCGTCCACCTCATCATCAGTGCACAAGTAAGTCATATGATGATGGTTTGTGGAAAATTGTTAGATAGTGTGTGCAGACATGGAACCCAAGTTACTCTACTGAACTGCAACATTTGTTATTTCTTTGTTTTGTCACATAACATTGTTCTTCTACTCAGCCGGAATGAAGAGGCTTTGGGACAAGAAACTGTAAATACAGAAAATGTGAGGGGTTTAAAGAGAAAATGCCTTCATGAAAACAGCTTCAGCCCAATGCAACGCTTCTTCAAGCGGCATCTGAGTGTGACCCTCCTGTGCGACCAGTCTTGGTGTGAGATGAAGACTGTTTACGGTCTTTTAAAGCCATTTGTCAAGAGAAAGGAAATGCAACGTGCTGAGGTGCAGATCGGAAGGGAAATTCATTTATCAAGAGGTGAACATTTAAACACAGTGCAACATAATATCTCAATCATATTCAGTAATCCGATCCATGAATTTCATCTCCAGAACGGGAGATTCAGGACGTTGTCCCTGTAGATATCTGCACTAGAGAAGATGCAGAAGCCATCAAACTTCTCAACATGTTGCACATGATACCGCTGTTGGAAGCAGGTGAGTTGACAATGTTAAAACAGTGTTAAGTTTGGTACTCCGATGAACTCATGTATAGCCAGAAGGGGGAGCTGGTCCTAAATGAGCTCAAGACACGCAAACAGAACTCCTTGCCTAGTTCTGCACAAGATAAAGTCAACTGCTTACAGGTGAGTTGGGGTTATTTATTGCAGGTATGGCCTTTGTCCTCACTCATACAGCAGTAAATCATTGCACTGTGCTTTTGTGAACTGCTGCCTTGTTCTCACTGAACTTCATTCCACATACATTTGGTCATATACAGTGGTGTGGGCTCAATTTATGTCCTTTTTTATTAAAATACAAATTTCTAATACATTTAAAATGATGGGCTCCTGAAAATAACAAATGTCGTACACACTATAAAAATGTGATTTAATATTATTTTGGAGGGCATAAAGTCAAATATGTTAGGGTGATACACCTGTCTTGATATCATAATGAAAAAGCCTCGAATTCTAAAAAGGAAAACCTTAAGTAGTTTGGTGTAATCGTTTACAATTGTCTTTGAAGAAAAAAACACTATTACAGTATTTATTATTTGAGTTAGCTTTTTGTTTTTGTATATTTAATTTTCATGTAATTAGATTTTTTTTTTATTAGCCACACATTTTTTCCACAAAGTCATGTGGTGCAACCAGCTTAATCTTGTGGTGTGAATCCCCAAAACTTAATGATATTAATGAATTAATAATTGATGATATTAGGAAAAATACATTTCACCATGATAAATATTTTAAAAATCAGCATAAAACGTTTTTGAGAATCATATCAAAATAAATATGAATTTAAAAAAAAAAGCTACATTTCTGAGAACTTGGCACATGTTTTTTGGCACAGATTTTTCCTTCCTCTTTTTCTTTTCTATATTATGCACACCTTAATGCATCTGTTCTTTAAACTATCCATCTGTTATTCAGGTTGGCCTGTATAAATTACTATTTGATGGACTGGTGAGAGGAGAAGTGAAGAAAGACCATGTTTTAAATCACCGTAAACTGCGTTCAGGTCAAGTACTTGGAGCAGGAGTCCAGGCCCATGCTAAAAGCATTGGGGTCCAGGTGACTACCTTTGAGGAACTGGTTGACGCTCTGCTAATAACTATGTCTTGTTCTGATCTTCCATGCATTGACCTGCTTCAGATTGAATACTATCACCAAGGCTCTAATGGAGCCATTGGGACCAGGGTCGCTCCTTTTGATGAAGCCCAACTACGGGCAGAGCTTCAGGGTCATCTGGCCTACTGGAGAGGTCAGAGGGAACCCAAAGGGGTGGACATAGAAGAGGCCTGGAAATGTAAATCATGCCTTTATGAACAAACTTGTAATTGGACAAAGAATAGATTGCAAGTATCTGACCAACAAGCAGATCATGCTAGCTCATGATTGAGCATTTTACAGATAATACAAACATTTGTATGTGGTGACTATTTTTGTCATGTTATTAACCTTTATACTTTAATTATTGTCTTATGTGTTCTATTTAAGTCTTATAGTTTCAAATACGCATATATTATGTGAATGTTATTGTGCAGCTCTATAATGACTGTGAGTGAAGCGTTGTGAATTCATAATGCATTATATAATGCATAATGCAGTTTTTGATTAGAATGGCTTTTTAATGGAAGCAAGCTGAAAGCTTCCTCACTTTGTGTGCATTAAGAAGTTTATGTCACTTAGCTAGTGGAACGGATATGTTTTTCAGTCAACGATAACTTCAGTCAAGTGTGGCTGATATAATGCTGATAAATACATAATGCATTTGAAGTGAACAAATTACATACAGAAATTCTTCAATTAAATTTTAATTAACTTTAAAATAATAATAATAGTAGTAGTAATATTATTAATAATAATAACAATGAAATAGAATCCCATATATATATATATATAGTATATTTATTAGTATTGTTAGTTTCCCCCGTTTATCTCCTTTATTTCTTTTTTTAAACAGAGATGTGCATCATTACCTATAGCCATTATGTAAAAATAGTGTAAAAGAAATGATTAATAGCTTAACGGTTAAAATATTAATCCTTAAATTAAGTATTTTTATTGTTTATTTATACTGTATGTCACTAACAAAATATTTTAATTGAATGATGAAATGTGTGCCTTTAGATGGTGCTATTTTACCATTTCTTATTTACTAAATCACTGAATGTTTAGAATTTATGTTGAGCCATATCTGTAATATGATAAACAATTTGATAACTATGACATTATCAGTTTGTATTTGACAGTTGCTAATATTAAATCAGTGATGCGCTGTGCCAAAACTGGAAATGCCATATTTTGATTAGCAGATCCCTCGTAGTGATAATCTAGTGTTGATACAGAGAGGCTGGTTTATTTGGCCCTGAAATTTCATCTGCACTGGCACTGACCTCAGCACTGCTGTTCTCTGTGTCGTCACCCAGTGCAGGCCTTGGAGCGTGCCCTTGTTATCAATATGACACACTGAGACTCTGAATGACACATCTGGCATTTAAAAGAGACCACACACTCCCTCAGGGTGCTTCCCGTCTGAACCTAAATCACTCAAACAGTTTAGTCAATCTTTACATTCAATGGCTGAATTTGTTGTTGGTTAAGGTGTGCAGGCTCCTTTGCATGACCATGTATTACAAGCTGTTTTAAATAGCCTCTGGAGGCTTGTTTATTTTATTAATGAATTGACTCATTCCGTTCCTCATAATAAGCACACAACTGACTGCAAATCTCAATACAGAAGAGGGTGCGTTCTAATTTGATACCCGGCTTTGCCCATGTGCAGGCATCGAACACCCGTGAGGCTGAGAGCAGCCGTTATTAGATTGTGTTGGTTGAGGTCTGCTCTAATCTGCTAGTCGATAGGCTAAAAGAGCCATTCCCAGTGCTTTGTTTGCTCATGTCTGCACTAAAGCACACCATCTTCCAGCCATAGGAAGCTGCAGGATGGTCTGGTCTGATGAAGTCACTCAGGCGCTAATGACCCCTCATTCGAGGCTCTTAAAAGCACTCCTGCTCACTCAGTCTCTAGTAAAGTGCTTCAGCACTTCACTTCAGCCTTTGTAAACTCATGTCACCTGATCGTTTCATGCTCCGTTTGTGTTGCTCACCGAACTCAATTCCTGCCTCTCCTGATCAATCGGTCACCCAATAAAAGGGTCTGAATAGTGATTGCATTAATGCACAGACAAAAAGAAAATAGAAGGCTCCGTGCTTTTTTTTACCTATCATGTGAGAAAAAGGGTTAAATGATGCGTAAAACTAAATGCAAACATCGGGTGATTTAATTGATGTTCATGTGAGTGCGCAGTGCATGGGAGCTAACGCAGGTATAAATTTATCAGGACTTTGGAATCATTAATTTTACATTGTGATATCTTACATTGATGAATGTCATTACATCGGATTACATCATTCCCTGTAGGCAAATCATTCTTCTAGAATATTACACAGAGCGAATCATGGAAACAGATCATTTTTCAAATCTTTAATGTGTTTTCTAACATATATTCTAAAAACGAAATAATAATTGCATACCATTCAAAACTTTGTGGTTGGCAAGTTTTTTTTTACTGTAATGTTTATGAAAGAAGTGTCTTATGCTCACCAGGGTTGCATTTATTTGATTAAAAATACAGTAAAAACTATAGTATTGTAAAATAATTTAAAATAACTGATGGAAAAATAGATTTTTTCAGCAGCCATTAAGTCGTCAGTGTCACATGATCCCTCAGAAGTCATTCTAATATGATTTTGAATAAATATGAAGTATTTCATATTATTATTCATTCTTAGCATTCTTTTTGAAAATAATTGTGCTTTATATTATTTTTAGAGAAACCATGATGCATTTTTCAGGATTCTTTGATGAACAGAAAGTTTAAAACAACATTATTTGAAATATAATACCTTTTGTAACAATGAAAAGGCCTTTATTGTCACTTTTGATTAATTTATTGATACATTTTACTGGCTGGAAGTACAAACAGTTTGACTGAAATGTAAAAATAAATCAGTATAATATAAGTCTTTTTGCATTGTGGTAAGAAGCATCTTTTTTACATTATGATAATTAAGATGTGGCAATAGGGTAATTATGAAAACATGCAAAATATGTCCCAGACTTATTCTCAGCTGATTCACTTGTTAACAAATTCTCAAGGACGGTTTACTTCAGTGTAAATGAGATGCATGTGATGAAGGAAATAAAAAAATAAGAAACCGAAAAATTTTCTTGCAAAGAAATAATTCAATTGGTACATAGATGAAAAACTATGCAGTAAATCCATTAAAAGTGTAAGCCTGTGACGCAGATCTCAATACAGAGTGACAGCGGTCTTCTGCCACAATAATGTAACCGAGCCATGTATTCAGCTCCACCCTGCCCAGTGTGGAGATCCCCACACAGTCAAATGATCCCTGTCTGGAGCAATTGAAACCCACAGGCCTCTTTACCAAGCTAAAGCAAAACATGAGGAAGTCCTTGGACTCAACCAGCTGTCCACAACCCCAATCTCACTGTCATCATTAGTCAACTGACGAAAACACCAGTCTCCAGTTCTGACTCTTTAATCCCAGGGATCAGTGCTACAGTGCGGTGTAACTAGAATCTGCTGCATGTGATCACAGAAACAGAGAGCAAAGGGCCAATAACACTGACATCATTTTGATAATATAAAGAAATATTAGTCTGCGTTTCGACTAATGCAGAGGAAGATGGAGGAAGGGGGAAGATGGTTGTCAGAAAAAGTACACTTAAGCCCAAATATCTGATAAAAACATCACAATAATCTGCACAACTCTAATCCATCAATTAACTTCGTGTGAAGCAAAAAAGGTGCGTTTATAAGAAACAAATCCATCACTGACATTTTTAACTTAAAATCATTGCTTCTAGCTAAAATGCAATTCCATAATCCATAAAAATGCTTCCTTCAGTGAACAAACCGCCTCATCTGAATCAGAGAAATATGCAGATCAAGCACCATTTACAAGCAAAAACAGTTTGGATTATGGATTATGAACTGGTATTTTCATCAGAAGTGACAGTGTTTGTTTCAAAAGCACAGCTTCTTACTTCACAAGATTTTAATCGATAGACTGGAGTTGTAAGGTACAACATGTGGATTATTGTGATGTTTTTATCAGCTGTTTGGACGCTCATTCTGACGGCACCCATTCACTGAAGATGATCCAGTGATGAGCAAGTGATGTAATGCTAAATTTCTCCAAATGTGTTCTGGTGAACAAACAAATTAATCTACATTTTGGATGGTCTGAGGGTGAGTACATTTTAATTTTAGTTTTGGGGTGAACTGGTCCTTTAAGGTGATGAAGGTTTTTTTTCACTAGGGAACTCAGAAAAATGTAAGTGATATTTTGAAAAGCATATGATGTTTAGCAGTCTAATGCAATGAATTTTAGGTGTGACCAAGTTTATACATTTTTTGTGCCAAGGGTAACATGCACTTTGACAGCTGCATAAAACAAGCACTTTTTTTTTACTCTGCTCTGCTCATGCACAGAGGGCTCTTGTGGACACCTAAGAGGAGTTTTGAATGCATTCAGGTCATTTGATACCAGGCCCTTTGTTTTGCTGTAAAGCACGTCTTAATTCACTCTTCTACATTTTTGGCAGAGCACAAGAACCATTAGTGCATTACTGCCTTGAAGGTTCACGCAAACCGCCTTAAAACATTGCAGATCTGATTTCAAGCACATTTTGTCCTAATAGAGTAATTGTTCTCTTGTCCTGGAAAGTAACAGGCAGAGAGGAGTCTCCTTTTTCATTTGGTGCTGTGGAAGGGAGTGTGAGAGAACCGCATACAGCCAGCAGCCTCCAGGAAAGACTCTGAAGCATCCTTTAACAAACACACAAATAACTCCAATTGAAACAAATTAAAGCACATGGGGCTGAGATAAGAGCAGGCTGTTTATGAGAATGTGAGTGCAATTGCATGGGTTTGAGTGAGAAGTGAGTGAGTGTGCGCATATTAGTAGCACAAGTGCGCTTGTGTGCGTGCGGTTGCAAGCTTGTGTACATGCGAGATTAATTGAGCTGTTCATAAATGTGCTGGGTTAATGAAATGGCAGTTGACAGTGACCGTGGCGCACAGGAAGTGCTGTAACAAGGCTTTATCTCTGTCACACAGCACAGAAAGAACCACAGCTCATTATGTAGGTCACAAGTCAATTTGATAACTTACATTTCTGAGGCGATAAAGTGCTACTCTAAAGAAGAGTCAGGGCAGAACTGTAATATGAAAAGTTTATGAACAGTCACTCGTCTACCCAGATAAAACCACGTTATGTTTCTCATTATTGCAATATATATATTTTAGACTGTTGACTTTTTTCAGTACGGTGGCAAGGGCAGTTTACCCTTAGGTCGAGCACACACTCACACAACACACACGTTTTGCTTATTCATGCAAAATGAGAAGATATGAATTAATTTGCTATTTTTAGCCTGCTCATATAGTGAGTCTGCATGCTTTGGAAAGGCAGAGAACATTTGGCAATTCAAGCAGAGAACAAATTTGGCAAATCATGTAGAAAAGGCAGACGTAACCAATGTAGATGAACAAATCGTGCACATTAAAAATGAGTCCTCACAGGACTCATTTCGCTTGAGATGAAGCACTTAAAAGGAAAGTTACAATTATGTGAATGAAATTGTGTAAATTAAAAATAATTTACCCTTTACCCCATCCTCATGTTGTTTCAATCCAGAAATAGTGTGAAACACAAAAGGAGATGTTTAGCAGAATGCTCACACTGCTCTTTAAATATAAAAGTCAGAGGTGAACAGGGGTTGTTAAGATTCACCATGTCAAAAGCCCCATAATAGTAGCCCGTTGCATGCTATATTCCAAGTCATATGTAGCCATATGATTGTCATGAATCTTGTAAATACCAAATTTGAATATGCATATGTTAATGTTGCATGAATGAGATTTTCAGTCGATATCAATAACATACGTTTTTTTCTTTCCCACAAGCATGTCATTTGGACTACTCTTATGACATTTTTTGTCATTTTGTCACTGATCATTCACTTCTGCTTAGACAGCAACGTAACTGTCATGTTCAAGTACCATAAGGACATAGCTAAAATAGTCCATGTGTCATCAATGGTTCGACCTTAATTTTTTAAAACAAAAGTAATGATTTTATTCAACAATTTCTTCTCTTACGTGTCAGTCTTCTACGTGTGTTCACAAGAGTACCATGACGCATGCGTGTGGTGCTGCTGACGCAGGAGCCGGTGTTCTGATATAGATTATTAATTGTTGAATAAAGTTGCTATTTTTGTTTTCTTTGTGCACAAAAATTATTCTTATAGCTTCACAAAATTAAGGTTGAACCACTTGTCACATGGACTATATATATATACAGTGGGTACGGAAAGTATTCAGACCCCCTTAAATTTTTCACTCTTTGTTATATTGCAGCCATTTGCTAAAATCATTTAAGTTATTTTTTTTTTCCTCATTAATGTACACACAGCACCCCATATTGACAGAAAAACACAGAATTGTTGACATTTTTGCAGATTTATTAAAAAAGAAAAACTGAAATATCACATGGTCCTAAGTATTCAGACCCTTTGCTGTGACACTCATATATTTAACTCAGGGGCTGTCCATTTCCCGTACCCACTGTATATATATATATATATATATATATATATAAGTTTTTTTGTTTGTTTTTTTTTTGTGCCATTTTTGTCTTTTATTTAGATAGGACCGTGTAGTGAGTGACACAAAACGATGTGGGGGAGAGGGGGGATCGGGAAAGGTCCACAAGCCGGGATTCAAACTCGGGACGCCCGCAGCACAACGGCGATATACGTCACATGGACTATTTTAAAGATGTCCTTACTACCTTTCTGGGTCTTGAACGTGGTAGTTACTTTGATTTCTATGCAGGGTCAGAAAGCTCTCGAATTTCATCAAAAATATCTTAAAGGGGTCATAGGATGCTACATGCGCTTTTACAAGTTGTTTGAACTTAAATATGTGTTGGCAGTGTGTGTACACAACCACCCTATAATGATAAAAATCCACCCAGTGCTTTTTTTTTATCTACTAAAATCTTTACCCATTTCTCCGATATCAGATGCCTGTCTGTGTGATGTCACTAAAACAGGCCCCGCCCACGATAGTTTGATTGACAGTAGCGTTTCAGCACAGACTGGACTGGTGTCTTACCTTAGACCCACCCTGAGTGAGCTGTCATCAGTCCATCATTGTTTCACCCAGTTCACTCAATGACCCCTTTAATTTGTGTTCCGGAGATGAATGAAGGTCTTATGGGTTTGGAACGACATGAAGGCGAGTAATTAATGACAGAATTTTGATTTTGGGGTGAACAATCCCTTTAAATATAGTTTTCAGATGTGAAAAATAACAATTGATTTTATAATCTACAGCGAAAAAACATAAATTTGCATTCCTAGAATTCCCTGTGTCACACTTTACATTTGATGTTTTTTCATTTAAATATTTTTATTCGGTTTTTTACTGCCATTTATTAAGGTTTTTAATGTTGCATCTTATGTTGCTAAATTCTTATTTATTGTATTATTTTAGTGTCACTTGTGTTACCATAATGGTAAAATATATATATATATATATATATTTTTTTGTTTTGTTTTTTTTTTTAAATTAATTAATTAATTTATTTTTGTTCAGCAAAGTTCTAGAAACTGCTGCAATTTTATTTTTTTTTACCATAAATGTCACACATTATTTACAGTGTAGAAATGAAAAAACTTCTCAGTCAAAAATGTAGGCCTTGCAAACTACACAGATGGCTATTATTTCACAGTGAACCAGTGTTTGTGCTTTAGATGCCAGTTTTGCTTAGAACACTAATGAATTTCAATGAAATGATTGTGAATCTGCCTTGAAAACAAGCATCTGGAGATGCTGTCACTTTATGTATCTGTACCTTATTGTTCATTCAGCTTGTGTCCCGCAGCAGCTGGATCCCCATCTGCATGTAAACATGAAGACCTCAGCAGAGATTCCTGGGAAATGTCTTCATAACGTGGCTCTATATGTGGTTTTATAGTGCATTAGGTGCTGCTTCCTTTCCATTATGACAGCATGAGATACTGCCAGCAGCGCTCATGCAATTACTGCCATGATCGAATGTACTGTCCTCTTGCCACATAGTGCCCCCTGAGTGGAGCAAAACAAGCAGTGGAGCTATCATCTGTCTAGCAGAAGGGTCTTGTAACACTAATTACACATAATGTTCTCTTTGGTTGTGATTACAACAAAAAAAGAAAAATCATCAGGCTTGTTTTTCACTGTGGTGGCAAGGTAGCATGTGACAAAGTGGCTTTTGTTCATCACTGTAGGGGGTGGGGGTAGTAGATCTTGCTATTCCCAGAACAGGAATATACAGAAAGCTAGAAAAGCAGATGGTGTTTTGTGCTAATGAGCCCTAACACAATTCACCTGTTAGTATCTGAGTGCTGGTTGGTGGGACAGCAGGAGAAGATATTAGTGGCCTGGTGAGAGTTCTTTAAATCCTATGATGTCATACAGGGATCCTGCTTTAAATTTAGAGTGCGCCGTGCAAAGTTTCCTATAACATCTCTTACCGGAAAGACCTGGGTTTATGTGAGAGCCGTATAAAATGAAAGAGAGAGGCTTACCGTCTCATTCTCAGATAGACAAGCAGATTAAATTGACAAAGAGACAAAGGGAATTGTGTCAGGGAGGGGAAAGTATCAGTGAGAGCACAATGTACTGTGCTGAAAATCTTAAAACGTGGCCTACTACACGTAAACAGTGGAGTTAAAGGGCTGTATACACAGGGGATGTGTTCACGGGGGATATTTATAGAAACCCTTCTCACTGTCAGATGAGAGGAAATAATTTTTCAAGTGACGTCGATTTCTCTGTGTAAAAGGCCAGGGAGATGAATGTAGTGATTCTTTTTCTTGGATACCCCATGCCCTTTAGCATAAGTTCAGTGTTCCTTCTTACAACACTGTTCTTACATGTTAAATTAAGGTCAAATGCTTTTTTTTAAAGTAAGAGTTGATCTGATTCATATTATTTGATTCTGATTCATATTATTAATATCACAGGCGAAAACTGCTTAAAGGAATAGTTCACCCAAAAATGAACATTTTGTCATTAATTACTCACCCTCATGTCGTCCCAAACCTGTAAGACCTTTGTTCATCCTCGGGACACAAATTAAGATATTTTTGATGAATTCCGAGAGCTTTCTGACCCTCCATAGACAGCAAGGGTCTTAACATGATCAAGGTCCAGAAACGTATTAAGGACATCATTAAATAATCCATGTGACATCAGTGGTTCAACCGTAATTTTACGACGCTACAAGAATACTTTTTGTGCGCAAAGAAAACAAAAATAATGACTTTTTTCAACAATTCGTCTCCTTCGCGTCACCCTGGCACCATTTTGGAGAGTATCCACTGAACGTAAACGACGTATGCAACATATGTAGCCGGATACGTTGTTTACGTTCAGATCAAAGCGTGAACAATGTAAACAATGTTTCCGCATACGGTGCTGCTGACACAGAACAGCATACGTTGTTTACGTTCAGATCAAAGCGTGAACAATGTAAACAATGTTTCCGCATACGGTGCTGCTGACACAGAACAGCATACGTTGTTTACGTATGTGATACTCTCCAAAATGGCGTCAGGGTGACGTGGAGGAGACAAATTGTTGAATAAAGTCGTTATTTTAGTTTTCTTTGCGCACAAAAAGTATTCTTGTATTCTGTGCGTTGATTGTGGTAATATCCTTGCTGTCCATGGAGGGTCAGAGATCTCTGAATTAATCAAAAATATCTTAATTTGTGTTCTGAATATGAACAAAGGTCTTGCAGGTTTGGAACGACATGAGAGTGAGTAATTAATGACAGAATTTTCATTTTTGAGTGAACTATCCCTTTAATATTCTGTGGAACTGTTTACATTATATTTTTCAATGATTATTTGTTGAATAGAAAGTTCAAAAGAACAGCATTTATTTAAAAAAATATATATTTTGTAACAAAGTAAAAGTCTTTACTGTCATTTTTGATTAACGAAATGCATCCTTGCTGAAGAAAAGCATTATTTTCTTTTAAAAAAAGTCTTTCTGCTCTGTCAACAAATAAAGCAACAACATTATTAACTGTTGCATGTCTCAGAGCAACATACAATTAGTGGCATCTCTTTCCTGAATGAATCAGTTGAATGAATGATTCAGTGATTTGCTTTAAAGATTGTATTCTTAAATGAATCGAAGAATGAATCAATGCATCAAAGTTCCTAAATTAAGCAATGAATATTGAAGAAATTGTTTGACTGATTCGCTCGTAAAGACAGAAACTTGTCGAAAGAAGCAATGAAAAATCCCCAGCACTACTGGCACTACCTAAGTGTATTGTATCTTAAATTTAAGTGTTTTTTGTTTGTTTATACTTCAATGAAGTGAAAAAAATATACCATGCAGTGAAAGACAACATTCACACATTTGCTCATGTTTGCCTCATGTGTAAGTGTTGGGGTATAACAACAAGGGAAAGTCTTACCGCGAGAGTCCCATGGGTCTGTGTTTCTTTTGGCTTGTCACCAGATAAGGCAGCATGTGACTCTTAGGACAGAGATCCCAGATCAGAGGGAACAGACTGTTTCAGTTACACGGGAAAGTCATGCAGCACAAAAAAGTACAAAAGTCAAATCCCACAAAAAGTATTTAAAAAAACAAACTAATCACTTCATGACAGCGTAGTATAAATTCAGTGATGAAATTATGTGGGAGGCACATGTGGCTCTACGTCAGTTCAAGAATCACTCACGAGAGCCATATTTTGTTTTTCATTCCCTTCGTTTGTGTGTCACTGAGCCACAAGGTTCTGAGGTGAGACAGTGTGCTGTGGACGTATGCATGAGTGCATGACTGCACCAAGAAATAATTTAGGAAAAGCGCTCGGTTGTCAGAGGAGAGCAGACAACTCACATGTTCACTTGCATGTTTAAGGTTTTTCTGTTGTTTGTGGTTGTGATTTGATCTCGGTCATTGTGTTGTGGAAAGAATGGGTAGTGGATGTGTTATTCATTCTGTGTCACACTGACTGCAGCATGAGCTACTGAATCATCCCTTTAAGCCAGCGCTTCTATGCTTTCTTTCTTTTTGCTTTGATACGCTGAAGTCCCAGTGCCTGTGATATTTTTTGTAATAATTCCCTATGAAGCAGAGAGAGAGATACAGTGTAAGCAGGGAGATTTTTTGCTGCAACAGCTGACCCAAAAGAATGTGATTATGCAATTCAGCACACGTCAAGGTTTTTGATCATGCATATGTATTTGCAGACTGTAACAAATGAATGTCCAAGCCTCACCTTTCCATACAACAAAAATGCATGGTTATTATAATGCCAAGCTCCAAAAAAGTATTATAAAAGTGGTCCACACAGCTTATGTACTTATGTCCAAGTACATAAGTCATATGATAGCTTTGTGTGAGAAACAGACCAAATGTAAGTTTTTATTCACTGAAAATTTTCTGAATGGACTACAAAAGTTGTATGGACTACAAAAATGGCACATCAACACCACTGACAGCGAACACAGTTTAGAACTTGGAATATAATGCATGAGCTGTATGATACTTTAATATACATTTTGCCATTATTATTAATGTTATTATTAATACTTGCTTAATATTATTATTAAATTAAATTTATATAAATAAATAAATACAATTAATTAATTAATAGTTTAACATTAATTGTATTATTCATTTGAAAGTGTTGTGTATATGTGTGTGTGTGTGTGTGTGTGTGAGAGTGTTTGTTTGCAATATAGATATTAAAATGTATTATATATAGTGTGATAATTAATCAATGATAATTGTTTTTAAATTATATTAATGATTTACAAATTATAGATTTATTTTTTTTTAATTCAAAGTTGTAAATAAAACAAATTATTGGAGTACATTTTACAAGGAAATGCTATTGAGGTCTTTCTGCAATTTACTAGCAATTTTCAGCTTGTTTTGCATGCATTTTTTTTCTCAGTGTATAGCATTTTATTGTAATTTATAGCAACTAAGTAGTATTGTATTTACACTGTTTTTTAATAAGAAATTAATATTCTGAAAACATAAATTATGCAATATCTATTGAATAGGTTGCTAAATTAAATTAAATTAAATTATTCCTCTGTTTAAAATAATTGAAATATTGGGTGAAATATTCCTTTAAACGCTATAGATATATATAGTATAGGCTTCAAGTATATGCTTAATGTACCCAAAACCACTCTGATAAACTCAGAAGAAGCAGGTCATGATGAAAGAAGTCTTGTTTAAAGAGGAGAGTTTCCATGAGCCAGCTATTTATTTGAGGTTATGGAGCTGAGCACACATGCACACACGCATAATCAGTCACAGCTCATTTCAGCTCCCTTTATCAGTCTGCACACATTTTATAACTGATGTAGAAGCGCAGACAGATTTGTTCCAGCTTTCCACACAGAGAAATAGATCTCTTGACACAACAGAATTTGTGAGACTTTTTAATACTGTACCCCTACAGAAGTTTCCAAAACACACTCCGAGGCAGAGAAAAGAGACGCAGTGATCAGAGAGTTTGTGTTAAGTCAGCTTTCATTTATTGGCTCTCATAACACTATGTTTTCATCTTTTCTGAGTCTAGGGTTGATCGGAGATATCCCACAATGCATTCACAGAGAGACAGGAAGATCAAAGAGAAGAATGAAAGTTTGGGTTATTCACTGACTCTCTCGTGTGCTACATTGAGACAAACAACCATCAGAGCAGTTCGAGATTCTGCTTTGGTGAAATACAATCTACTACAACACTGCAGGGAATGGATGGTTTGCTGGAAGATTTACTTTAGGATGACAACAGGCCTAGAGATCTGGCAGAGTTTGACATGAGTCATTTTCATTTTAAAGATCCTCTTCTTTGGTTCTGTGTGTACTGAATATCCAGGTCACAAATGAGCTCTGTATATTAGGTTTGTGATCAAAAATATAGAGTCACAATTTTTGTTTTCAGTGTCTTGGAAGAACAAATGCAAACACAAATACGTCAGTGGAAATAGAGGTGACCTTTCAGTGTGTTTTGTCTCTGTCCCTCCTTTTGCTAGAATTGTACAACAAACAGTAACCTTTTCAGCCCATTCATTCACTGTGTCCTTGCCCACGAAGTAGTGTTTTGTTTACCACACATTCACAGCACACAAAGACCACTGACAAGAAGAACGGAAGCACATGTCTTTGCAGTTTTGTTGAGCTAGTTTTTTGAAAGATGAACCATAGCAACAAAACAATAAACTAGGTTTCGTTCTGTGATGATTCTGTGTCAGGTTTATGTGATCCATCGGCCTCTTTCTTGTCTTTTTCTCCTCTACCCCGTAAACAGCTGCAGCCGTGAGGTTGAAGTCATTTCCCTGTGTGGGGTGTTGCAGCTCTAATGAGACCCGATCTGTGGCTTGTTGCTCCATGGCTCATCAGACGCATTCATCACTCTGGTGTGTATTAATCTTCTCTTCATGAACAGAGACTCAGAAAAAGCGAGAGACGACCAGAAAGAGTGTGTCATGAGGCTTGAATGCTGCCATATCATCATACATTTTTCACACGTCTGTATTTTATCAGGGAATTTTCATTTTGGAATTTCATTTAATCTTATTTATATTACAATATGATAACTGATTTAGAATTATTTTGAAAGTGAATTAGTTTGGTAACAAGATAACAATTATTATTTTGAATTATTATTTGAATAATTTTGATTTTGTTTTAATAATTATTAAATATACACTTAATATATTAAATTGAAATGCATGTATATTTTATAATATTAGAATTTTACATTTCAGAATAATAATTAAAAATCCAAAAGATTAACTGCACTTATTCACTTGTCCATCTTTTATTCACTACGTATTCACCAATGAAATGACATTTTAAATTAAATGATTAAATATTACACTTAATATATTACGTTAAATATACACGTAATATATTAAATTAAAATGCATATATATTTTATAATACTAGAATCTTACATTTAAAAATGATTATTAAATATCCAAAATATTAACTGTACTTATTCACTTTTAAATTAAATTAAATTAACAAATTCTAGCCATATTAGCCATTAAGATCTTGCCAATAATTTTCCGTAAAAAATCATGCTTGCAATAAATGTTGCCTTGCAGCTGACAGACAATGACTGAATTGCAAAAATAATGAGGTATAGTCTTAGGTATAGTAGATAAGTACTTTGACTTTTTATACTTAGGCTAAGTACACTCAATGTAAGTACTTGTGTACTTTTACTCAACTTGAATATTAAAAGAGTGTGTATTTTGCATATTTTGTCCACCATTCACATTACATTCTTATATCAGACTCCATGACAGCTGACATTTTGTGACTGTTTAAATCCCCCATGAATTGTAGCATGTGAAAGCATCCGCTTTGCTTTTGCTGCTGCTAAATGTCTTTGGTCACCATGGAGATGTGGACCACAGTATACTTTACAAAGCAGCTGCCTGCAGTGCCTCAGCATTGCTAGAGGTAAGACAGTTTCACTCACATCCAGAGCATGTCACCTTCAACAGGAACTTATTTAGTAGCTCAAAACCTCATGCTGTTTGCACAAGAATCTCTATTTAATCTCTCTTCTTAAGTATATTCTGCATTTCTTTGATGTGTGATTATTGAAGTTCATGTGTCATGGTCATTTTATTCTGTGCACGTCTATCACAAGTGCATCTGGAGGAATACTGAAACTGAGGCCTGGAAATGTTCTGACAGTAACTCTCATCTGTATCTGCAGATAGGATTATGAAACTCTATTAATGAATAACCAAATATTGTAAAAACTGTGTGGTAAAAATTTATTTATTTTTTTTTACTGCACTTTACTTTGAACAAGTTCACATTCTTGAAGTCTATTACTATGGATTCCTGTTTCCAGCACAGAATAGTATTTGTGACTTTTTATCTTACAAATCTATGGCCTATTCTGATTCTACTTATCATTTCCAATTCTTAACGATTCACAGTTTTGATTCCAATAAGGTATAAAAAAAACATCAAACATATTAATTCAGTGTCTTTTTGCAAAACATTTTTTGCAGCTGAGTACCATGAACAAAAACCAGCAGCCTAAACAACACTTGGAACTTGCCTGTGGTGTTAACAAAAATACCACAGCAAAAACAACTAGACTAACTAATATAGATTTCCCACATTACTAAAGATAAGTAAACATTCAGTAATAAAATAAGAACAAATAAACAATTTAGCAATATAGCACAAATAAATGCAACTGAACAAAGTTCAGCGACAGAAATTGAAATCAAATGTAAAATAACACTGCATAAGTTTTCTTTTTGCAAATAGAATATGGATTAATCTCCATTAAAGTTACAGAAGTTATTCAGTCAAGATCAGCAATTTTCTTTTTCTTTTGTTCTTTGATTAACATTAATGACACAGATGGTGACAGGCGTATTAGGCTGCTGTCACTTTAAGACTGAATGCACAGATCCAATATATTATTGCACATGCATTTTCTTTCTCAACTGTTTACTTTCAGATAAGACAAACCAGACTGTGTTTATAAGGATATTTTGACAATTTAGTATTTGTCTGCTCAAGCACAATAAGACGGGAAAGAGAACTTGGTTTAGTGTTCGCACACTATATTAGAGGTGGCTTTTTGTGCGTGCGCACTGGATGTGTGCGAAGCACAGAAAACAGCGCACAAGTACTGAATTCTCTTTCACATCATTGTGCTTGAATGGTTTAAAATCACATAAAATTGTGAACACAGAAATCGTTAAGCAGAGTCCAAATGCGCGTCTTATCAAATTCACAGTTCTTGGAAATATGGAACCAGTTCCCAAAACCCAACCCTACACAATTTTTTTCACAACTTTTTTCCCCCCATGTTTACGAGACTACTTCGTCAAAACTTCGATTGAGAAATGTTAACTTGTAACTGCAAGACATGAACTTGCAGTTCTGAGAAGAAAAGTCAGAGCTGTGAGACATAAACTTGCAATTGCATGAAAAAAGTCAGAATTTTGCGATAAGAAGTCACAATTACCTTACAGAAGACTGGTGCAAAAAGAACAAGAAACTTAAGTGCACCTGTTTGAATTAGGCTTGTCTCAACATATTCCTCTAAAAGCAGAAATGTGTATCATGAAGAAGACCAGGGAGGATGTGGTCAAGTTTTGAAATACCTCACACGCCACAGTGAGATACTCAAATGTATCTTCACTCACAGCTGTTTACCATTGCAACGTGTCTGCAAACCCATCACAGCAGCAAGGGCCTGTCCCTACTCCACAGCTCTGCCATAACCAGACCTTTGCTCTTACAGACAGTTTAATGAGAGCTGGCAGCATCACTGCATTCTAAACATTTCTGTAACCTTCACTCAGAACAAGGCCTATGGAGCGGTGGGTCAGAATGGATGACTCTGCTTATCATCTGGAGATGTTTATTTACATTCCTCTAAAGCAGCCGTGTGCATCTGATGGTTGACGTCACAGTGCCTATGATCACTGGTTCAGAGCAGGAACAACCAGATGAAGATGTATATCCTATCTCTTCTGCTAATTTATTAGCTTCTTCAGCACTTCATAACATGTATAAACAGTTGTAGCATGCCAGCCATGTGATATATGAGAGGAGGAATGGAGATAACTCATTGTTTACTGTAATGATGATGCTTAGACAATTTTGCTGGCAATTGCATGATTTATGGTATGTGTGCATGTGTTGTTTACTAGTTATGTCACTAGGTTTGAGTTACTACAGTGATCAAGATTAATCCCACGGTTTTCTATTTTACCATTTATAATAAAACATGTATCTGTTAATGTATATATTGTTATTATTAATTGTATGTCTATCTTTATCTATTATTTGATATTTTTAATTATTGTATCTATTATTATTTTATTAATTCACCTTATTTATTTTCTGGTTTGTCTAAAAATAATAAAATAAAATATTTAAATACTCCTTGGTTAAATCCAAACAGAAACCTCTCTTTCCCTACTTTTTATTTGATTATTTGTTCATTTCTTTATTAATGTCACCTTATTTATTTTCGAAAAAATTTTTATGAAAAAATGTAATTTAAAAATACCTATACAATTATAGTGGCACTGCTAGGTTAAACTCTTTATTCCCCCTTTCTTTTTAAAATTCCTTTATTAATTTCACCTCATTTATTTTGTAGATCGTCTAGAATAAAATAAAATAAAAATATCTATACAATTACAGTGGCACTGCTTGGTTAAATCCTTTCCCTCTGTAAGCACGCTTTCATTTTGTCAAAGCGCTGTGCAGTAAAGCAAACATTTCTGTTGACTCAGTACATGTTTTAATTTCATTTTAGTTTAAAGAGGAAAGATTGAATGTTTTTTTAGTTCTGGTTCAACTCACTGGAAATTAAATGTGCATGACTCTGCTGAATGATCAGCTGCCTGTGCAGGAGAGTTCTCATTTATAATGTATGCATTTGTACTTGCTCTATAATTCAAGCCATTTTGTAGGCTTAGATTCAATTTTAGTATTTCAGTTGAAATCAGCACTCAAGGGAAGGGGCCAGATATAGACGAGCCCTTCCCAGATCCAATAATGTGCAGCGGCGGTGGAAAACCATTAGTATAGCAGGCTTTCATCATACTTATATGGCCCAGTGAATGCAGGTGCGTGTTATCACAATCACATACAAGGGATATCGGAATCATCAAGGAGGGCGAAGGCACAAAGGAGAATGTGATACAGTCAGGCCTCTACAAAGTGATCAGACAGCTGGATTTGTGCGCTGAAGGTCACGGCTGCTGAAAACCTTTCCCTATTTGTCATTTGGATCCTTTGTTTCCTCACTGTCCACCCAAGGCAATCAGAAGCGGTCTTTTCTTTTTCAAAGATTATTCTGAGACACTTCCATGCATGTAAAAGGACACTTTCATTGTTCATACAGAAAGTGTTTATCTTTGAATCCTGTATGGGTGTGACATTAGCGGAAAACTTGTTTAAAATAGCTGCATTCCCTAAAAATAGAATATTTTTGTCCTGCCAGATTCCCAAGATCTGGGCCCAGTTTTCATGTTGTAAATACACAATAGTAAAATTGCTTATCATACAAAAAGTATATAATAAAATGTGTATAAAATTGTCCATATATAAAACTATAAGGTGCAACAGAGGGTTAAATAGAAATTAAGGGTTTGTTAGATGTCAATAATCTAACAGCTCCCCACATGCACCTTTACCCAATCTCTTCATCTCGTAACAATCCCAAACACAATACAATGTAATAGATTTCCGCTGTTCAACATGAAAGCAGCAATCACGCTGGAGTGACCAGGTTAAATGTGAAAGGAAACAGATTTTGTTGCATGTAGAAACCCAGCCTAAGCCTTAATGTCAAACAAACAAAGTTTAATGTCACATGGTGCCTGTAATCCTGACGCTTGGTTCGCAGCACTATAAAAACGTGCTGGCATTAATGGAACCATTTCAGTGTCTATTCTGAAGGCATTAAGAATATACTGAGAACAATAGCTCAAGTGGTGCCAGCAGTCTCTGACTATAGGCAACACACCCCACTGGAGTTTCCAATCTGTCAAAGCTTTTTTATATCTGAAACTAGTAAACTAACCTATTTTTATCTTGGAAGCAATGATTGAACTAAAAGTCAAATATTTGTATTCTTCTGTGTACTTAACTTGTGTGTGTTTATAGTTTAAGTGAATTACATTGTTACTTTTCTTAAAGGTGCACTACATTTTTAGGTGGTTTTTATTCATCCCATTCTGATTAACTGGCTAAGCTGTGACCGTCTTTGTTTGCCTTCAACATTTGATTTTACAGCATTTGTCCCTCAGTGTTAAACTTATTATTAGTAGTAATAGTAGTAGCTTATTCAACTATGCAACACTGCTGGTGACGTAAACAGCGACACCCATAAGGGGGCGACCCGCGCCATGTAAAATAAAACTGCTTTAGAACACAAGTATATTCAATTTTCATCTCATGTAAGTATATATCATTTTAATAATATTTCTGAAAAGTGTTGTTCATTTTTTATGTGTAAAACTTCCTACCAGAGTTGAATTTGCTTTAAGTAATCCAAGCATTTAGGCTAATGAACAACAGCTGTTATGAAACACGATTGAAAGAGGAAAGAGACAAGTCCTATTACAGCATCAGCCTAAAAGTATTGCAGATGAATAATATCTTCTGGAGAGGGCGTTCCTTTTTCTAAAACAGGGATGATTCACGGGCTCGAGCCAGTGTGTGATGCGACTCCACGCAGAAAACTATCTGACAATCATTCATCACAATAACTGTTCTGTGGCACACCACTGAAATGAGCACAAAAAATTCCACAAGACTGCATGAGCCTGACAGGCGGATGCAGGTGAAGAGTTGACTGCGAAAGAGGATCTATTGCATAATCAGACGGAGCACAAAGAGAGGCAGTGAGGGCGCTTCATTTTGAACTATGGCGGTGTAACTTACCGATACATTTTGATTATTGGAAAACGTGACATCTTGGAGAACAGCGACGAATTACTGGATGAGGATAAAAACCATCCTGCATCAAAACTTTGAAGTTTAAATAGTCGCTACCAGGGGCTGCCTGCATTTTTAGGCTACTACCTGTGCTATCAATTAACACTAATCTGACTCGCTTCTGTCATTTGGTAGGGCTTTTAAACCAAAATTGGAAGCTTTTGGAGGTAGGCTATTTGTTTGTGCAGGTTACTCAACTGCAGTCTCAGAAGCCGTTCAAATGCTGGAATGGATTGGTGCTGCTTGTTTTATGGTTTTAATGGCCATTCTCTGGCCAGTGGTGAAGTGTTTTGGAGCGGAGAGTCACTCCACGCTGCTGCTTCCACGGCGAGAGAGCAGAAGACCCGCGGAGAGATGCGACTCGAAACTAGAGGGACAAGGTGAATCAGACGCGCTCGCCTTGATATGCAAACCCTCAGCGCTGGCAAACTACCTTCTCAAACATTGCATGAGTTTTTGCAAGTCTTTATCGATACCAAAATGGAACTGGCGAATGAGTTCGTCTTTGCAGACTGTTTTCGGCGCTTTGTGGCCGTTTGACTGTCCGGTGCATTTCATCCGAGATCATTTGCAGTTGGGTGATGATGGACTCGTGGCGTTGGACTGGGCTGTTGTTGGCGCAGCGCATTACAAGAGGCGCAGGACGTCCAGTAATTCCACAAGTCCAGTTCTGCTCATCATTCCCAACCCTTTTGGGAAAATCACCAGGAATGTGCTAAAGGTAATTGTCTTCTTGAAACCTTTTTTTCCTTTTTAGGAGTAAAGAGTGCGATGCACTGTTTACTGTAAATACCATATCGTTTATATTGACTATCTGTCTATCTATCTGTCTGTCTGTGTGTGTATACATACACACGTGTGTTCTCTTTGACCCATATACAGAAGATCAAAATAACCAGTTATGATCTTTTACCTTTCATAGATAGATAGATATTTAATGCTTAAATAAGTGTTCTCTTTGACACATATTCAAAAGCAAAAAAGAACCAGTTATGACCTTTTGGCCTTTCAGCCTGTTATGCAGCTTAGCAAATTCATAAATCAAATTTGGATAAAACTCATATTATATTTTCGCTATTATAGGGTATTATGAGGCTAAAGACCCCTTTGTATGCAATTTTCACCTTAAAATACTACATAGCAACCAAAACATCTAAAGCAGTTTCCTAAACACCTGTATAAAGCTTTTCTGTTGTGATGTTAATTTGTAGGCCAATCCAGATGTGTGTGTGTGTGCGCGTTTTGTTTTTTAAGAAAAGCTGTTGATTTTAGGAGTCAGAATAAAGTCTGTGGCTAACAGTACTTGGGCACAAAAAAAGGGTATTTTTCAGTCTAGTAGTCCATATATTGTGCATGTACAGGTGATGCCTCTATAAAAATGTGATTAGCTTACATTTTATTGTCCACATATACTGTCTAGGGATTATATGGGGTGGGGTTATATTTAACGGACATGAGAAACATTGTTACTGTACTGAAAGAGTTCAAGAAATGTACTTTAAATAAGGCTGCATTATGCACGGTCTGAGTCTAAAACTGAAGCAGTTAGCAGAAAACAATGCATTACAATCAAATGCACGGGTATTAATCCTCAGGGCCAAGTAGCAAATTAGTATTGAGAAGACTGAAGTACAGTATGAAACTGGAGTACAGTAAAGGTGAAGTGAATATATTCTGTTTGACTGTTTTGCATTTAAAGAGAAGATGCTGCATGACTTTTTCATTATTTCAATTATCGCATGCATGATAGACCCCCTCTCTGACTCTTTGCAGTAGAGTCAGAAGTGAGTCATTCCTCCTTACCCAATTTGGAGCTCACTCCATATTCCAGACCTAAAGCTCCAGGCAACTTTAAGTAAACTCATTAGCTTTCACACTCCATCATGGATGATTCCCAGAGAAATGTACTCTGTGCTCACCGGAACTTTGTTAGCTGTGCATTGTGGATAATATAATCAGTGTGTCAGCAGGCTCCTCTGCTCCTTCTTTTTGTGTGGGGCATGACTGAGAGCAGTGATGGTTAAAGTATCTTTGTAGACAGATTGCATATAAGAGACAGTTGTTGTAAGTCAAATGCCAAGAAGTCAGTGGGATATTGCTCAACCATGTTTTGCTTTTGTTGTTGTTGTGGAAAAACTATTTGTTACACTGGGTCTTGATTAGACTGACTAAACATGTAGGCCTAAATTAGCAGAGACCAAACTTCTTTTTTTTTTTTTACAGAACAATGAATACAGAACAATGATGTAATGCATATATGGTCCCCCTTCAGTTTTATAGATTTGGCAGGGTCTGTTTCAAGGCTGTAATGTGCAAGTCTGTATGTTCAAATTGACACATTTTAAGGTGTTGGTTGGGGTTGAGAGCTAGTCCACTCCAGTTTCCATATGTTTCAGATGAATGCTATTTATGGGGTGATCACTGCATGCTAGGTGAGAGGCTGCACCCAATTTGCACATCGCAAAGCAGTGCTGGACTGCAGTAAGAGCTAGTGTGTTTCCTGACTGTTGAGGGAATTGACGTAAGTAAGGGACATGAAAATACTGTGGTGAGAGGCAGATCCTGTTTCTACATTAAGTCATTTCATTTGCATCTTGGAACAATTAGACATTTGCCATCACGAATAGAACAGAGGAATTACTGTGCTTTTTCATTTTTGTTTTTTTTAGTCTTTTTGATATTGTACCCCTAATAAGAGCATATAAGGATAACAGAAAATAATAGAGTGAAGAGGAATAGGATGGGTGTGTGTTTCAAGCCAGATTTGAAATCTTATTTCTCCTATGAGCACCACATCTCAGTTTGTGGTTAAGTTATGATATGTTGAGATATTCAAGAAAAAGAAGTGATGACACTTGCTCATGGAGATGAATCCTAAATTTTTAGGTACAGTATACACAAATATGTTATGTTTTTGGGCCTGTTCAATTTATTCCTTACATTTATATTATCTAAAGCTCACTGGAATTGAATCCTTAAAAACAGTAATAATAACACAGTTAAATGTAATCTTTTGCAAATCTCAAAATGAATATTTACGTTTCATACTGTATATTGTGTTGCCTAAATTTACTTAAGGATTTAAAATGATTGATTTTAGTGGTATCTAATTTTAAGGTACAGTATAGAATTTCATCATCAGCTCCACCTCAGTGTACTTCTATGTATTAAATATTCAAAATCTTATATTTTCCTTGATCTCACTCTAAGATTATAGGAAATTGTGATATTTTGCACTCTGTTGGATTGTTTATTTCTAAGAATTCAGCAGACTTGTGGAATTTGGCGGCAGTGTTGCTGGTCCTTCCATCGACTAACAGAATTTAGCACAACCCTGATGTTAACACAATTCAGCAACAAAGAAAACTACCGACCACATTATGGTAGCAAAATACATGTTTATGTATGTGTATATGTTTAACAGAGTTATATGGCTGCGCCAGTGCGCCCTGCTTCAAAATGTGTGTTATAATATTTATTTTTACTTTAACTCAAAACTACTTATTACAGGTGTGGATAAGACTCAAGCAAAACAGCTCTGTTTATATGCACAAGTATGACCCCTGTGTGCTGTATCTGGCATGTGACGGTTTCTGTTTTTTTCTTCTCAGCTCTGTGAGGCAGCTCTGAGTCACGGCTACCTTCCTGTGATCTTCAACCGCCGGAGTCAGAACGGGACGCCGCTCTGTACTGTGAAGCTGCAGCAGTTCGGTGACCCAACTGACCTGCGGGAAGCGGTACGCTACATTCGGTACCGACAGCCAGCGGGTCAGATCTACACCGTGAGTGAGAGCACCGGTTCAGGACTCCTGCTGTCCTACTTGGGCGAGTGCGGCTCCTCCAGCTACGTGACGGCTGCGGCCTGCCTGTCTCCAGTTTTCCGCTGCCAGAGTTGGTTTGAGAGTGGCCCGACCTGGCCGTTCCACTGGGCTCTTGTGCTTTACCAAAAAATCTGCCTCAGCAGGTAGGGTTACAGGGAGGATCCTGTTCCTCTCACTTTCCTCAAAATACCTGAGTTTATATTCAGGACTATTTAGAAATGGATTAAACCGTCAACAGATGGATGATGAAACATTTCAGTTTTGTTTTCAAACGTCATGCAGTCTTTTTTTAAGGCCCTTATATACTCACGGTGAAGTTCTGTTTCAATCTTCACTTAAAGTTAAAAAGAAGTTTGAAATACCTAAGCAGTGTTGTAGTGTTAGCGAACATCTAACTGCAGACACTGCTGGTAGCATATCAACATATGTTAATATGTGCTGTGCACTTTCCTCTCAATAACAAAACAAATAAACAGTTCTTAACAAACAGTTAAGAAAGCATCTGATTGGATATGTTTGCACAACCTTAACAATTCAGCGCTCCAGTCAAGTCACATTTATGTATATCACACTTTGTACAATATATTGCTGTAAAGCAAGCAGCTTTACAGTATTAACATAAAAAACAGCGTCAGTGTTGTTTTAAATTAGAATTACAAAGTCAAGACTATAAGGCAGTTCTCCAGTGTGTTCACGTTTTTACTCGTGGACGTCATGTGACTGGTACTACATTAGGACTAGTGAAAAGTACTATAAGTCCTTAAAACTTTTTTTTATTTATTTAGGACTTGATTTTAGGCTTGATTTTAGAAAGTTTTTTTTTTTTTTTTCCTAATCCTATTAGCAATTTTCTGGCTCACTAAATTTTTTTAATATTTATGGTAACAAAAACAAGAAAAATGTCTCCACAGTTATTCTGGATTTAGTCCGTCTCAGGTTGTTCTGTTTATTCATGTCATTCCAGACAAACTGAATGTCAGACTCCTTGTGTAAACAAAAATCTCACTGGATTATTTCAATTAATGGCAAAATAAATGTTTGGAAATGTAAACTGATATTTCCTACTAACACACTACAGCAATATGTGTGTGTGTGTGTATGTATGTATATATATATATATATATAAGGAGAAAATAAAGAATATATTTGGTCAGTTTCTTGTTTTAAGGATTTTTTTGCATTGTTGAATGCCATTATATAGATTAGACTTAAAGTTGTGTTTGTCTTTTTCAAAGGGATTGGTTACAATCAGGTGTTTCTGAAATGAATCAACTTGGGGGTTATCCAAATTAAAATAAAACACTGTTGCCATACTGACTAGCGATGCGCATCCAGTGCTATTGATTTCTGCGATCGGTCTAAACAGGTTACCTGCTTAGTTGTATCTCGAATCAGTGATGAAAACAGAACTCTTCCCTTGCTGCTCTTCTCTATAATGATTATACTCGATATTGTGTTAAATCCTATCTGCAGGTACAAAACGGTGCTCGGAGAGCTTGTCCACACAGACAGCTTATTCTCCAGCTGCTCTTTGAAGGCAATGGAGGAGGCACTGTTCTGTCATTCTGGCTTAAAAGGGACGATGGAAGGGGCAGGTAGCTGGGAGGCGTACTGGGAACATAACGATCCTCTGAGGGACATAGATGAAGTGGCCATTCCTGTTCTGTGTGTGTGCAGCCAGGATGACCCTATCCGAGGGGAGCCTCAGGCCACGCTACCGTTAGAGCTTTTTGAGAGCAACCCACATTTCTTCCTGCTTTTGACTGCCCACGGAGGCCACTGCGGATTCTCCACATCAGACGAGGGCCCGATCGTCTGGAGCCACCAGGCTGTACTGGAGTTCTTTCGGGCCACCACTGATTTCTTCGCCGCGGAGGAGCGCGCCAAGCTGGTGGCCCGGCGGAGGGGTCTGAGCGGGGCTGGCAAGACTTTCCGCCATCGCAGTGTCAGCACATGCAAAAAACTACCCGTCTGCTCGCATAACATTCACGCCATTTACAACTGGCAGAGGTCCTACACCAGATGATGATGTGCTCAGAGGGTCCTCACTTTTTTTGGGATTACAGAGAGACTGAAATAGCCAAGAACACTGCCAGAAAAGGATAAATTGGAACCCTTTGTCTGACCTGCTGTTCGTTGCAGCCAAGAAAACCAGCAGCCGAGTCAAAATATCTCTGTTTACATTCAGGACTATTCAGAATTTGGACTACCTCTGTCAACAGACAGACAGCGCCTGTCTTTGAGGATGTAAAAACATTTGATTTTTGTGAAGAAAAATATTAAAACTGAAGTTGAACATTAGAAAGATGATGTTACTGAATCATAGTTGAATTTTCACATTCAGTGGCAAAAATAACTTTAATTAGTATTTTTTTTTAATAGTATCTTTGGTAATAAAAGTCCTTAAAATAATGTCTTTTTTGGTTTTGGATAACAAGAACACTTGATTAGATATCTCAAAATAAATTTCTTACAACACTGGTTGGTAGTTTTTGGCTCACTAAAAAACCAGCAGCCGAGTCAAAATATCTCTGTTTACATTCAGGACTATTCAGAATTTGGACTACCTCTGTCAACAGACAGACAGCGCCTGTCTTTGAGGATGTAAAAACATTTGATTTTTGTGAAGAAAAATATTAAAACTGAAGTTGAACATTAGAAAGGTGATGTTACTGAATCATAGTTGAATTTTCACATTCAGTGGCAAAAATAACTTTAATTAGTATTTTTTTTAATAGTATCTTTGGTAATAAAAATCCTTAAAATAATGTCTTTTTTGGTTTTGGATAACAAGAACACTTGATTAGATATCTCAAAATAAATTTCTTACAACACTCGTTGGTAGTTTTTGGCTCACTATATTTTGTAAAATTTATGGTTCAAACAAGAAAATAATAGTTTGCTAGTTTAGTAAGTAAACACCAAAAATTATGATTGGATTTCTTTAAAAAACTTTCTTAGTCCAGTGGCAATTTTTTGGCTCACTAAATTTTGTAAAATTTATGGTTCAAACAAGAAAATAATAGTTTGCTAGTTTAGTAAGTAAACACCAAAAATTATGATTGGATTTCTTTAAAAAACTTTCTTAGTCCAGTGGCAATTTTTTGGCTCACTAAATTTTGTAAGATTTCTGGTTAAAAAAAAAAGTTTCATTCAAGATATGTTTTACTTCTCAAATTTATCTTGTTTTAAATGTTAAGATTTTTTTAATACAAATGCTGATTAAAAATATATTTTGCATCATTGAATGGCAGTAAATACTTTAGCCTTAAGAAGCCATGATACATGTTTTTCAGGATTGTTTGACGAATAGAAATTATTCATCAAACGTTATTTGAATTAGAAATCATTATTAAAGTCTTTACTGTCACTTTCGATCAGTTTAATGCGTCTTTGCTGAGTAAAAGTATTTGTTTCTAAAAAAAAAACAATCTTACTGAACCCAAACCTTTTAACAGTAGGCCTAGAGTCTTCATTTACCTTGAGTTGTCCTAGAGACCAGAAAACTGCCCGTTTAGATTTAGCACTATAATTTAATTGCCCTTTTGTGTTCCCAAACATTTGTTTTGATAATCGATTATGTATGCCTTAATCAGTTTTAATAATCGTTAAGGTTATAACATTAGCTCCTAATATGACTTGATTGCTTACCTTGTCTATCGGTGACACCACACTGCGAACAGTCAACAGTGAAATTCAGTTTGAATATTTTGTTATATACAGTATCAAACAACTTTTATTATATATATATATATAGCAAGTATTAAGCTAAAGTAATATTCAATATATGCTGCCGCTTTCGACAATTACTCCTACGTTGATAAATTCCAGCATCGTTACAGAACTGTCTTATGGTGCCATCTAGTGGATAATAGTTGAAAACAGGGCAGTAATCAATATATATATTTAGATTAGTGGCCCCGTAATATGGGTGCTCACTATTACAACTACACTTTTTCCAATCCTAAATATTTTGTCACAGAAACTACTACCCTTAAGGTACTTATATGCACTCTTAAGGGATAAGTAAGGCAATTTTGAAGGTCCTGCAAAAGTCACAAGTTAAAGGTAACGTTTTTCTGCAATAATTTGGTACCATAATTGTTGGTGTAAGGATTGTATGGCTGTACATTTGATTTTATGCACTTGCTAGTAATGTTGGAAGCTGACACCTGTTAGTGTAATATCTAAATACTTTTGGCCTTATAGTGTGTGTCACAATGTTATTTTAATAGTATTTATATACTATTATAGTATTTATAATAATTTTATGATTTATATTTTCATTGTAATTATTGTTTAAGTTTAGTCATTTTAGTAATGCTTTGTCATATATTTTTTTTATATTTCTATTTTGCTTTAATTTTATTTGAGATTTATTTTTAGTTTTTAAGCTTTACATTTTATTTTGGTTTCATTTCAGTGAACAAAACCAATTTTAATAGTTTTAATTAACAATAACACATATGTCAGCAAGGTGCACATTCATCAACACATCAGAGGAAAGGATCTCAAAGTGATAAGTGAATAAGAGATTTTTAATGACATTATTTGTTCAGCTCTGTTTGCAATTTTAGCCATAATTCATATGCATTATAATCCTACAGGCTTATCCTATAACAACCTTTTTTTGTGTCATTGGTAATGTCTGAAGATCTTTATGTTCCATGCACACTGCTTCACAAGTGTGTTCCAGCAGCAGAGGTGGACAGCAATGAAGTACATTTACTTGAGTATTATACGTTTTCTGGAAACATATGACTTCACTACATTTGAAAAACGAGCATCATACTTTTCACTCCACTACATTTCTATCAAGGTCCTTGAAGTAGAAAGTTGTTAACTTTGAAAGTCAGTGGGTGATTTTTTTTCTTCTTCTCCAAAACGTGACACTTTTTCAGACAGTCATACAGTCAAGTAATCACTCTTGTAAGGCTGCGTGAAATGATTTCCCAGCATTTTTTGAACACTGACCAGTTGCAAATGTGATATTTATTTACAGCAATTCAATAATAAGTTAATATTTTGGTATATAATAGAAACAATATTGTCTGATTTAGCAAAATTGTGTAAATGAAAATATTAAGAACTGTCTCCTACCAAAGCACAATAGGTGTTTGACTTCAAGCCGCACTGCACAGACTGTTCTGTGTATGACATCAAAGTACAGCGAGAGCATTTTCGAAGGTTTGTTTTGATGTCAAATAAATCTTTCTGTTTTGCTTTTTTGTTAAAGCACTGCTGCTGTTGTAAAATTATACATTATTGTAAAGGGTTAAGGATGTTAAATGTTTTTTTTTTAACTTGCTTGTTTCATTTCTATAGGTTTTTAACATTCTAAAAGCTCTTCATTCCAAAGACACTACAAGCTAGTCAGTGTATTCAGTAAGTGTAATATATTGTAAGCTGCTTCAAAGGCATAAGGTATTGCAAGTATTACATACAACGCAAAACAGTGCGTGGACATAAAAAAGGAAATTTACTTTTGGTACTTAAGTACTTTTAAAAGCAAGTACTTCTGTACTTTTACTTAAGTAAAAATCTGTCTTTACAATTTTCACTTGTAATGGAGTAATATTTGACCAGCAGTATCTGTACTTTCACTCAAGTAGTGGAATTGTGTACTTTGTCCACCTCTGGATGGCAGTATGGGAAACAGCCCGAGACTATGGAAAGGCAGTGCAGGCATGAGTGACAGTTACCATGACGCAGAGCTCACTCGTTTTGGCTCGGAAAGCGAGTTTATATTTAGCACCTATTTTTAAGCTGAACCATGACACATGCAGCCTAAATAATTCCGCTTTGAAATTCTGAAATAAATGCTTTTGTCCCGGCGTGCATAAAAGAATGGGGTTTCAGAGAATGGGTTTTAACCATGTCATAGTTCAGAGAAGCCCTCCAACAGCAGTACACAGTGTATGCATTACAAGGGTGAATTAGCAGCACGGTAGGGTATCAGTGGGCAATATTGACCCATCACTGGGTGATGTAAGAAAGGCCACATCCGCACACCATGTTCCGCATTAATGAAATGCAATGAATAGCACAACTTAAAGTTGAAGTTAGAACCAAAGACCACATGATTCTGGCTGATGTTTTGTGTGTTTTTGTTGATGTAATCTGGACTCTGCAGAAGTACAACACCTGTGTTATTTGACCTGCCCTTTTGTAGCTGCTACCCAGGTGTGACCATTTCCCAACTCAAGCAGCAAATATTTGCAGAAGCCTTCTGCAAATTCTTCGCATGTGCATGACGCAGATGTACTAGGTGGGGTGAACTCTCTCTCTCTCTCTCTCTCTCTCTAACACATATTATGTATCTCTCTTACTCTATTTTTTTTTCCTTCTCTCTCTCTCCCCATATAATCTCTCAGTAGAGTTGGCTGTGACTTCGGAGAAGAGCTGGTTAACGCCTGTCCCCTGGGCAGAGACATGAGGAGGACTGATGGCAGGAGATGTAATGTAGGGTGACAGGTTGCCTGGCTTGTCTGAAGGGTGCCAGATCAGGACCTCACATTCTTCCAACTTTGATTTCGCCGTGGTTGAATTGCATTCTTTGCGATCTTTACGGCTGGTTGAGAAAGAAGGAGAAGCTGGCTACATTTACCGGCGGCTACATGGTAGTATTGCCCTCTTTGGTGGAGACTTGCATCAGGTTTTTTTTTTCCATTGTGCAACTTCATGCCTGTGTAGCATGATCTGTGGGCACTTGACTGCTGACTGTCATCAGATATACCAGGCACAGGCCAAAAGAGCGGGACGTTAGTTTCCACTGTTACAGTCAAGGGTTGTTCCAAAGATAAAGGATTAAACAACTAAAGTAATAATACAACACATTTTAATAGTGTATTTGCTTTTTAATAAAGGAGGAAATAATTTTCTATTTCCTTCATTGCAGGATTGAACAACACTGCAAACAGGGAACGCATTGCACATGTTTATTTAATGCATTTTACATTATCAGACAATCAAACTAAATTTCAGCCTTTACACAGCTCACTGGAATACTCAACTCTGATTGGTCAGTCGCTGCATTCAACTGGTGCTACGTGCAGGCTTGCGCTCTTGTGCTTCTCTCAAAGTTATGAACAAATGTTGAAAGTTATCTGATCTTTAATAACATTCTCAAAAAAGTTAGTTGCACATCGTTCATGGAAGGTTTTTTTTTTTTTTTTTTAATGTTACTTGTTTTGGAATGCGCAGAGAACATTTAGAAGAAACATTCCTATGATGTTTTCAAAATGATAAAATGGAATGTTTTCTTAGCGTTTGTGTAACCAAGGAGAAAAACATTTATAGCCTACATTTAAAACATTTGAAAAACTTGACATTTTGAACAGAAAATTCTGATTTTTTTTCATAACTTTTAATGGGAACTTTAGGCTAACTTCCATGCTGCGATGACGTCATCGCTTTGGGGAACACCTTTGGTGTGACGAATGTCTGAAACCCCTATACCATCAAACCAATTCATTGGCCAAATAGCGCTTAGCACCACCCCCAAAGCGCACGTAGGTGAGCTATATAGCGTGCTGCGCGCTATTTTCATCAGATTTCATTTCCTTCAGGAAGCGATGGGCTACAGGAGATGCATTGAGCCGTGTGACAGGTTAATCGCAGGAGGAGACACTCATGACAGGTGCGTGCAATGTTTGGGCCTACAACATGCCCAAGGTGACGCATGCGAGCCGCGGCGTTTACAGTGTGAGTCAACAGCGTTTTCTCCTTTTCTCTCGCTCTCTCCGGGCCATGTGCAAGCACTCGAAGAGCGCTACAGGGACCCCGTGGTCTTCGTCAATGACAATTTGCGGCCTACTCCGGAAGCTCGCGATGCGATGTCTTTCGGTTGTATGCCGTATGATGAAGACGTGCTGTCCACAGCAGCCTTCGATTCTGAGGATTTATTGGGCGAACTGTGCAGTTCTCTCCCTCCGAGTGGACAGGAGAAACGTACCTCGCCGTCTTACAGCGAACTGTTAGTAACACGCGCTGTGGAAAAGCTGGGGTTAGAGTGGGATAGCGAGCCGGCGCAAATTCAGTCCCAGTCAAAACTGGACGATCGATTTTTGTCCATCCGCACTCCGTCTCAGCCCCGTAGGCCTCTCCTCTTTTCCCAAGACCTCCACTACGAGGTTTCGAGGTCTTGGAAACAACCTTTTTCGGCGCGTATCACAAATCCTGCTGCCACTGATTTCGCCACGGTCTTTAAAATGGCGGCTCACGGCTACGCGGCGATGCCGGCTGTAGAAGAGACTCTCGTGGCACATCTCGTGCCAAATTCCACTTCGTATTGGAAGGCACGCCCTCTGCTACCGTCCAAGCCATGTAGGGTTACTTCCGCTTTGATCGGGAAATCTTACATGGTTGCTGGGGAGGCCGCGGCTACACTCCATTCTATGGGTGTACTCCAGGCTTATCAGGCAGATGTGCTCAAGGAGTACGACGAGGGAGAAGGCCTGACTCCAGAGGCCGTTAAAGAGCTCAGACGAGCTACTGACTTGGCGCTTAGGGCTACCAAGCACACAGCTCGGGCAGTGGGCAGGTCCATGGCAGGGTTAGTGTCAGCTGAGCGCCCTCTTTGGC
Source organism: Sinocyclocheilus grahami (assembly GCF_001515645.1). NCBI lineage: Eukaryota > Metazoa > Chordata > Actinopteri > Cypriniformes > Cyprinidae > Sinocyclocheilus > Sinocyclocheilus grahami. Next base: position 1,292,623 of record NW_015505251.1, on the reverse strand, counting down.
TTACTCTCACTGACATTAAGGAGAAGGACAGGACTTTTCTCCTGGACGCCCCCATTTCGAGTGACGGTCCGTTCGGAGACTCGGTCACTACGGTCGTGGAGAAGTTTAGAGCAGCGAAACAGCAGTCCGCTGCGTTCCGTCAGCTCATCCCTCACAGGGCTAGGGAGGTAGAGTGTCAGCCGCCTGCGGCTCGTTCACGCTCTTCTTCTTTACAGCACCGCGAGGTCCAGCGGCATGAGCCATCGCCTAGGTTACCCCCTCATAAGGACTGGGGTCCTAGGTCTCGCCCACCGGCTTACCCACAACAATGTAAGCGGTTAGACCTGAGTTCAACGGTCAAGCCCTCTCGTCCTCAGGCCCCTAATAGCAGTTCCTGATTCCTCTGCTCGTCTTCGGAGGCCAGACCCTCCTTTAGAGAGAGTGTACAAACCGCTCAAGCGTATTCGACTCTCTCGCTGTGGCCTCCCGACTCCAATCTTGGCGGTCCCGCCGCATATTGCCCCTCGGGCAGTTTTAGATCGACTCTTTACGACGAGCACCTCCTCGGATACTCTGCGCGTTCCAGCCTTCAGAGTTCAAGAAAAAGCCCAAGGGTCATGCGAGCATGGCCGTTTATGACGGCCTCCAAAACTCCCATTTTTGGGGCAGTGGGCAGGCCCGACAGAACAGTCGGACTTGTTCCCATTATAGTTTTTCCCGCCACTCAGGTGCTTCGGGATCCGATACGGGAAAATCAGGTGGACGTTTCAACTGTAGAACACCCAAGACCCCTGGCAGACTACTGGGCTGCGTGGAGATGCCTGCCCGATATTTCACGGTGGGTACTACGCACCATTCGACATGGGTACACTATCCAGTTTCGGAAAGGGCCACCTCCACCTCCGTTCTTCCTACGACGGTACGTCCTGGGGACGCCTCGATTTTAGGTCAGGAGATCGTATCACTCCTAGAGAAAGGGGCTATAGAAGAGATACTCCCCACTCAGATGGAGTCAGCCTTCTACAGCCAGTATTTTGTTGTGCCCAAGAAAGATGGTGGTTTACGTCTGATTTTGGACTTACGTCGTCTAAATTTTGTGCTCAGAGTGAGCAAGTTCAAGATGTTAACCCGTAAAGTCCATTCTGTCTCAGGTCCAATCCAGAGATTGGTTTGTGACCATCGATCTAAAGGATGCATACTTTCACATCCAGATCGTCAAGAGGCACAGGAAGTTCCTCAGGTTTGCTTTCGAGTGAAAAGCATACCAATACTGTGTTCTTCCGTTCGGACTAGCTTTGGCTCCTCGAACGTTCACAAAATGCATGGACGCAGCTCTGGCCCCATTGCGGCTCCAGGGCGTCCAAATTTTTAACTACCTGGACGATTGGCTAATAATAGCTCAATCTCAGGATCAGGCACGGATACTTCGAGATCTGGTACTCAATCATCTGAGGAGCCTAGGGCTATGGACGAACCTTCAAAAAAGTGTCCTGCTGCCGTGTCGGCAAACAACCGTTTTGGGGGTGGACTTGGACTCTCGCACGATGCGGGCAGGGCTGTCTCCCGCTCGTGTGCAGTCAATACGGACATGTCTAGGTCATTTCAAGACAGGGCGCCAAGTACATGTAGGCCGGTGTCTCAGGCTGTTGGGTCTGATGGTGGCAGTGTCCCCTGTAGTTCAGTTGGGCCTGCTTCACATGCGACCATTTCAGTGGTGGACCAAGAGCCAGAACATTTCACATCACTGTCACCCGCTTCGCAGAATTACGGTGACACGCAAAGGCTCTCGTTCTCTAAGCCCCTGGATGAGACCCCAGTTCCTTCTGGAAGGAGTCCAGATGGGGACGTTGTGTTGCCGCAAAACGGTCACGACGGACGCGTCCCTTACAGGCTGAGGAGCGGTCCATCAAAGACGTCCAGTCGGTGGAGTCTGGATAGAGGTACATCGAGACTGGCACATAAACCGTTTGGAGATGCTTGCGGTTCTCCTGGCTCTCGAACAGTTCTTACCCCAGCAGAGGGGTTATCATGTGTTAGTCAGGACAGACAACACGGCAGTTGTTTCGTACCTCAATCGTCAAGGGGGATTACGGTCTTGCCACCTGTGCAGGCTGGCAAGGCGTATTCTTCTCTGGGCTCAGACAAAGTTCCTGTCGATCAGAGCAGTCCATATCCCAGGTCGCCTGAACTCAGGAGCGGATCTGCTCTCGAGGCAGAGTCTGCAGAATGGGGAATGGTGGTGGATCTTATATGGCAGAGGTTCGTCCGAGCGGAAGTGGACTTGTTCGCTTCGAGCATGACTTACGCACTGCCCGCTTTGGTTTTCCCTGTCTCCCCCGTCGCCTCTAGGTCTGGATGCTCTGGCCCACGAATGGCCCAGGACCAGTCTTTATGGTTTTCCTCCAATCCGGTTGCTCCCAGCAGTCCTATTCAGAATACGATCAGAAAGAGTGGAGCACCTGTTGCTGGTGACCCCGCGGTGGCCCACTCAGTCGTGGTTCTCGGCCCTGGTCAGTCTGCTAGCCGGCCCTCCATGGGAGGTTCCCCTCAGACACGATCTGTTGACACAAGGTCGGGGCATGATTTGGCATCCTCGACCGGAATTATGGAGGTTATGGGCGTGACCCTTGAGCGGAGTATGCTAATGTGTTCTGGTCTCTCGGCTGAGATTACCGACACTATTATGAATTCTAGGGCTCTTTTAACGATGTCCTTACTAGCTTTCTGGGCCTTGAACATGTCAGTTGCTGTCTATGCAGGGTCAGATAAAAATATCATAAATTGTGTTCCGAAGATGAACGAAGGTCTTACGGGCTTGGAATGACATGAGGGTGAGTAATTAATGACAGAATTTTCATTTTTGGGTGAACTATTCATTTATTAATATTCTCAAAAATGTTAACAAAAGAACATTATTTATACATCATTCATGGAATGTTTTTTACTGAAACATTATAGTTGGACATTCGTCCAATGTTTTTTGAAAGGTTACTATTATAACATTTTTGTTTGTTGGGTGGACAAATAATCAAATAAATAACTTTTATTTTTACAACCAGTGATTCTCTGGAGGTTTGGTGTTTTGAGTGATACATGGTCAAATTTTCTCATGTAATATGACAACAAACTTTCTTCAAAAAAGTTACAGCTCTAATCTCAAATCAATATTTTATGTTCACTTCTTTGTTTATGTGGTGAGTAGCAGTGTAATACGCAGCATCATTTACATGACTTCTGTACATTATCAGTGACTCAGTGAGTGTAAGTCATGCTTTGGATGGAAGGTATGGCACTGTGTTAATGCACACTGCCAATTATAGTGCTGTCCTCTTTTTAGATGCGGACCTGAAGCACTCACATGCCTGGCTCCGTAATTAATCTGTCTGATTTATTAGAAACATGCAGGGACTGTACAGCTCCTGGCTGCCGTCCTTGGGATGTAGAGGATATGGGGGAGGGTGGCCGGGTACCCTGCATACATCAGACATCTGTGTCTTCTGTCCGCAGGGCAGCAGCTTTCTGCTTCTCTTCCTCATAACAAAGCGATGAAGTGGGCTGGGGTGGGCCGGGCCCCTCGCTCGCATGGCCATCGGGGCATTGGACCTGGAAAAGTACAGCGCTTGTCTCCCAGCTTATTAGATGCTGTGTTTCATTACCTCCACATGAAATGGCCTTGGCCGGATGTCTCACTGCCCATTCCGGTCTCTTTCATATCTACTGAAGGATCCTCCAGAAAAAAGCACCACTACCACTGGCACAAAGGTTAGAAGATGCCCTTGCAATTTTATTTATTTTTTAATTTTTTTAATAGCATGTGATATTAGCCTAGGGCAACTGCAAGGTCAAACATGATATGAATTATAGAGAAGGGGTCATCCATAGGAACTCATCCATAGGAAGTCAAAGCATTTGAGCAACATATAATATAATATAATATAATAAAGCTACATATAGGTTAAAAAATCTTTAGGAAAGCTGAAGCTTTGGTGTGTTAGATATCCCGAAAAATTTGGGTTGCCTGAGATGTATGGTGGACTAGTGCAACTAAAAATAAAATTAAGTAATCAATTATCTATGCATTTATTCAGAACCAAAAATGTAAACAAATGAACTGAAAAATAAACATGTTAAAAAATGTTGATTTAATTAGTTTAAAAATATAGTTATTGTAACATAAAATCTTTACAGAAAAATAAATACACATGTAAAGCTATTTATTTTTTGTTAATGTTTTTAATTATTAAAATTAAATCTGTCTATTTATTTGAAGTTGCTTTGAAACAACGATATAAATAAAGGGGACTTAACCTGATTTAAGCTATTTAAAATGAATTGATATTGTTTATAATAAATAAAATGCTTAAAAATTGCTTAGTTAATGTTAGTTAATAATAAAATAAAACATTAAATGATTTTTATAAAGAGTTGTAAATGTCTATAAGTAAACTACTTATTGAAAGTAATTTTTATGTTCATTTTTATTTTTGGCACTCCTGGTCCTCAGAAATTAACCTCATCAGATTGCTCCCTAAAAATAACCAATGGAAAACTGACCTTTGACCCACTGTATAACTCACACACAAGCATTAGTGAATCCCTTTATCTACATATATAAACAGTCCTTCCACTCATGTCCATATGGGTTTGAGGTAAACCTTTCATGAAACGCTTTTGATGAAAAAAACCTGAGCCATTTCTTTCATGAAATTAGTTCCATTTGAAGTGCTTTTAGGTGCGTTCCTATATTCCCTACAGAGTCTTTATTTGCTGGGCCACATGAGTTCATGTAAAATTTTGCATTCATCTTTCAAAGGGCCTGTGCTGATATTTGAACTAAACCAATCCAATGACATTCCTTGAGGTCTATACTCCAATCCTGACCACAGTGTTACAGATTAAACCAGTCATTATAATGTGTTTCAACAAACTCACATGATGTGACTCAGCAAATATGTCACACTTGACAAGAAAGAACAGGATGTGACGCTCAGACGACAATTCAAATGAGACCTGAAAATCAGCATTTCCGTGAGAAATGATTCACATTCCTCCACAAATGGAAAATTCTCACAGCATCCAGGAAAATGTATCTCACACCCCACACTTACAGCAGAGGTGCAGTGCAGCAGATATTACAGGTTACTGTTATGAAGATTAAAAGGATTGCCCTGGATATGAATGAGAGCCGCTCTGCCACGAGGCCGACGGGGCACATGGGTATTCTCAGGTGTCTTTGCTGCTTTCAGGGTGAGATACGGTGGGGCGGTGCAGTGTCACCGCTTGGCGATGTGGCACTTCCTTCCCAGCCTGCCAGGTTATGTAAATGTGCGGTGCTGTGCGGAGCACTGTGCTATAGTTGGAACGCCGGGCTCTATTTGTGGAAAATCAGCTGGGTTAACTGCTGGATCTCTGTCAGACTGTAAGATTGGCAGGTGTGGTGGGAGGACGGCTGCTTTTTTAGACAGGTGCTCGTGTGTATTAGGGACAGGCTGAGCTCTTTACCCTTCTGGGAGGGAAGCCTTACTTGAACATAGGCTGACCTCAGTGGCGACGGCGCGCGCACAACAAACAGTGTTGTTGGTTGACACAATCGCTTGTGACACGTTTCCAAGGTCATCTAGGATCTAAGAGTCAGCTGTAAGTGATTTTTGTTTGCTCGTATTAAATAAAGATGAAAAACAGTATATTGTGGACAGCATGACATGGGTGACCTAGTGGGCAAAGGCTGCTGGGAAGTGAATGTGGGTCACGCACACCCAAATCACTGTCACATGCTTAACTAACTCCTATCACACCTCCAGGCATCAGGGCCATTACATAACCTGCTGTTGATTCCATGGTACACTGCGCTGGTTCACTAATTGCTAGCATTGCAGTGATGCAACAACTCCAAGGGTCCAAGTTATAAAACGATTTTAGCATTTCAGAGCTGTACTCTAATCTCGAAGTGTGTTCATGTATACTGTATAATTTTATTCATGGTAGATCAATCGCTAAACTTGATGGACTAGTGATGCAATGGCGCACTTTAACTTCGCCTGGCTTGTCATGTCAAGTTCGACTCCTCTCTTGCAAGGCTGCACCTCGGTTTCCACGGCATGTTGTCAGATTTTGTATTGGTTACATTCCTTTGTTGTCTGGGTTGTCTTGATCAGTGAACATTAAGCTTGAACATTCCCTGATAAAGAAATCAAGGTGAGAGGTTTGAGAGTGTGTACGTTTGCTAACTCAAACGGAGTTTGGCTGTTTTGAAACTCAGCTTGTCAAGGAGAGTGTGTTCCGTTGCATGAACAAGGCTAATCATATCTGTACGTAGGTCTCGGCCTTGCATTTGGAAAGGGAGATAAATTCCTCTTAAACTTTCATTGCTGGACAGGCCTGTTCACAGGACCAGAGTCCACCAGGCATGGTCAATAGAGCATAAGTAGGGCAAATGTGATGATAAAACACCTGTACAGTACTGTACGGTAAACAAAACAGCAGACAACATGTTTAAAGGGTCAAACGATGTGAAATACTAGCAAACTCGACCCTAAAAAAACGACAGTAATGACTCTGAATCACGTCATACTTAGTATGAGCCTGCAACCTTTGTAGTAACATAAAACCATAAAGATGTAAGGAATAATAAAATACTAGGGTCAATAACATGATGGTCATTCTTTAACTAATAATTTATTGAAAAATACATTAAAAATGAACTTTATACTGGAATATATCTACACTATGATTGTTAATAGATATATATATATATATATATATAATCAAAAAATGTTAAGTATAAAGCCTAAGTAAATCGTTTTTATTTGTATTTCTTGAAAATAATATTCGAACAATACTTTTTCACTGCTTATTAATTTAAGGAAAAAATCTGCCAAATCAAAGACATGTGGTCCAAACTATGCAGAAAAAATGTCTTTACTACACTCTTATATGCTATTGACACACTTATACAGATGAATACACACCTAATCATGAGAACTAATTAAAACTAATTTAACTAAAAAAAAAAAAAGATCTCCTTTTAGATTTTTTGTTAAATGGTTTCATACATTTAATCATATTTTTAGTAATGAATAAATCAGTTTTATGAATGTGTGTAATGGAATTAATGCTGCTTACATAATAATTTTGGTTCTGTTCTGTGAACTGTAGGGACTAATACAGTTTGCCCTTTAATATTGTGGTTCAACATTCCTCTTAATATTTTCTCTCCTGTGTGGTTCTGACCATGCGCTGCGCTATAGGTCTTGCTGTGTTTCATGTTAAGGGAGCCTGACAGAATGCTGAATAATTCAGTTTAATCCAAATTAGGGCACACTGTTAATTTCTTTAGATCATAAACTCACATACCAAAACCATCATTTTAAAATGTGTTGGTGAGTCATCACACCTCCTATTCTGAAGGATTTTCACTCTGAGTTCCCTGTTGTCAAAGAGATTTCCTGCAAACATTGTCTCAGCATGTAAAAGGGTGGAAAAACATGATAATGCATTGCATGTTTGCTCTAAATGATGATCACAACTGCTTTTCATGCTTGGATGTTAAATTAACATGCTCATGACATTCTGTTTTTACACTGTAAATTAATATGAGCTTGTTTAATCTCTTCATTATAGATGGTGCAATGCGTGTATCATTCAGATAACCAACAATTCTCATCACATCCTGCGAGATCAGGAACCTGTAAAGTCCAGCCCTACCTTCAAACAAAGAGTCTGTTCTAGAACGCCTGCCGTCAGCTTGAGAAGTATGTACTCTGAGGTTAACAGCACATGGTGTAAATATAGCTAGTGCCTTGTCACTGAGGTATTGCCTTTCTGGCTGTTGCCACTATCCAGTTTAGAACAACATCCAAGATGTGGCTCAGATCCCCACATATTCACTCGTCTGAAAATGAAAGAGCTTTTTCTTATGCCTGTGATTGTTTGAATATTTATGGTGATATGAAACAAACGTGAGATGTATATTTTGCTGAGCAATGCATAATTGTCGTGTTCGGCATATCTGTCTTAGTGTGGCTTTATCACAAACCATTATTTTTGTTAATCATGACTGTCATTGTCAGTCATGTGCGGTTATGTGACATGATGGCCAGTGCTGAGTCATGCTGCGTCTATTATGAGTGTGTAGGTGTGGTCCTTTCAGAAAATGGGCAAAAACTGAAAGTTGTGCTCAGCCGTGTCACTTCGAACAACGTTCACAGTCCTGCTCGCAGGGAGGGGAACAGCTGCTGGGATTCAAGAGTGCGTATTTTACCCTCACCTACTTTTGCATGGTGAGCGCTGGCTCTTTAAATTGCTGTTAAGTGTCATCTCGCACGCACTTGCCTGTGCTGAGTCACTGGGTTCAGGCTGGTTTTGTAACCTCCGCCCAGCAGGCCTTCTCATTGGCTTGAGTCTTCGCTCAGCCGCTTGTGTGGTTGGCTGCCAGGACCACTAATCAGTTCTCTTTTGCCAAAGGCAGCTCTTAAAGTTACAGTGGCTTTACTCTGATTCTACTGGGTGCTGTTTCACAGTAAACAGGGTGGGGCCTGTCAAAAGTTGGGGTATCTAGATAAGTAAAACATTATATGAAATTAAACATTACATTAAATTACATTTTCTCTAGGTTGAGTTACAAAGAAAAAGCCTGTCGCTGGCAAATAATTATAAAAGGCTTAAATAAACAAGAACACTGAATGGCAGTTGATTAGACAAGTATTATGGATGAATAAATGCAAATTTGATGTGTTGGTGGAACTGTTTGATCATAACATCTCATGGTCCGTGAGACACGTCCTAAAAGCCAATCACGCCCATGGGAAGTGCTACAGCAAACAAGTGACGAAAATTCACCTGCATATTTTCACAAACTGATTACTAGAATGCACAACGTCTGCAAAACTGTCACACCTGCAAGTTGAGAATTTGTTGAGAATACATTAAAGTATACAGTAATTTTTTTTTTACAAAAATAAAAAAGGGATTTGTAACATTTGGAATTGATGTACTTTGTTGAATAAAATTAGAATTAAAAAAAGGATGTCATATGACGTTGCTAAAAAGAACATTATGTTGTGTATTTGGTGAAATGCAATGTGTTTATGCGGTTTAAGGTTAAAAAAACACATTATTTTCCACATAATGTACATTATTGTTGCTTCTCTATGCCCCGCCTTTCTGAAACGAGCTTTGATTTTTACAAAGCTCATCGTTCTGAAAAGCGAGGTGTACGCTGATTGGCCAGCTATGCAGTGCATTGTGATTGGCCGAATACCTGAAGCGTGTGACGGAAATGTTACTCCCGTCACCATACTGTGATGCCTTGTCCCGGCACAACGAGACAAATCCAATAAAACCCATTACAAACGAGGCATTTGTTGCATCCAGTGGGGACATAATTACTGATTATAATGACTTATACTGTCTTTATATGCGTTGCGTATTGCGCCGTGTAAACATAAAATCATGTCTGCATTTGTGATCGGAGAAACGACAAACAACAAGCGCTACCCTACACTGCTTAAAACTCGCATTTGAATCGTCAGTGGCAAATTCTTTAAATATAAAAAACGTACTTACAGGCTGTGAGTCAGAGGTGCCAGACTGTCCTTGCAAAGTTGGAACTGCCCCACTTTATAGAAACAGCCTTTGTGCACAGATGCATTGTAGGCTACTCTGCATGTTCAGGAAACAGTCCTCCATAAAATGCGCTGCACACATCTGAATATTTGGGTTGAACTGTTCTGGAAGTGTTGTAAATACAACTTAACCACTGATTTCTAGTCGTGTCCTCTTTTGGAAGGCCAAACAAAGTATTTTCGCTTTCACAACGAAACACACAGCGTCTCCACGACATGGCGGTGGCGGCAACAACAATACTACAGGGGGAATAAAAGTTACGCCTTCTTTCTTTGCGTGAACATTTGGGTGGTGTTATGCAAATCTTCCCACACAGTGTAGACATGTGGGGGTGTGTTTAAACGAGGCGTTTTAGGAGGGCGTGGACAAGTCTTAACTTTTATAAAGAATATCTCTTTGGGTTTGAGACTTTAGTCTTTGCAACTTTAGGGATCTTATCTATGCACGAACAGCTTGTAACT
>NW_015505251.1:1229714-1277040 GCF_001515645.1 Sinocyclocheilus grahami | reverse complement strand
GTCCTCTTTTGGAAGGCCAAACAAAGTATTTTCGCTTTCACAACGAAACACACAGCGTCTCCACGACATGGCGGTGGCGGCAACAACAATACTACAGGGGGAATAAAAGTTACGCCTTCTTTCTTTGCGTGAACATTTGGGTGGTGTTATGCAAATCTTCCCACACAGTGTAGACATGTGGGGGTGTGTTTAAACGAGGCGTTTTAGGAGGGCGTGGACAAGTCTTAACTTTTATAAAGAATATCTCTTTGGGTTTGAGACTTTAGTCTTTGCAACTTTAGGGATCTTATCTATGCACGAACAGCTTGTAACTCTCCAAAGAGAAAGGAAAATTTGAAATTGCATCATATGACCCTTTTAAAAAACATGATGTTTTAATGTGTGTATTATAGTTTTTTAATCAATTTAATTAAACTTTTAATTTAGTATAATTTAAAATTTTACATATTTAATTTTTATATTATGTATATATATTATTGTAATTTTATTACTTTAAAAATATTTTAAAATGTTTTTAATATAAATAATTTTATAATATATTTTATAAAATATTTTTTTTATATAAATAAAACGTACAGTGTTAGCATACTGATGGGTACTATTACAACAGGACAGGGAATAATATTGCTCTACAAAGATACCTGATAAAAGCAAAAAAAAAAAATGTTTTAATTGTTACTGTTATTGAACTGAAAAGATGATCAATGCACAATTACCATAGACATAAGACATTTTCAAGGGAAAAGTAATGCCATATTTCTATTATTAAATTGCATTTTATAAATTGATATTATATATTAAGAAAGGATGCCTCACTGAGAGAAACAGGATTCTCTTCAAGAGGAGATCATTTACATAATATGTTCTCATCATGGACGTGTATCGCTGTACTCATGCAGGAAGGCACTTGCCTGGGAGTGGGCCGATAGATTCCTGGAATCCATTTAAGAGCTGGATTAATGTGCCCTAGGAGAGACCGGTTCTGTGCACCAGGTATATTAATGCAACATTAACCATAAACCTAACAGAACATGTTCCCAAATTGCGTTTATGTTGTCACATGGGGACAAACTAGGTGACATTTACCGGTAATAACTAAATTGAAGAGGTTTGTTTTAAGTCCCTTAACACTGTGATGTGTCTAATAGATAGGAACACGCCCAGACAGTGGGCCGGAGCTCGCATTAGTGTATTTGACCTAATCAGGATCAAGCAGAGAAAGTGCCCTCCAGGACTTACACCAGATATACTTAATGTCTGCAGTCTCTTAAGTAACAGGATGTAGGATGTCTCAGAGATAGCACTTGTGGAGATAAAGCAAATTTGTATGACATTTATATTTGGAATATTGTGACTGTGTTGTAATGACCTTTCTCTCAAAGCTGCTAACCCTTTTTTACATAATCAATAGATTTACAGGAAATGTTAACCATGTGGGAACAGGACAGGAAACCGCTGTGTCAAGGTGTTTATGTCACCACCTCCAACGCAATATCTAACCAAGCATCTCCAATCAGATCTGAATGCATTAACTTCACTAGGTATTTTCTACTTTTACTAAAACTCTAGGTGACCTCTAAAATTATAGCTTCCGGAGTTCAGTTAATAATTTTTTTTAAAGTATGTATATATATTAATTTGTTCAATTAATTTTAAGTAAAATGATCTGCCGGACTTGATCCCAGAGTTAGTGGTGTGGGAATGTGGAATAAAGTGGAATGAAATGAGACGCTGCCCATAAAACAGTGAAACTGTGGCAGTTGGACTGTAGTCATGCGGGAAAAGACCCACTCTTGAAGCCCTCAGTTATGATGTATATGATAAAATGCATGCACTTATTAGTATTTGTTTGACCTGACTGTGCAGTACAAGAATCATGAATGGAATGGCATTTAAAGTCTTGAGTTGCTGCACATGAGGAAACAAAATTTTTTTGGGGTTACACACACGCAAGCATTTAAGTTTACTTGCTGTGATTATTTACTAAGGATACAGTGAAGTTATTTATGATTGTTTTGGGTTTCTGAAACCCATGTCTACAATAACGCTAAGTAATAATACCAATTATCCTCCTCCTGAATTCCATACAACACAATGTTGCTTGTTTTTCCTTCATTTGGCCTGTTTTTTTAGCCAAAAACAAAGGATGGCAAGGTCTAAAATTCTGATTGTAGAATAAAAGCCTGTATTTTTCTATGGTTTTCTCTCAGTCAGTGGCAGGAATTTGCATTTTTGTTCAAAATCCCTCTAGATTCAGCAAGCCACCAATTAAGGTTTCCGTCCACAAAATGAGCAATAGCATAAATGGCAGTCAGCTTTAAATTTCACCAGAAACCTCAGGAATCATTTTTATAGAAAACGAAATGCAGCATTTTTCCTTACTGAGTTTTTCACCTGACTCCTGTCATCAGTTCGGTGTAACTTGAATTCATTCGGATTAATTCTATTTATTAATACCATTGTAGAAATTGGCATTGAGCCATGTTAAATAATTCCACAAATATCCGATAATAGGGAGAAATAAAGGGGACATTCGCTAGTCATGTGACCTCAACATGGCAGCCACCAGAAGCAGACCCTCCTTGTAAACTAAAACAGCTTTTATAAAGCTACAGATAAGGCTTCATATGTGAATGTACATCTTTTTAAAGATATTTTTATTGTAAAACCCTTTTAATGAGGAAAAATTACGGAGTGTGGCTTTAACAAGACAGAAAATTATGTGGACATTAATATAGACCTACTAAAAAGCATTTGGTCACAGCTTGAGTTATGTCTCAAAAACAAGCGTCTGTGGAAATTTGAAAGACATTAAGCACGGGTCTGAATTGTATCAAAGTGAAGTAAGATTTAATAGGAGTCTGAAAACAGTTATCCAGTCCTTCTCACAGAGGTGCTCAGTCATTTGCTCTTTAGAAGAGTCGTGAAACGCCAGTCGGAGAGAGATCGCGTCATTGGACAGTGTGCTTTACACCCGTCTGACTTCCATAGACTCAAGAGCATGGCATTGGTGTGCAGGCCTGACATTCATGGTCGGTCATAAGTGGGCGTTCCTTCTGTTCTTTGACGTTAGTGTTTGATTGGTCAGCTGTTGCTCTTGGCGTCACTGCGCTGCCAGCTGATCGGGAGGAGAAGCCGGTATGAGGGGAGTTGAAGCGGAGACTCAAGACGCAGCGATATGTGGGCTAAATTGTGAAATTTAGGACGTAAGACTAATGGTGTCGTGTTGAAGTTGAGTGATTATGTTGTTAATGATTTCTGTAACACTCTGTTGAGTTGTCTTGAGCAGGTTAGGATTAGATATTTTAGCTGAGTCGCGCTTTAGCTCTTTGATGTCAGGAGTGATTTGAGGTTAAGGTGTGGCTTTCAGCAAAAGGACGAATTACCTCAATTGCAGCAGAGCTTATATTAAATTCTTCGATATTTAGAGTAGTGCAAGAAATGGGATCGGGACATGACCGAGGTCAGAATCGAACTTGAGTTTCCAATGAGCCAACCGCTTTTAAATGTCGTATGTGCGCTGCCTTGTGCGCCAGAACTGCGACTGAATCGAATCGTAAGGGTTTTAACGGTTTTTCGCGAGGATTTGATACGCGTGCGTTAAATCCAGGAAGCGTTCGGTTACACAACGGAGTCGAGTCGTTCGATGACCGTTCCAACATTAGTTCTAACTTTTCGGAAGTGTGTGAACCCACTTCAGAACGAATGGAATCTGTTACATTCCATTGGAATAGATCGCTAGGGCGCTCGGTTCAGAGTTGAGCCGTACAGGGCGTGAGCCGTCCGCTAGTAGACGGTAGTATGTAGGCAGTATGAGGAAAAAAGCCATTGCGAAAATAAGGGATGTTACGCCAATTGTATGTGGTATCTGGGAGTCGAACCGCTTACCAGCGTGACATACGAATCGATCGACGAGAGAAATCGAAATTTCTACCACTGAAGTAACGTAAGTAGGCGTTGGACATTCCTCATTCAGAAGTTTTCGCTCAAAGGTGTTTGTCGAAAAACTCAATATCGCACCAATATCGAGTTGACGCTATTTGTTAAATCCAGTAAATTGAAATATGTCAGACGGAAGCGCTGAGAATGCACACTGTATTAACACGGGCAGCTGATATAACATTGGGCGTTACACTTTTCATTTACAGTATATTAAACTCGTATCGCCTGACGTATTTTTTTCTAGTTTGCTTGCTTGTTTTTCTTAGTTGCATTAGCCTATATTTATGCTCCTTTTCAAATTTCGTAAGACGACAAGGAATAGGCCTTAAAGAGATAATTAACCTAAAATGAATATTTAGTCATCATTTACCCACCTTCATGATGTTTTAAACCTGCATGGCTTGTATAGAAAGCGATATTACACAGCCGTAGTCCCCATTCACTTTCACTGAATATAAAAAAGATCCAATCAAAGTGAATGGAGAATGGCCCTCCTATTCCGCCTCACATTTTCTCTTTTTTAGTTTTTTTTTTTTTTTTTTACAGAAGATAGAAATTTATACAGGTTTGTAAAAACACGAGTGTTAGTAAAGGACAGATTTGAGATTTTTTGTTGTTGTTGAGTGAACTGTCACTTTAAGATAAAGCCTAATACACGGAGATATGTAGCCTAGGTCTGTTTAAAATACGAATAACAGGAGCAACAGGAGATTCTGTACTGTATCGTATTGTGCTATACGAGAGATGGCCAAGATCAAAAATTGTAATTTGGGTAGTTGGATGTAAAACATGGATTTGGCCATGACACAACGCGTAGGCTATACATCGTCACTGATTCCTGTGAGGCGAGAGCATGGCAAATTCCTCAAGACCCCACCCTGTACGGTGCGATACTATACGAGTTTGCCTCTTTTTTTCCTTTAGGTTACTTGTTTCCTTTTTGTATGTGTGTGTGTCTGCTTTATCTCACTTTTCTCTTTTCACACACAGCCTAACATCTGGAGTGAAGACCTCCGTGTCATACCAATATCAACAGTATGTCATTAAATGGATTTCTTCTTACGTCTGACTGCTGAAGGTAAGTTATGAAATATGACTGTTAGAGGTGACTTTTACCGGTGGTGAGGGTGATGTGTCAGAACTGATATCAGATATCATTTATAATAAAATTGTAGAAGCTGAAAAGATGATATTTGATCAAATCTAAAGAACTGTTCAGAGGTTGTGAAACGTTTTTGTGAAATGTCATTCTGGCCATTAAATATCAAATGAAAACGCAAACAAGGTATTTTCAGAATCAGGTCCATCATATCACCAGATGTCTTTTGCCCTTTAATTTGTGAATGGGATTAAGCAATCAAGTGTTGACAAACATCCTTAACTCATGTTTATGCAACCGTTTTAATGGATTTCCTTGCTCCAGTAATTGTTTCAAGTAAGAAACATTTTAAGCCATGACGAACCATATCGTTACCTATCAGCCTTACCAGAATTAAGCTAATGACTGAGGTTATGACATGTTAAAACCAGATTTTTCTTTATTAGTTACTTTAATCTACACCACATTATTACCTGATTTAGCTTTTTAATGTTAGTTTAAGAATATCTTTTTCCTTGATATTATATTTCTTATGAACTGAGAGCTGATTATGAAATCTTATTGATTTACAATAAGACAAGCAAAAAATTGCCACCTGACTGAATATGATATGCATATTTGTATCAGGTTTCTAATAAATTAGATTAAATGCACTAAAACTACATTTAAAAAATGGAGTTAGGCTTTCTTATTTATTTTTTTTTATAAATCTGTATTTTATCAATAACTTAAACATTTATTTTTCAGAATGAATGTTTCTATTCAAATTCCAGAAGTGTAGGTGGTCATATGTTCTGTCTACGCACCTTATTTAGGGTAGATATAGATATTAGGGTAGGTGCCATATTTAATATTTCCTGAATGAAAACGAAGACTATACGGTGGTCCATTTAATGCGTTGTTCTGTAGCTCAGTCTTGATCATTCAGCTGATGCAACATTGTTTGTCTCTTGACAAACTCTGGAAAATGTGTTATGAACTTGACCTACGACCTTAAAACAGAACGGCCTATAAATGTTTCTCTTGCAGCCTTGTTTTCATTTGTGAAAAATTAAATGGTGTCTACCCTGAATAGTCAATATGTCTGAATAAATTAAGGGCTGGAAAATGACGTTCGTGTCATTTGTATACACTTTTAAATAAGCAAGTTCAGACTGAAGTAGCTCATTAAAGAAGCAGCACAGTGCAGTTTATGGAAAAAGGAACATCTGTTCTCCTGCCCAGGGTAATCACTATCCGTAGAAAGGTTGGACATCTCGGATCTATGTGTACAGGTCTAATTTTCTTGCTGTCTTTTCAAAGCTATGAATTCAGTAAGAGCAACTCTTATTTCCTGATTCAAGTGTCTGTGCAGCTAAAGGTGGGAGTGCGGGAGGTTTTTTTGCAGGGAAATGTTTGTTTTGTGAACCCATTGTCTGGTCTTGCACTTGCGTTCTCTGCTAAATGAGTTTATTCTTCATTCAAGCACGGCTGGAAAGATAGCGAAATATAACAGAGGAGTTTGAAACTCACTGGACAGTCCGTGCACTGAATGGAGAAATCACTAAGGAGGATGTTTGATTGCTATTCAAGGTATCTGCTGTTCAAATGCTTCCTCTGTTTAGTTTTTGACATTTATTGGCTTTACAGAACTATAAATTGACATTTATAGTTCATATTTTTGCTTCCTGTTTAACGTTGGGCCCTCATGAAATTTCATGAATAGATCTGTGTGGACGAACAAACCATAGCATGGAACTCCGACAACTGCATTCGTGGGCATACGAGGAGAAATGTCATATCACGGAGAGTTTTGGAACCACACCCTTAGCGTTACACATTTTCACTGTTCTGCAGGCCTCTTTGACATTTAGATTTTGTTCCACTCTCATTTGTGGAGATTTGAGAGTTTTTAAGTGGTTTTTCTGGAGTCTTGGCATACATTCCACCATTGCCTCTGTAATTGGTGCGGTATCGTGCCGCACAGACTGTGAGTGGGGGTTTTTTGCAGATGAAGATCGGCTGTGACAGTGATTTGCCTGTTTGGAAGGTGGCTGTAGTTGTCTTGAGTGTGGGAGGGGAGGTTCTCAGAAGAAGGTCTGCTGTTGTCTCAAGGACAGCGGAGCTTCCCGTCTGTGCAGCCCCGCAGTCCTGTGGGACCAAATGCTGGACACTCAGGCGGTTTATTCATGAGGTTTCAGGAAGTGAGCCTGCAGAGCTTCTGTCCACATTTTCATCCAGAGTAACGTTACGCAGTTAGATTCCTTGCAATACCTTTTCGCTATGATGATTCGGCACTGTCAGAGACTTGTAGACTTCTAGAGTGAGTTTGCTTCTGCTGTCTACCCTGAGGGACCTGTATAATCTCCCTTTGATTAAATGGGCTGCAGGCTTTGTGCTCTACACCGCCATGTAAGTGACCCAGTTTGGGGTTTTGTGCTATTGTTCTTCATTGAATTTCTGTCCTCGACATACAAGGCGGCGCACACATACGATGCCCCGAATTCTAAATAACGAGCTCATTCATTCTATATGGGGAAGAACAGGTTTGTTTAAAACCTGTTGACTTCACTTGTAGGCTATTTCTCTGTCTCTTTCTCTCTTTTAAGGCAGCCAAGCTAGTTCACCTCAGCAGTACAGAGTGTGAGCTGGCCCAGCTCTGTGGGAGGGTGGAGTCAGTCCAGAACGGCGTATCACAGACAGCATGGAGGGCCTCTGCAGACAGAATGGAATTTATACCATATGTACCAGGCATCCCAAGAATGCATGGCACAGAGACTTGACCAACAGAAAGAACTGCAAAAAGCGCAATGGAAAGGGTGAGAGAGGGCGGGAGGGCAAGCTGCAGGAATGAACCTGTTGAATATAATTCCATCAGTGTTTCCTAAGGAAATAATTAGTCCTTAGGTAAGCACTAGACGGGTTATAGGTTTCACACATTATATATATATATATTAGCTATTTAACTGAAATATAAAAAATTAACTTTGTAATATATAGTTTTTTATTTTTATTTTTTAAAGAAATTAATACATAATATAATTATTACTGCTGAAAATGAAGCTTTGCCATCACAGGAATAAATTACATTTCAAAATATATTATTGAAATGGTAATATTTCAGTGTCATTGTTTTTACTGTATGTTTGATCAAATGTGTGCAGCCTTGGTGAGCATAACGAGATTTTTCATAAACATCTTACTAACCACAAACTATTAAATGGTAATGTGTGTATATGTCTATATAGCTTTGTGTCATTTTCAGTCGCATTACTACATACTCTCGGCAAATCAGTTGCAGTCAGTAAGTAATTTTGGCTGAGTCATTCGCCATGTTGCGGAATCATCCTAGTGTAGATTTTTCATTGTTTTACATAAATTTGAACTGAGACATTCTCATTAAGTCTGATTTACCCATGGCACAGTATTAAAAGCATGATTGAGTCATATTAAAACTTTTTATTCCTTTGCTGTGCTGGGAGAGGCAGCTGCCGCTCTGGTCGCCGCTAACATTGAGAGCTATGATTCAGACTTCGGCGGGTGGGGTGGGGGAGAACAGGCGATGCTTTGTCATTACAACAACCAACATTATGAAAGAAGCTTCATTTGAGTTACTGCTTATTCATGGTTTACCAGCTGCCATCAGCTTCCTTTTGCTGCTAATACAGAATGTTCCTCTGTAGAATGTAGTCCAGTGTAACTGCATCGGAGAGGAGCAGGGAGGAGGCCTGGACTTGCTAAAGCTATGTACTCATGTGCACACGCTTACAAGCAGCAGGGCTGTAGCGCTCCTTAAACAATTATATATCTCACACTTTTTTTTTTTCTTTCCTTTTTTTAACTGAACCTGATTCATCAAGTTCACAGAACAGGGTTTAAATGGGTCTTAGGCTGTGCCATAAGCTGTGTTTCACAAAATAACGAGAAGAAGCTGAAGCCTCGTGTTTAATTCTGGACAGATGTTCTGCATTCTTCAGTGCTGCAATCTGCATTTCAGAAGAACGAGCTAAAGAAAGCACAATTACCTTAAGTTCCAAACTTTCCTATTTTTCTCAAGGCAGTACCCTGCAGCATGTGGCAGTCATTGCAGTTCACATATGCATGTGCGTGTGATTTTCGTGTTGTAGAAGTATGCTCCATTCATGCCGGCAAGTTGTGAACCCCCCCCCCCCCCTTCGGGAATATGTGTGGGATGCTCATCACACTATTAAAGGCTCTGACCGCTTCCTCTGGCTACATGTGGGCCTCTGGAGCTCTTGTTTGAGATTTATAGAAACCCCACCCCTCAGCCCTGATATTAGCAGGAGATTACATGAATTTCTGAAATGACTTCGCCGCTTCCGTGTTGCCCCACAGTCATTTCCATTGTATAACCCAGCTGGAATTTCCTCTTTTATATCAAACTGTATTGCCTGCCTGTTTGTCAAGTGTCTGAAGGAAGTCGAGTAGCGGTTTAGAGCGGTCTGTCTTGGATGTCAGAAGCACGAATAGCAGGTGGCTCTCGTTAGTTTCTGAGTCCTTGCACAACCGTCATCTTCATTCTGGGGAAGCAGTGACAGGGTGGGTCTGCTGGGGTGCAAATGCACACTTAAAATGTGCCCACACCCCATTTCCTTTGGGGTTCCTCAGATGAATTCTCATGTATAAGCTCAGGCTTTGGCTAGACATTTCAGATTAAGGCTAAGATTACCTTCCTTGAGCGCTTTAGACTTTCTGTGGCCGTGACGTGTAGATTTGTGTTCATCTGAACTATATATAGACTTTCATGTGTCTTGCCCTGTACGCGCAAGCACTACCGTACTCGCTTCATAAATTTTGGGTCGGGAGGGCGAGCACACCTGCACCAAGACAAAGTCTTGGAGTCGAGAGGAGGAGCAGGATGTATGCGTGACGTCTGTGTCCTGGACGAGCCCTTGGTAAGTCTTCCTGTTTGCCTCGTCAACTTCACAAACAAACGAACATCATCAAAAAGTCTTTTGGGTACAGGCTCGTTTTACTCTATAACGGTTAGTTTTGATCTCTTCCCCTTCCTGGCATCTGCCGGTTTTTTAGTCTTTTCATCTGTGCATTAGTAAATGGCATCCATTTCTCAATGTCTGCACTTCTCCATTTCTCACTGTTGCCTGCCCGCCGGTTGACTCATGCCGTGATTCATGGCAGAATTACTGGAGCTGCCTCAGCATTTGAAGCATTGCTGTTGGAACGGTGATTGCCTGGCCTCTTCAAAGGGCTTGATGCAGGCACAATGATGCATAATTATGGATGGAGCCGAAATGCAAGTGGTCATTCCACTCCACTAAAGGCTGGTGAATAATGCACAAGAACTGCGTGACACAGAGGAGAATGAGTAATGGATGGGACGAGCTCAGGCATCTGCCCTAAAGTCACATAAAAACAGCTTTGGACACTCAGACATTAGGACCAGATGGAAACTCTGGAGTTCTCTCTTTCAGAAAGTCTCAAGAAGTGCTTCACATGGCAGACTGGGATCTGTTAAAATGTGGTGTGTTTGTGGAGGCATTTGTTTCAAAAGTTCTGCAGCCACCGACTTCCGGTTGTAAAGAAACTGTAATTTTTTTCCCTCACATGCTTGCATGCTGTGTCATGTGGCATTTCATAACTAAAATGGATTCTTATATCCCTCAGGGATTTAGCGGTTTCCTTCCAGAGATTCTTACTGCATTCTGCCAGTTTATGGATCCAACCTCGCATTTTTCCACAGTAGCAGAAAGACAAGAGACTTTCAACCCCTGGGTGTGGTTCTCTCTCTCCCCTCATTTTCTCTACTGTACTCCCTGTGAGAGCCTCTGCTTGACGGGACAAGCATGATAGGAATGTAAC
This sequence comes from Sinocyclocheilus grahami, assembly GCF_001515645.1. Lineage (NCBI taxonomy): Eukaryota > Metazoa > Chordata > Actinopteri > Cypriniformes > Cyprinidae > Sinocyclocheilus > Sinocyclocheilus grahami. Next base: position 1,266,179 of record NW_015505251.1, on the reverse strand, counting down.
ATCTCCGCCATTGGCCTCGTCTCTGATGAACGGAGAGCTTGCACCTTTCAAAGCCGGTTTCCCTTAATAATCATTATCTCGGCTCAGAAATTACCTTGTGCTGCTTCTGTTCAGATAAATGTGGGATTTCACTTTAATTAAAGATCCCCCTTCTTCACCCCCACCCCATTTGGTCGCTTCCTGATTATTCATCTGGAAGCTGAAGGGAATGACTAATACACTGATCCGTAGCTCATTTTGGTAACAATTTATGTGGGTGTTGAAGACCGTAGCGACTAACGGTTAATTCATGTAGGTGAACGTGTATCTGTTTAGACAGAGGGTGTAACAGTGCTTGCTTTGAAAAATCTGACTTGTGACCTCTTCCCACTGTCTTCCAGATGTTGGGCAAGCCCATTTGACTCTAAACCGCCGTCTTTGTCAATTGGATTGAAGTGTACCTTTTGTATTTCACCTGCCGCTCAAGCTGTTCGGTGTCTCCTGGTGATGTGAGCAAGCTGTCGGTCTTGGACGCCTTCGCTAGACAGCTGATGCTACAGTTTGGGTGCAGTAAGGAGCACTAGAAATGGAGATATAACGGTGTTTTTGCCACCACCCAACCTCCCATCTTGAGCCGTCTGTGGGCTATTGATTAATTGGTTCATTTGAAAGAGGTAGAAAGGGCTATAGGGAGGGAAATGTGAGCAGACGCTGCAGAGAGCGAGAGAAGAGCACATACTTCACCATTTCCCATTGCCTTGCGGAGCAGCCAGACTGTAATTGTTTGGGAAGCTTCCACGGCTTTACAATAAATCACTCCTTGGGAACACTGTGTTCTGTGCGACAGGATTTGTTGGCATTGTGTGTTTGTATATGTCGGTGAGTCATAGTGTGTGTGTGAGAGAGACAGCAAGAGTTTAAACATGCTCCATTGTGTCCGGTGCTGACCGCTTGTTAGCCTGTGGCTCTCTGAGCGTCTTGACTGGGTGGGGACATCAAAGACCATGCGAAGGACCAGTGAAAATACACATCTTTTTTTCCTGGGAGTGGGTTGGAGAGAAGTGTCTGGCTTTTCCATAACTGCATGTTATCCAGCTCTGTTTTGTCTGTGCCGCCCGTTCTGTGGGGTTAAATCCATGGGTTTAACAACGTCGTTTGCACTGCGCTCTTGCATTACTTGATCTTTTTATTTTGGTGCGTCAATCTGTTGAGTTACTTAGTATAAGAAATTATGATCCGCACTCCCGAGAACAATCTTCTTTTTTATTTTATTTTACATTCTTTACTGATGGGAAAAGACCTATACTAAGTTAAATCCATGGGTGTCACGACTTTAGAGAGCACATTATAGTGTGATACCGGACAGTGGTGTGTGATTGTGTATAAGTCTTGTAACCGAAGCTGACGGCCCTCCCTGCCTGCAGTATCCTGGACATAGAAGGATCTTATCTCCGCCTTCAGACAAAGGATGATTCAACCGGCCCGGTGTCTGATAACAACAGGCTTAAGACCCAGTGGAAGGGGGAAGCTGCAACCGAATGTGATTTCCGTCACTGAAAACAAAATAGATGCAGTGAGCGTCCATTTCTTCTTTGGCTTTGTTCAGACTCAAATCTTTTTTTTTCTCACATGCACATATGTATAGAATATTGTTTATCTGACAGTATTATCTGCTGATACTGTATATTTATGGTTATTTTAGATTGCCTTTGCAATCATCGAACACTCACTTAAAGTTAACCTTTAAAACACTAATAATTTAATAACACTGCTAAAGTAAAATCTCAAAATGAATTTCCATATTTCATACTATACATTGTAATGTTGTGATGCCTAAAGTCACTTGTAGTATTTACAGTAAATTTATTGTTTTTAGGCTAGTGTATTTGGACAAAATTGTGTTTTTAGTATTTGGTAATTTATTAAGTATCAAACATGAAAATAAGTCTTGATTTTACCAGTATCGAGCAAAATGTACTGTAAATATAGATTTATATTCTAGGCACATACATGTAGTTTAAAATCTGATTAAAGTATGTGTGTATAAAATAATTAAATGTATACTTTTTACATTTAATTTCTATATGGAATGCAATTGGAAGTTTTTGAAATGTTGTCTACAGGCGTGTCTGAAATGAATCCGTAAAACCAAACCGTATTTGTGCAGTGTGAACGCAGCTTTTCTCACTCCACTGCATTTGTTTCTCCATCGGGCAGCTCAATGAGTACGGGCAGATCATCCATGCTGTTTGGCAGGAGTTGGCATTTCCGAGTTGTGTGTGTGTGTGTGTGTGTGTGTGTGTGTGTGTGAGTGTAAGAGACGGAGGGAGCAAAGTTGAATGTGTGTGGGAGTGCCAGTCTAGGGCTTTGCAAACTGGACCTTTTTCTGTGGTGCAGCGAGGTCAGTGGGTTCATGAGGCCATACCTGCAGCAAAAGCGCAGAGCTTTATAGCCTCCTTTAGTGCTGTGCAAGATCAATGGGAGAGTGAGGCCCAAAGACTGCCTGTCTGTTGGGGAAAAAAAAGTCAGAAAGGAAATGAAACCATACTTCATGAGCTTCCCTGAGAGAAGAATGAATGGCCTGATTTTTGGCTGCATACAGGAGATTCTTTGGTTAAATGAATCCGACGTGTTTGAAAATGAAACTAAACCTTTTAGGTCAATTGGATAAAAAGAGACTTTTAATGAGGTGTGAGTGGTAGATGGTCTCCCTGCAGAACAGTTCAAGCATGATCAAATGCTTGGGTCCTGTGCACAGGCAGCGGATCTATCTGTACTCAATTAAAGGCAGGAGTTGAGCTGAGTGAATGAATGCTGAAGCAGTAGCAGGCCTGCAATACCTCAGGGGCAAAGAGCACATGACTAGACCACCGCTCTTCCTCTCTCCCTTTCTGTCTCTTTCTCGTTAGCTTGGCTGTGGGCTGTGGCAGTAAAAATGGGAAAAAAGCCACTGTTTAAACTTTATCCAAATATCTTCTTTATCAGCTATTTCTCTTTTTTTCCATCCACCCTGTCTGTTTTCAGTTTTCTTGGATGAAGGCTGCTTAAAGTGAATTTGATAAGAGTTATGGGATATGATAACAAGGGATGTCAAAAGCACCGGTACTTTTGACATCACTAGTTGTCATATTCCATATAGATACAAAATTAAAGAATGTATACTGTAATGATGTACAGCATTCGTAGTACCAATATGCGTGTGTGCTCTGTAAAAATTGCTTGTGCATTGTGGTGATGCGACTGCGTTTTAATGGTCACATGCACTTTTTGATCAAAGTGTCTTGACAATAAATGGTCCTTAACATCAAACCACAAATAAATATATATATATATTTTTTTTTTTACAAAACTAGAGAACCCTTAAAGAGAATGTTAAATGCTTGTAATTTATTTCTTTGCTAACTGAATGAAACGCTTTCGTTTTCTTAAAATATGCATTTAATATCACCTCTTTTTCCAGTGATTCTCAAACGATTCGTTCAAAGCAATTCTAAGATTCAATCTCTGTAAAACCCTCCTTTCCGTGAGCCTGCTCTGCTCTGATTGGTCAGATGGCCCAGTCTGTTGTGATTGGTCTACCGCGTACAGCGCGTGTAGGAAACAATACGCCCATTGCCATAGTTCCATATTTTGAACGCTCGATAGAAAATATAAACATCTATTATTTATCATACTTGTGATTCAGTGGAGCCATCTGGTCCAAATAAACGGGGCACTGAGCCATCTTTCAAGAGCAAGCGTTTAGTGAATCCTGCGTTGAACTGCGTTGAAAATGACATGTTTGTGGGCGGGGTCAAGTTGTTTGCGGCCGGCCAACGTAGAACATAGGCAGGAATTATGCAAATGTGTTACCCCGTCACAGAAGTGGGATTCGAATTACTAACGACTCGTTTAGGCTGAAGAGAGTCGATTCTTTATTTTGGGAGACAATAACTCTGATGCTGATCGTTTACATTCACATACACACTGCATGAAAGGCAATATTGGAAATGGCATAATAGGGGCACTGTAAGATTTTTATACTTTTATTCTTTATTGCTTGATTAAATGAAGCAGTGTTTTCTAAACCTAAATATTGAAGCTCTATTTTTTTATTAAATATTGGTAACATTTTTAAATAAATATTGACATTTTTTAATGAATGTGTGTTCAATAGCATATTCATTTTTTTGTACCTTGGTATAAAAAAAGGTATCTTTTATAGAAATAGAAATTTGTTTCCTAAACCTGAATATAGAAGCATGCTTAAATGTTTTCAAATATAGATTACATTTTATATCAATATTTATAATTTATTGAAAGTGTGTTCGTTAGCATAGTAGATTTTTGCTTTATCAAAATTGGTTTTTGAGACTCGTGAAGATTGTCTGGTTTTGGTATTGGTGACCGAATTTTACCTTACCTTAAAGAAGAATTATAATGAACTTATATAATTTTGCTGTCTTTGTACTGTTATAGCTAATTTTCTACTATTTTCCATCTTATTTCTCCTCAAACATCCCTTTATTTATTTGCCTCTGCAGATCCTGCCACACCCTATTCCCACATTTTCTGCGGCATATCAGGAACAGACTCCGGGAAGCCCACTGGCTGACCTGCAGCAGTTCTTCACTGGCAAGCTTTATGTCTTTGTGTACCAGCTAAAGCTGCCAGCTGAAGAACTGTTGTGGTTGGCTCTTTCCTGGCACGTCAGTTTAGAGATGGTGATGCAGAGGTAACGGCATCATTCCAGATAGTCGATGAGGCCATTTCAACCAATCCTGGATCAGACGGATCCCATTTTTGTCGGTCCCTTCAGCAGCCTGCTGTCTGAGCTTGGCTATTCGTTCTTCTCAGGAATAAACAAAGGCTACCATACGGGGTCCATGCTGACTCTGCCACATTCCTGGCCCGGTGAGGGTCACTTGCCCTTATTTGGGTGTGGAGCAGTACAGGAGTGGCATTCTGTGCTCTCAACCGAGCTGACAGAGGTGGCCATCTTGCTCTTTTGCTGTAGCAAATGGTGGACCTGACATTTAGTGGGCCGAAACATTAAGTACTACTGAAAGTAGTGTTCTTATAGATGTTTCCATGCATTCTGTAGACATGCCCAGGCTTTGACGTGTTTGTGTGTTGAAAGTCGCAGAGATCCTCCAGGGAACAACTGATGAAAGACTGCAGAGCGTAACTTTCTCTTTCCCTTTCGAGGCCGTTTTATGGCGTAAATATTTTTATGAGCTTGCGCACAGTGTATGCATATAACCTGGGTCACACACATAGATCGGCCTATATACACACTCGTCACGTCAACTGACCTTACGCAAGCCGTAAACTCCTCGAGGCTGACTTCTTCAGCACCGAAAACAGGATATGAAAATGCGTCCCTCTAAATCCTCCCAGCCAGATGAAAACTGAGAATATTCTAGGCATTTAGCTGAACCAGATGCCGCGTGCCTTAAATATGCTCTCTGTTCCTCTCCCTCCAAACGTGTACAAGATCATGCCACTCTCTCACCAAGCTCTCAACCGTGTCACAGTTTTGCACATGTAACAGTACCTATAGTTCTGACCTCCTCTCAAGGGCTTCTTCAGGTCATGGGCGAAGATCACCTACCTGATCCGCTCTAGTCTAATGTCAATCTCTCCACAAGTGCATTAAAAGATTGTTGAGGGTCGTTGTCTCGACTGCTCTTAAAGAAGCTCGGCCTGTTTGTGTTTCAGGTGCACTTAGGCTGTAGATAGTACAGTGCACTACTCCCGCTTTAACCCTCTTTAGGGCCAGACGGTAAGGGTTAACACCTACATTTAGATTAGATTACTATGAAAGTCTAAATGAACAGACTTGCAATATGGACAAATGTGACTGAATGATGTGATGCTCAAATAAAAAATAAAATGGCTTTGGGGAAGACTTGCCTTGTTTATTTTTACTTAAAATGAAATGTTTATTTTTTTGTTGTGGTTCTAAATTCTCTATGAATGTGAACATGATTTCTGCATCCTAGCTTTTATTGTTGTATTTTTGAAAACTTTACATGGTCAATTTAGTGTAGTAGTTTATGGTTAAACTTTTTATGTTGGAATTGTTTTACGGCTAGATTGATGGCCTTGTATTCAGAAAGGTCATTTTGGAGCCTCTTTCCCACCATTTAATACAGTGGTACTAATTGATTTAACTGCTAACTGTGAAACAAAACACTCTTAAATCAAAATATATTTATTCAGGGAATTATTTTTCATTGAATCGTGCCTCTCAAAGCATTCTTTCAAGGAACAGGCCAAAAGGCAAAATATGTTGCACGCAATGATCCCCCATAGGCTAACTACTAACTAGATGTCAATGCTGTTTATATTTGTTTGTTTTTTATGGTCCCATATGAGGTACAAGTTGAAATATTTTTTTTGCGGGACAACTTGTGTCTGTGAACATGCCTTGAATGTGAGATGGGTCACCAAGCCCTTTTTGTTTAATTAAGGTTGAGCTTGAAAGGGCCCCACAAGTGCAAAATAATCCCAAATGGCAGAGGTCAGATACCTCACGGTTACTTTGCATCAGGGTAAACGGTGCTCGGATCACCCGCCAGGGATCTTCAGCGTACCTTCGACACTTTAGATAATGTTAAACTTAGGGTCGAAAGCACACATACTGTACAATGGACAGTTTTGCATTCAGAAGGAATTTATAAAGATGTATAATATTCTTAAATTTGAACATTCTTATAAACGTCTCTATGCACAAAAAAACAGCCATGGTCTGGTTTCTGTACAACATGTGCAGGCATATACTATTAGCATTGTTATTTTCAGTAATAATTACTGTCATAGTATAAAATTCATGAAATTTTGGATCAAGTCCAATTGTATGGGCGTTTCATAAATGAGGCCCTTGAAGTTATAATTTTTTTTTTGTCTTATGGTTTGTTTTTCGCAAAGGGTAAGTAGTTGCATCTGGAACAACTTGTTTGGACTTTAATTCAATTTAAATTGGAATGAACATAGGAATTTAAGATTCATTGGTACAACATGTTTCACACGCCATGTTCCACACTCATTCACACAAAATCTGTTCACGAAACAGAAGTCCGTTTGGGTGGACTGATGAAACATTTATCGCCACATGGACTGCTTGGACACAAGTGAGAAAGAACAGATCCAGACTTGGTGCAAAGGGGTTTTACAACTCGTCTAAATTCCCCCCTTCCGCAGGGTTAAAGCTCCTTAACCAGATTACCTTGAGTTCCAGGGAAGCAGGAGATCATTCACCTGACGAAACATCCGTGTCGCAACACTGTTCCAGCATCCCGCAATCCTGCCTGACCTTTGCCCTTTGGCACGCCAGTGCTTTTTTCCTTTTACCTGGTCAATGTACCACACAGTCTGCCTGTTGCACAGTGGGTGTCATGTAACCCGTCTGACTGGCAAGCGGCACAATGTGTAATTCAGTACCGTACAATGGCCTCAAGAGACAGGGAGATTCACGGTGACTGTTCGGTTTTATAGCCAGGAAGAAAACCAGGAAGAGTCACATGGAATGTAAGGCTGTCATTCTCATTTACAACATGTACACTACAGGGCTCCATATTTTTATATCCGCATCCCACCTGATCCTTGCAGCTCATGTCATTGACAATCACTGCGGGAATGGCCTTTGGCCCAGATTTCCAGCGTTTAAATGTTCCTCGTTTGTTTAAATCAGTGCTGACGTACATGACCCCACCTTTACTTCTTGTCAGTGTGCATTAAAGGGATAGTTCAGCCAAAAATCTTAATGTAGTTCCAAACCTGTATGACTTAATAAGCATAAATATATAGATTTTTTTAATAAGCTCCAAAAAAATAAATAAAAATCTCCAAAGCCATATGAACCAAAGTCGTGTGAAATGAAAATTCAACCTTTATAGTTCTAAATGCATGTTTTGAATGATTCATCCATGTATGTTTTAGTGGAAATGTTTTTTGGCCTCATAATCAAAATGTTATAACTACAACCTCTCCAATCATTTAGTCTGAATAACTTACTATTTCTTAGAATTGGCTGCAAGCTTGCATTCAGATCTACCTCCATTTAATCAATAATCGACAGACAGAGCCATGTCCCGCTCAACATTTTTTTTTTTCTTTATAAGGTTTCATTTGGATGGATGTCACTATGGAAGAAATAAATCTGTCATTACTTTAATTTCATCGTGACTTTTAACCAATAAGAACCCTCTAGCTCGCTATATCATGTCAGTAATATGCTTCATTTGCGATTAACGTGTTTTTGGGCCCTGTGTTAAAAATTTGACAAATATATGCATATTTGAGCACTCAAACCTCACCTTTCTTCTTGTAAATGGGGATGTTTGTTGGGGCTTCAACTCCTGGTCAAAAACAAGCGGCCCTCTTAGCAGGTCCATGTTCAGGCCCTGTGATTAGAGTTGCTCCCCACAGTCTGGTGAATTCATTAGATGCTGCAGGAAAATCCCATATGCAGGGTGTCTGAGGGCCGGATGACTCAGAGCATATGTACACCCACCAATGTATGAGTACATAACTGGCCTCCCGGTTAAATGAAGCAGTGTCATACATATAGCAGCATGCAGCCGAAGGATCCAGAAATAGCCAGGGGAGAGACCCTATTAGGAAAATCCTAGAATGAAAAGGTGGAAAATTTATTAAAGGAGTACATTTCTGAGCAGTACGTAGGAGGGATGGATAGAGAACAGGAAGAACGAAAATGTATGGGAAAAATAGGCAGTAAAAATTGATTGTGAATCATTAATCTGTCATCTCTGTACCTTCGTGCTTAATCCCAGCAGTGACGCCATCACAGGACCTGTCCACCAGACGATGATTCCCTTCTCTGTTTAAAGGCTGGTTATGTAATTCCATGGAAAGTCTGACCAGGGGAACTACATGGGCTAGACAATCTCATTAAAGAGACATGATGCCTCGGCATGCGTCTCCCTCAACACTCTCCCTCTCCCTCCCTCACAATTGAGCTTTGTTCCACGCGTTCACTGTCTTTTTTTTATATCACTATTACTTCCTGTTGGGCACATTTATTATATGAAATTGCTTGAATATTAATGACACTGTACATCAGTTTTATTTAATTCTCTGACCTCATCATGTGATTTTCTCCGTCACTGGTCTGTCAGGCCTTCTCTCATCTGAAAGAGATGAACTGTGATGCCAGGTGACAAAACGTCGGATTGTTTTGGATGAACAGGACAACATGACAATGTTAATCCTCTTTTTAGACTTAAGTCTATACCACTAATTATGCGTATTTAGATTTTGTTTAGCTTGAAAGGGCACCTATGTTCATAGGTTCAAATAATTTTGGTTATAAGCAATGTATTAAAATAAAAAAATTATATGGTAACACTACCATAAGGTGTTGTGTATATGTATATATATATATATATATATATAGGCTATATATATTTCAATTATATATTTTGACAGTTACATTTAAAATACAATTGCCTATGTTAAATAATACTCTTTGAAGTATCTTGTGGGATAGTTTAAATACCCCATTCCACCACGTCATTGACACGCAGAGACAATAAATATAAAGCTGTTCTGCAGCAGTGCGGTTTGAGGAATGTATGTAGTTCCTGTTTCCTCGTGAGGAGTACAGTGTGTCCATGTGAACAGGGTGACATGACATCCAACAGCAGCATGACATGGGGCCTAGCGCTATTGTTTAATGAAAAAGGAACAGTGGCGTTTCCCACACTGGCTCACTGTTGTTCTCAGCTGATCTGTCTCAACGGGCTGAGGCCTGTCAAACCCTGCATTTAGGTAAGTAAAGCTATGTAAGCAATAACATATGAGGAAGAATGTTCTTAGCCATGAGGTAGCTGTACAATACTGTTTCGAACAAAAAGACGATTGCAAGATTTTGCTGCAGTACAACAGTTAAACAAACAAGAAAATAATATAGAGTAATTTACATTTTACAAATGGTAATGCCAGTTATTTTGTGTATGTGTGTTCCACTAACAAGACCAAAAAAATGTTTCAAACAAGAGTGTGTTGTTTTCCAAGCGACACAAAAAAAGTACAGGCAAATTTCATGAACGAATCATTAATGAACAAATCGGTTGATTAAATGATTCAATGACTCACTCATAAGGTGAACACGTTTTGTGTAGAGATGGGAGAAACAAACCTTTTCGAAGTTTTGAGTTAATTGAACCAGCTGCTTTGCAAAATGATTCACTCTTTCGAAGTGCTCGAAAGACCTCATGCCCCCAATTTCAGAGGCTGCATCCTTCAAAGTCTGTGAAGGTAGAACTTAACTATAAAATCACATTTTAGTAAGATGTAAGTCAACATTTAAACAGCTTTAACGTTTTTAGTTTTTTTTACATTTGTACATTTGAATTATTATATGTTCAACTGTTTTGAAACCAAAAGTGTAATCCTGCATTTAGTTTTTTTTTTTAAATCCTGTTGTCATTGGCACAATGAATCTCATTATAGTCTGGGTCGTGAAGGATCCATTAGTTGTATCCTTCATTGCTCAGGAAATGAAGGATGCATTTCTAAACTGGGACACAGCTCTTGACGGAGAAAATGGTGGATGGCAAATTAAGCTTTTCAATGCAGCAATCTGATTGGCTATTTGGGCTGTCACTCTTTTATTTGCTGCTGTAAGTTCAGTTTTAAGTCAGATAAAGAGTAAAATCTAATATTTAAAAAAACTTAAATATAATAAGCCCAAAGTTGTCTTCATTTGTTCATGTTTTGCTCTTGCTCACAGACAGTCCACATTACGTAATTTTCACAATTAGCTGATGTCTGTGCACAATTTTTGTATCCGCTTGGACTTGTGTGCATACAAATGCACATGTACGAGTGTTTTGAATGCTCAAAAAAGGTCTGTTAAGCCGAAAATATACTTTAGTTTTGATGTAAACTCTTAGCGTATGCAAACAGATGAACGCATAGAGCTTTAAGCTCAATGCAAAAACATATTTTTTAGGATGGTGCAGTTCAAGTGTTAACCATTTGTTATAATCATCCATTCCACCATGACACTCAAATCCTGCACTTGCAATGGCTATAAGAAGCATTATGACAGGTTTGATGTTAGTCAAATACTCTTGGTACTTGTGTGGCTTTTGCCCTCTTTTGATAAAAATTTGGATGTATCTTTTTGAGTGAGATTTAGCAGAGAATAACAGCTAGTATACTGAACACTCAATTCAAAATGACACCTGTGCACAGACACTGTGCACTCAGTTTTGGCCAGTCTCTTTAGCGATAATGCTTTGGCCCGTGGAGTGTCCGTACTTTCTGTCATAGATCTGCAGGTCTCTAAAGTCCGAAGAGGTTAAAGAGCATTTAGGGTTGAGAACTGGACCATCTGATTCTATGGCCATCCCAGAATATCCTGGTCAGCTGGTCTCCATGAGGGACAGAGCTCATAGAATAGCTCGTCCCACATGATGGTGGGAAGGTGGCTGTGTCAGCAAGCGCTCAGTGTGAGAGTGTGCGCTCATGTGCCCTTTGTACTGCCTGCTATGCGCGGTGGTATGTATCTAAAGGTCGAGGGGAGGTACATGAGGCTCCAGCGGGGAGATATCGGGCCACTCGTTGCCCTGGATCCCAAAGGCCAACATGACACTGTCAACTCTGAATTCATTATCCTGTCAGGAGTTCGTATCTTAACAGTATTATATCAAGGAACTCAGATTACTGTCGTATCAGGTTTTTTTGTATATCTGATCGCATAAAAATGACTTTTAAGTTAGTTACCGTTTAGTGACAGATGGCATACTCATTAGAGAGACATTCTGGGGTTAAGTGAGTTGCCCAAGGGCGCAATAGTCACAGATCAGGTTTGTGATCCCAGTAACTCTCCAGTCACCCTTATTTTGCATAGGGTTTGGGTTAGGGTTAGGTAAGATAATCTTGGTGGCTTTAGGCTACCACCACATTCATCTTTGGATATAGACCTTTATTTTTGGATCATGTGAGCCTGACTGATAGATCACTGACCCTTTTTTAATGACACTTTGAATGCAATACCAGTGTCTTGGATAGTGCTGACTGTAGACAGAGCGCAGTGTTCGGTTTTACAGGTGTGTCTGTTTTGCAGGTCCAGGCAGCTCTGATCAACTCAAAACAAAGTGGAACAAACAGACACCCTCCTGCTGGAGCTTACAGGTATTACACACACTCACCTCACTGCTTGGAGCCTATCTATCTAGCTATCCTTCTGTTGCTCTATCTATCTATCAATCTCACACACACACGCACACACACACACACACACACACACAGTTGAGTGTATGATGAGCTTGTCATGCAGAAGTGTTCAGGGCTCCTTTGATTCAGTAAAGCATGGGTGACTAAAGAGATCCTAACACATGTGACCTGTCGGCTGAAAGCAGAGCACAGGATGTGTGAAAAGGCCACAGAAAATGGGCTCCCTGAAGGGGAATAGTGTCTCGGATACCACTTCCTCTCCTAACACAGGATGTTTCCTACAGTTTCATGTAGTGTCAGGTCAGCACAATGTGTCACATTATGACAAGGCTGGATGAGAGTAACACACACACACACACACACACACACATCACCGTGGCTTAACGCTGACAGACCAGTCACCTGTCTGTTCCTGGGTGCCCTCCTCATCTTTTTATGAACACAGGATCACAGCTTAATTCTGAGCCCAGCAGTGAGTCACATTACATGAGCGGATTGCTGATACATTTTCAATATTCAGGTTTTCGTTTTGTTCATAGAATCGTTTTAATGGCGTACATGCCGTTCTCCACGTGGCTGCACATGCACAACGCAGCATGCGTGGGTGAACTGACGCAGTCTCCATGACTCACTCTGACACCAAACCTCACTGACAGCATCATTAATGTCCTTCTGCGTCTGTGGCAGGTGAGCAATCACAGAGCTGCACAGATCAGACCCACATACAGCCATCGCACTGCAGCATTCATCAAACAGCCATGCAGAGCTCGAGAAATCAACTGATCTTAGCAACGATCATTTTTTTTGTTTACATTTTTTTTAAATAAATGTAATTGTTCTTTAATTAAATGTACTTTCACATGTAAATTTTAACCTGCTCCTGAAATAGATAAAAGCTTTTTAGCAAAAAAAATAAATAAAAATCAAGATGAACGTGATCTGCCTTGATTGAGGTAAATTTCCACATTATGTCATATTTTTTGCTCTGTCTCAGGCTGTAAATCAAAAAGTAATTTGGGTAACACCAAATGCCATAAATCATAAAACACCAGAGAAGAGTGAAGCCATTGAAACAGACACAAGGTCTAAATGATTTAACCATGTCATTAACAGTGAAACTAATATAGGCGCTGTCATTAACATTTTTGTTTTATATGAAGTTGAAGAGTATGTTGAAATCGGCAAATTCAGGAAAACATTGGGAAAACAAACAACACCATAGTGCTTTTATGTTTATATTCTGGCCTGTTCCCATGGCAACATGCTTATAATTCCACTTTTGGAAGTCTTTTGAGAGGAGATGATTACAACTTTAATCTTTGACTATGAAGAGCATTCAGAATGAGCCTCAGACATGTCTAGCACCAGACACAGACTGTTGAAAAACTGCTGTTAGTAAGATTTTTAAAGAAAATTGTACTTTTATTCAGCAAGGATGCATTACCTTGATTAAAAGTGACAGCAAAATATTTATTTACAAAAACTTACACTTACAAAAAAAAAAAAAAAAAAGTAAATATCACAAATAAATGCTGTTCTTTTGAACTTTCTATTCATTACAGAATCCTGAAAAAAAGTATCATGGTTCCACACAAAAATTAAGCAGCACAAATAAATAGTTTCTTCTGCACCAAATCAGCATATTTGAATCATGATTTCTAAAGGATCATGTGACACTGAAGACTGGAGTAATGGATGCTGCAAATTCAGCTTAGCATCACAGAAAAAGAAGGAAAAAAACAATTGCAACAATATTTGACATTAATACTGTTATAAATATTTACTCTTTTTCTGATCAAATAAATGACACAAAAAAACATTAAAAAATATCCAAACTTTTGAATGACAGTGTTATCTCATACTTCTGGAAGCCCATTTGGTTTAGAAACCTTCAATATTACTTCTGCAAGATGATATAAGCTAGCTTAGCGACTGTACAACCACAGAGCCTTATTGAATATAATATACAATCATGACTGCTTTTTAACTAAACATACACTATAAATATAATACAATGACAAAGCATTCACTTAAACATTCTTTATTTCGATAAAAGCAACAGACACAGAGACGGTGACATTCTGAATCTGAAGAGAGTCCTAAAATAAGAGCCAAATTAAGATCGCAAGGTCCACATTGTGGCCAGCAGAGGGCAATACTGTTTTTAAATAGACTTGGATGGCAGCATTAAAAAAAACAGAGACCGCATTGACCTTGACCATGTGATTTCTGGAATGCAAACTTCAGTACATTCTGTTATTGTTACAGGAAATGTACAATAAACTCTTAACTTGTACTAAAGCATCTTAAGAATATCAGCTACGGCCAATATATATCAGATGGCTACAGAATGTGTAACCTTTTGAACAGTTCTTATTAATGGCAGATAACCGTCCTGTGATTAACAACAAAATGTGTTTTTACACTTTTGTTAGTTGGGTCCCATCCTGGTTGTTTTGTCCGGTGAATCCAATGCTTACTAATATTGCAGATTCTAATAAGGGTTCAGATATGCGATTGGCCAGTACACAATGTTCAGACATGGCTTGTAAAAACCATAATTGCACGTAATTTAGTGTCTAATCCAGGACAGTCTTACAAAACGGCATAATGCAGATGGATTGTTCCAAACTTTTGTCTCGGCAGGAGCTCGGCACCGGCAGTGCTGCAACACGCTCTTTGCGATCCAGCTGTCGGCCACATGTGTGTGATGGGGTCGTTGAGTCCATACCCAGCTCTACATCATATCCTTTCTTTCAGTGTTCCTGTAGACCACTATGTTGGGATTGAACAGAAGGCGGCTGAAGAACCCCAGCTTCGTCCAGAACATTCTGGACTCTTCTGGTTGTGGACGTAGTGTGAAAATGCTGAGGAAAGCCCTTCTGTGGATGAGAAGGTGGGGCTGCTGGGCCTAATCCTGTTATCCCAGCCTTCTTAATCCAGATCCAGTCAGTCTTTACACATCTTCAGTCACACAAACACACTTCCAATACAAATATATCAGACATTATGGAGGAAAGCATGATGCTGGGTGTTGAAGGGATCAAGAAAAGCATCTTGCATGGAGGGATCAGTGAGAAGCCTAAATTTGTCACAGGAACTAAGGTACAGCTTCACAGTCATATGTTATACGCATATATGGCAGGAGCGTCATTGCATTTGTAACAGTAGAAACTGTTCCAGGATGTGAGTCATTTCATTGTTTGCCTAACTGAATCTAGGGATCACGTCTTTTTTCATTAAACTCATAATAGGTTGTTTTATGGCATTATATAATCAATTTTAGAGTAGACACAGATGTGTCTCTTTAATGTAAACTTTGTAAGCTGTCATCTGTAGGGAGTGTGTGGCTTTGAATAACCAAAACTATAAGGTCTAATGAGGTATATAAAGATTTTTATTGCGAAGTAATAGTTTTTTTTGTGGATTTAACAGCAGATTAAACCCAAACTAACAAAATATCTAACTCTTTCGTTCCATGTTCCCTGCAGGTGACGTTCCATTTCCGCACTCAGCTCTGCAATGATGAGCGCACCGTGATAGATGACAGTAAGAAAGCAGGTATGCCCATGGAAATGGTGATCGGGAACATGTTTAAACTGGATGTTTGGGAGACTCTGCTCATGTCCATGCACATAGGGGAGGTGGCTGAGTTCTGGTGTGACGTCATTGTAAGTATAATGTGATTTTCAATACTACAAATTACAGAGGTGGAATTAAACATTGTGATTAAATTGAATAGTCCAGACTTATCGGATATTGAACTGGATCTAAAGTAAATGGAATCTATCGAATTAAAATTCAAAGACACAAAAATCAATAATAATAATAATAATTATATAATTTTATTGACTATTAATTATTATGTGAATTGTCTATTATTTGTAGTCAAAAACTACATTTACAATTATATGACTTTCTTTGAATTTTATTCTATTTTAATACTACTTCCTCAAATTTATTTTTTCAATTGTACATCCTCTGGCTCCCTCAAATTAAGTTAAATTGCAATTTAAAAGCCATTCTCTTTTCTATTCTCAATGGTGCTAAAATTAAGTTATTCATATATGTAATATTCTACCATTCAAAAGCTTGGGGTCAGTAAAATTTGTAACGTTTTTGAAAGAAGTCTCTTATGCTCACCAGGGCTGTACAGTAAAAGCAGTAATATTGTAAAATATTATTACAATTTAAAATGTCCATTTTCTATTTGAATATATTTTAGTTTATTTTTCAGCAGAAATCATTATAATATGCTGATTTGGTGCTCATGAAACATTTCCTCTTATTATCAATGTTGAAAACAGTTGTGCTGCTTCATATTTTTGTGGAAATGGTGATAATTTTTTTTCCTTTCAGGATTCCTTGATGAATAGAATGTGCAAAAGAATAGCATTTGTTTGAAACAGAA
This sequence comes from Sinocyclocheilus grahami, assembly GCF_001515645.1. NCBI lineage: Eukaryota > Metazoa > Chordata > Actinopteri > Cypriniformes > Cyprinidae > Sinocyclocheilus > Sinocyclocheilus grahami. The sequence continues at coordinate 1,249,600 of NW_015505251.1, read as the reverse complement.
TTTTTTGTAACTTTATAAAAGTCCTTAAGGCAGTTTTTGATCAAATTAATGTATTCTTGCTGAATAAAATACATTACTTTAAAAAAATATTCCTGAACTTAAAACTTTGAACAGTAGAAGATTATCTTAAAAAATTATTCACACCTCAAGTTTGAGTGAAGGCCAAATTGTAAACTGATATCATAACCTGATAACCCTTTACACAGTAAATGCGTTCAGATGAGACGTGGCGACTGACTTTTCCGTCAGTGACCTTTACGGTACGCTACAAGCACAACGTTATGGAATACTACAGTGAGTTCCAGACTGTCATACATTAGCCTGATGGAAAGCTTAAATCCTTACAAAATAGGATTAATCTGAGGCTGTTCCACATGATGTAATCATCATTTACAGCTGTCATCCCAGCTCCAGAACCTGAGATACAGTTCTATGGCTCTAACGGTCTCTATAACATTATGGGAAATACCAGGATTGTTAATACAAACACAGTCATGGACACATCAGCCACATAAACACACACTTTTAAGCTTTAGAAAAGTGCCATGGCTTTTAAAATATCAGTTGTAAATGGAAATATTTGCAGTAACTCCAATAAATTTAACTTTTACCCTGAAAAATGACTTATATTAAGGATTAGAAATAAGTATTAGTGCTAATAAGCATTTTATGTTCTTTCCTCTGTGGCCGAGCAGCACACTGGTATGTATCCAATAGTGGCAAAGAGTCTGCGGCGTATCGCAGTGGGGAAAGATCCAGTGGACTGGCACATTCACACCTGCGGCATGGCCAACATGTTTGCCTACCACAGCCTGGGCTATGATGATCTGGATGAGCTTCAGAAAGAACCACAGCCTCTTTACTTTGTAATGGAACTTCTGAAGGTCTGGACTTTCAGGCACATTGAAAAAATATTTGCAAATTTTGCCAAAAAACATACTTTCATATTTAATACATGAATACTTTTACATGAAGAACAGGTCTCACACACTGCTTTAGCTTGCAAAGGCGGCTTGATATTTATCACTGCAAGGTTTTAGCCTAAAGACCTTCGTCAGGAATTTAGAAAGATCGAAATGCTGCAATGCTAACAAATACTTTGAATTGAATTATTCTTTGCAAGCTACAGCAGTGTGCAGGACTTTGTCTTCTTTAATAATATAATTTCCGGTTACACTTTACTTGAAGGGGTGTGCATAAGACTGACATGACACCTTCATAATCATGACGTGACACCTACATAATCATGACATGACACATGTCATGAATATGAAGGGTTTTTATGCATGTTTATGACAACTGTCATTAAGTGTCATTCACTCAGTTATGTCATTTTTAATGCAAAGATGACATTGTTTGAGATGTCTTTGTTATGGGCTATGGTTAGAGGTAAGGGTAGGGGTAGGGTTAGGTCAAATAATGTCATATTTGCATTAAAAATGACATAACTGAGCGAATGACACTTAATGACAGTTGTCATAAACATGCCTAAAACCTCCTTCATATTCATAACGTGTCATGTCATGATTATGAAGGTGTCATGTCAGTCTTATGCACACCCCTTCAAGTAAAGTGTTACCTAATTTCCATACGCACCCGCTGTAACCTTTCATGACTTTTTATTTGTGTATCTGCAATATGATAATTAGTGAAATACATTATTACGGCCTTGAGTAGATCTATGGGAGACTGCTGACTATGGCGGTTTAATACAGAGGAGCAGTACACAAAATGACCACTAGGTGGAGCTAGTGGATTGTTTTAATATCTGTTTAGGCTGTGGCACTAACTGGAAATTAATTATATGCGTTAAACTTACTGCAATAACCAATAATGGGTTCAGGTACAGCAGCCCAGTGAGTATGACAGAGAGTCCTGGGCTCTGAATGATGAAGAGAGATTGAAAGCGGTACCTGTGCTCCACGGTCAAGGGAACAAGCTCTTCAAACAGGGCCGATATGAGGACGCTACACTGAAATATAAGGAAGCCGTTATGTGTATCAAGAATGTGCAGACAAAGGTAAAAATACACCTCTGTAGCAGTTTTGTATACATTCAGTAGCATAAAAATGACTAAATTCTGTGAAAAATATATTTTAATCATGAAAGGATTGCCCAATACCAGTAATGTTATATTAAAGGGATAGTTCCCTCCCAAAATGTAAATTCTGTCATTAATTACTCACCCTTATGTTGTTCCAAACCTGTAAGACCTTTCATCTTCAGAACTCAAATTAAGATATTTTTGCATAGACTTGTTTGCAAGCAGAGGAATGCACACGCATGCGTCGTACTACTGTCGTGAATGCGTGTCGAAGACTGACAGAATGTTGAATAAAGTCTTTTTTTTGTTTGTTTTCTTTACACACAAAAAGTATTCTTGTAGCTTCATAAAATTAAGGTTGAACCACTGATGTCACATATTAAATGTGACTATTTAAATGATGTCCTTACCAGTGTTGGGGGTAATATATTACAAGTAATGCACGTTATGTAATCAGATTACTTTTTTCAAGTAACTAGTAAAGTAACGCATTACTTTTTAATTTACAAGAAAATATCTGCGTTACCTTTTCAAATAAGTAACGCAAGTTACTTTTTTTTTTCTTTCAATTTATTGATTGACAGCTCTCTTGTCCCCATGTTGAGAGAAATCAGATGTTACTGTAGTTCTAAAACAAATATGAATATGCATTAATTCATCTCACTCACAAAAAAAAAACAGATTCAGTATTCCTCAAAATGAATAAAAATAATGCAACTCAGAATATGATGCAAACCTGCAATAATTAAATGTTAAACAACACAAATATCCTTTATGTATTTAATCCCATTCTATTAACCAATGTCTTTGCTTCTGACCTTCAATGCTCCAGTTCAACCAAACTAATAAGCAAAAATTACTCTAGACAAATATTAGTGTGTCTTTTTTTATTGCTGAAGTGTTGAAATTTCTTCTTATGCATTCTACTGTACAGACGTAAATTTACTTTCCCTTCAGCCTGAGGCTTATTCATTTCACTTTTGGTGTGAAAAGGCTTTTACATTTGCCAAAAATAGAACTTTTTTATTTTAAAATCAAACAAGCAAGCCCTGTCCAGATTTAAAAAGTAATGCAAAAGTAACGTAACACATTACTTTCCATAAAAAGTAACTAAGTAACGTAATTAGTTACTTTTTTATGGAGTAACGTAATATTGTAATGCATTACCTTTAAAAGTAACTTTCCCCAACACTGGTCCTTACTACCATTCTGGGCCTTAAATGTGTCAGAGGGTAAGAGAGCTCTTGGATTTCATCAAAAATATCTTAATTTGTGTTCTGAAGATGAACGAAGGTCTTACAAGTTTGGAACGACATGAGGGTGAGTAATTAATGACAGAATTTTCATTTTGGGGTGAACTATCCCTTTAATGAGGTATGGCACGTCTCATTTAATCAAAATGTGTCTGTTTCTTCAGGAAAAGGCATGGGAAGCTCCTTGGCTGAGACTAGAGAAGATGGCCAACACGCTCACTTTAAACTACTGTCAGTGTCTGCTGCGCATGGAGGAGTACTATGAGGTCATCGAACACACGACTGACATCATCAACCAGCACCCTGGTGAGTAACAGGAAATTGTCAGTTCTCCAGCCAATTACAGACACAAACAAACGGCAACAGAAGTTTGTCTGGTTTAGTCAGATTGTCGTCTGTTGATCGCTTGGTTTCACCGACTGAACATGTGGCGATTGTTGGGTCTTGGAATGCCTGAGAAGAATTTATGTACTGTAATTGGTTGACTGTCGCCATTGATCAGCATCTGTTGATGCGATGTGAATTGGCCTTATAAGATGTGTTTCCTGATGTGAAATGCACCAGTTGAAAGCATTCTCTGTATTTGTAGGGGCAATGAAAGCCTTCTATCTGCGTGGAAAAGCGCACATGGAGGTGTGGAATGAAGCTGAGGCCAGAGATGATTTCATGAGAGTCCTGGATCTGGACCCAGGCATGAAAAAGACAATCAAGAAAGAGCTTGCAGTTCTCAAAATGAGAATGGAGTTAAAAAACGAGGAGGACAGACTGAAGTACAAGGGCATGTTCGCAAAAATGGCGAGAGAGCAAGGGTCTCTAGAGCTGGAGAATCCAGATCAAGAGATTTCAGAGCAAACATCTCCAGAACAAGAAACAACTCAAGAAAAACAGAGTCCAGAGGAAGCACCGCTAGAGAAAACAGGTGAAGAACAAACAAATTCACCACAAACATCTCCTGAGCAAATAACTTCAGCACAGGAAGTTACACAAGAAGAAACATCTACTGCACTATCAAGTTCTGATCATGAGATACCAGAACAATCAGCTACTCAGAATGTGACTCCAGAACAAACTACCACAGAAGAAGATACTCCAGAACAATTAGAAGCAGTACAAACATTTCTGGAGCAATCAGCTTCTGAAGATATTACTCCAGAGCCAACCTATCCAGAACAAGCAGACCAGGATCTTATAACTTCAGAACAAATGACTCCAGCTGAAATGACACCAGAAAACACCAGTCAATGAGTCTTAATCATAAAACAATTTCAAGAGAGGTGCAACAACGATGATGTGGGATAAAGTTGAACCCTTTAGACTTTTTACCTCTGAAATGCGTTGTTGCTTTTCTTCATGCATCTACATTATAATGTAAGATTTAACTTAGTGTGACTGTAGGTTTGCCAGATCATCCAATAAAATAGTACTCAATCAGTTGCTATGTTGTGGTGGATAATTGAATAATGAATAATTCATTGTCTCTAAATATGTCTCAAAACATCATAAACTTCATGATAACTCAGTATGTCCCACTCTTTTTGCACAGACATTGCAGTCCTATAATGAATTTAAATATTAAATATAAAATGTATCATGTTCATAAATTAATAATGTTTGAGTGATTTAAACATTTTAACTGAGCAAGTAAAACCGTTAGTAATAGCCAAAAATACATTGTATGGGTCAAAATTATAGATTTTTATTTTTTGCCAAAAAATGTTCCATGAAAATATTTTGTAAATTTCCTACTGTAAATATATTAAAACTTAATTTTTGATTAGTAATATGCATTGCTAAGAACTCCATTTGGACAACTTTAAAGACGATTTTCTCAATATTTTGCACCCTTAGTTTCCAGATTTTCAAATAGTTGTATCTTGGCCAAATATTGTCCTGTCCTATCCTATATAACAAACCATACATCAATGGAAAGCTTCAGCTTTCAGATGATGTATAAATCTAAATTTCGGAAATGATGACTGGTTTTGTGGTCCAGGGTCACCTATATGCCAGCACTGAGATGATTAATATCCTGAGGTTTATGAATCAACTTAGAATGACATGTGTTCAGGAACAGTCCGGATCAATGTCATTACATCAGAAGATATTGTTTTAAGGGGATTCCCTTGTGTTTGTCTGCTGTTTCCCAGCATATCTACAGTGTCCTCATGTAACCATGCTTGTCATTGAGTGGGGACACAGATACATAGATAATTTAAACACCATCCACTAGATGGATTAATGAGAGATCACTGATAAAAAGATACAATAATAGGTGGTCAAGTCTCATGTAACTTTTCCAAACATACTACTTTTATATTATTCAAAATATATGGGCTACTTTCTCTCTCTCTCTCTGTATCCTCCTTTGAAACACTTCAATCTTTGACTAATTGGTTAAGTAACCAGATAATAAGAAAATAGCATAAGTAATGCTTGTTTATGGTATAAAATGTTTTAAAAGGTTCGCAAACAGGTATTGCAGCATCCCCAGGGGAAGAACATTGGGAGCATTACATAGAAAGTCCTGCAGGACCAGCGCACCTCCATCATTGATGCAGAGGAGGTGAGAGAGGAACATCACTCCACTCACTGCTGCTGTGCAACCACTTTAACCTTCTGCTCCTCTGCTGCCATATCACAAAGGCACCTGCTTTTTCATTTTTACACAAGAAAACAGGTTTTTCTACGCCTTTTAAGACGTTTGGGAAATGCTGAAGTCCAGATGAGTCGCGTCTCTGTGGTTTAGTTGAGTGTGTGGGCAGAGGAGATCGTCTTCCGATCTGGATTGAACTGAGCGGAACTGAATCCATTAAACACGATCACACGGAGAGGATGACCATATCGACATGGGAGGATAAAGTCACAACGCCTCTTTGACTTGTTTTAATTAGTAGAAAAAAATTGCGAGAAAAACATCTGGACATATTCATTCGACGTTGAAAGTCATATTAACCTTATGAATACAATCAAACGCGTTTTTTTTTGTTTAAAAAAAACCCCGTAAACAATGGGAAATTAGCGTCGCCTGACAACTTTGATAATATTTCACATTCGCCAAAAGGAGTTTTTTTTTAATCTTCCAGAAACATTAACTTTGGATTTCCACAATGGCAATAAACACAGATACGGAGTTTGCGAAATCGAATCTGGGAGAGAGCGGCGGAACGCAACCAGCCGAGACCGAGAAACTCCTCGTGACCACCGAGCCCACCGGGGTAAAGACCTCCAGCTCCTTCACGGTCAGTGTCGGGGGTGACAAGACTCTCGACGGGGATCAGAACGGCCACAGTCTGCCGCTGAGATCCGGATCAGCGGGGCAGCTCGGGTCGGCTCCTCTCTCTCCGTCCAGAGTGAGCCTGAGCCGCACTTCATCGACCGGTACTGCCGCCCAAGAGCAGCAGAAACCCAAAGACTACCTCATACTGGTCATTTTTTCCTGCTTTTGTCCCGTGTGGCCACTAAGCATCGTTGCATTGGTCTATTCAATTATGGTGAGTATCAATAAGTTATAATTGAAATAATTCAAGTCTGGGTGTTGTTTCCTAATTCAGACCAGCAGTCCCACATTGTATGGTAAATATTTCTGTACAGCACGAAATTGTGCTGAAAGTACTTGGCCAAACAAGACAAACCTCTTTCATGTCAATAAACAGTGTCTATCTGTTGTATGGCAAGCCGCTTACACGTAGGCTATTCCTTAAAACTACTGTTACTAGTAGGCTATTTTAAAGTTGAATTCACTAGGAAGTCTGTAGTCACTAGTAGACTATCTTTTTACTGGTAACAGTAAATTGTTCCTGCATCTGTTAGTCACTTATTCAGTACTAATTTAACTACTTGTGCAAACAGTTACAACATTTTCCACAGTTTTCTTAGTACAAACGAATAGTACTTTATTAGAGACTAGTGTGTATTCTATTTGTTAAAACTAGTAATTTATATATGGTAAAAGGCAGTCATAGCTAGTGAGCTAAATAGTGTCTTAAAAATACTATCCAGGTACTAATACAAATGATCAAAACTGAAATAGATACTGGGATAGTTTAAGAAATAGAAATGTTAATAGTAATGTTAAAAATGTTAATAAATGATATCTGAATCACAGACACCATAGAATTCAATGCATTCTTTACCAATAACAATGGAACAAGTTACTTGTTATATACTTGGGATACTTACTAGCAAGGGAATAAGTACTAGTATGTAATGAATAAGTACAGTAAAAGTGAAAACAATAATAGTCACTATATTGATACTGTATATGATACTAGTCACTAATAGTTGGATTACTTATTGGCATTTATAACAACGTAATAAATTAGATTAATTTTTAATAGTACTAGTTTAGTTTTAAATTAATACTAGTGAACATAATTGCTAAAATGACTTGCCATACTCTTGCAAATCATATGCAAAAGCACAGGAGCTGCATTGAGAGAGCAGAGCACAGATCCACTGACAGGTGTGATTTACAGCCCTGCATATGCTCGCGGTAAATGGACCTGACTGAGTGCTGGGGAGCTACTCACCAGAAAATTGGTGCAGACTACCTCCACCGTGCACCAAGCACCTACACAGCACAAACTCTAGGGACTGTGGAGCAAAACAGTCAATTAGAAAGCATAAATATGGTGCAAAGTGTTTCCAAAGCATAGATACAAATATAATTATCTCTCCCAAAAACATACCAAATAACATCTTTATTTCCATCCACATAACTTAGAGGTCCAGAGAGTAAGAGTGCACATATGTTGGGTGTGGTACCATTTATCTGTATTTAATGAAGATGTACAAGACATGGCGTTCATGATATGTGACCCTGGACCACAAAACCAGCCATAAGGGTCTGCTATTTTTTTGGCTATTGCTACAAATATACCCCAGCGACTTAAGACTGGTTTTGTGGTCCAGGGTCACATATGTATAGAAAGAAACTATTTAGCACGATCCTGCGTTTTATAGACGTAGGGCGGCATTTCTTTTTTTGTCCCTCTCAAAAAGATACCCTTGTTAGCAGATAACAGTATGCACTGTTTTTCTAATCAGAGGCGAGTGCTTTTGTTCACTTTTTCATAATGAAAGAACAGCGACTCTGCAGCGCATAACCTCAGCAGGATACAAATTAGACTTTCCAGCCGAGTCACAGGAGAGCAGCTTTCAAACACATAATTTCAGTAAATTTAATAAGATACAGTCAAATTCAGCCTTAAGTGAATTTTGAACCATTGTGTGCTTGGTGCTCATTACAACTTTCTAAGTGTTTCAGTGGGACATGCTCTATTGGGGAGACACAAATTAGAGCATTAAAATCTCAACAGTGGAAAGGCGCCATACAAATGTGCTCCGGTTTCTTGTAAAGAGCAAAATCCTATATAGGTTTACAGTACAGATTACAAAATGATCCCTGCTGTGCCCATATCAAAAGCCATCCCGCTCTACGCCCTTCACAGAGCCTTTGTGTTAAGACAGATTGAATAATTAAGAGTCCTAGACGCTCCTCATGAACCTGATCTAGGTCAAGTTTTTGAGGCTGCATTGAAAGCTACCACTATTCTACTGCAAACACCTGTACTTCTGACCACACTCATGCAAATAGTGTCTCCCAGTCTCGTTTGTCCACACAAATACAAATAACCCCTTTATCCACCATGCCAACAGAGTGACAGCTGAAACCATAGCTACCTGACAATTCAACAGAGGGCAAGACAGATCAATTTAGCCTTCTAACCTGCTGTAAGGACCCCTCTGCATCATTCTGGGTCATAATTCTTAACCCTTTTGGTCAGTCAAAAATAAAATAAAATAATAAAATAAATAATCCAAAATTTCCAAATGGAATGTGTACAGGATTTCTATTAGAATTTGGATCATAACTTTTATGTGGGTAAGGCTTAAACTAGAACTGCATTCAAACTAATTCTAAAGACAATTTTTAGATGTAACACTATTGCATATTGCAAATATGCTGTATAAAATTCAGAATTTTCATTCTTTTTTTATTATAAACTTCATGTAAATCTAAAACAGCAACAAAACAACAACAAGCCACTTAGAGTGAGTGAGACACAGAGGCATGTTATTATATATCTTGTTTGGTAAGTTTAAAACATTAACATTGACATTTAAAAAGTGGAAAGTATGCAATTAAATAAATAAAAAAAAATGTATGATATGGTATTTTACATTAATGCTACATTTAAAAAAATTAAATCCGTAAAATATCAGAAAAAGCACTGGCAGCTCATTACACAGGACATTATCCTTATTTATGGACATTCCCGTTAACTATAAAACACAACCCAGTGCAGTGTAAAATACTGGTAAAAATTTGTGCTGTCAAACGATTAATCACGATTAATCACATCCAAAATAAAGGTTTTTGTTTACATAATATGTGTGTATACTGTGTATATTTATTATGTATATATAAATACACACATACAGTATATATTTAGAAAATATTTCCATGTATATATTTATATTAATATAATTGATATTATAAATAAATATTTTAAATGTATAAACATACCATATTTTTCTTAAATATATGCATGTGCGTGTATTTATATATACATAATAAATATACATTATGTCGATATAACGAGAAAATTAAGTCGTTATAACGAGAAAACAACTCTCTTTATGTCGATATAACGAGAAAATAAGTCGTTATTACGAGAAAACAAGAAGGGAAAAAAAATAATAATGCATGGCCGCTTAGAACTTCCGTATAATATAGTACATTGTCCCCTATTTTTTTACAGATTTTTAGAGTGTACTATTAACTAAGGATTTCTGAGATGAGCACAACAAAAATAGACGACAACAGTCATCTGAATTTGAAATCACACCGCACATTTTCATTAATGTGGCTTCACCAATATTCGATATTGCTCAATTTCAACATCCTTCAGGACAAAAAACAAAATCATGAAACCAAAGGGTATTAAAACACTTTCAAAATAAGAGCACAAAGATGAAAAAAGACAAAATAAGACAAAGCGCATCCCAAATTGTGTACTTATTCTATGCTGTTCACACTGACAATGACAAAAAGAAAAAGTTCACTTTAAATAACCTGATGATGCACTTTATTAACTGAAAAAATAAAGGGGGGGGGGGCTATCAGAATTTGATCATGAATGACAAAATAACCTTAAATTCATACACCACACAGTTGAGTACATAGTGCATAAATACATAGTGTATAAATGCATAGTGTATAGTGCGTCATTTGGGATGCAACTTTAGTGGCATCCACTGGCCACAAGAGGAAATCTAAAAAACAATGAAAAAAAAAAAGAAAAGAAAAAACGGGATGCTACAGAAAGATTTAGTTTTTGTGTTGGAAGGCTATATGAAAAATCCCACTAGGACGATTCCAGATGCATGCTCCAATAGCCACAGACATGGAAACAGTTCCTCTCAGCTGAGATCTAGAACGCAATTGTAACCGACGACATTCTAGCAAGGTTTTGTACTGTAGGCATGCATCAGGAACTCTGAAATCAATGAGCTTACAGAGGCAGTACAGTGACAAATAAGAGGTTGTGGTATGCTGGAGCTCATGCAAGCTGAAAGGAGTCATTTGGCAAAGGGGGGGGGGGGGGCTATCAGAATCTGATCATGAATGACAAAATAACCTTAAAAAATTCATACACCACACAGTTGAGTACATAGTGCATAAATACATAGTGTATAAATGCATAGTGTATAGTGCGTCATTTGGGATGCAACTTTAGTGGCATCCACTGGCCACAAGAGGGAGTCTAAAAAAACAATGAAAAAAAAAAGAAAAGAAAAAACGGGATGCTACAGAAAGATTTAGTTTTTGTGTTGGAAGGCTATATGAAAAATCCCACTAGGACGATTCCAGATGCATGCTCCAATAGCCACAGACATGGAAACAGTTCCTCTCAGCTGAGATCTAGAACGCAATTGTAACCGACGACATTCTAGCAAGGTTTTTTCTACTGTCTCCATCTGAAGTGAAGTGACATGTGGCCAAGTATGGTGACCCATACTCGGAATTAGTGCTCTGCATTTACCCATCCAAAGTGCACACACACAGCAGTGAACACACACAAACCGTGAACACACACCCGGAGCAGTGGGCAGCCATTTATGCTGCGGCGCCCGGGGAGCAGTTGGGGGTTCGGTGCCTTGCTCAAGGGCACCTCAGTCGTGGTATTGAAGGTGGGAGAGAGCGCTGTACATTCACTCCCACCCACCTACAATCCCTGCCGGTACGAGACTTGAACCCACAACCTTTTGGGTTATGAGTCCGACTCTCTAACCATTAGGCCACGACTTCCCTAAATTTGTACTGTAGGCATGCATCAGGAACTCTGAAATCAATGAGCTTACAGAGGCAGTACAGTGACAAATAAGAGGTTGTGGTATGCTGGAGCTCATGCAAGCTGAAAGGAGTCATTTGACTTGGCATGGGGAGGTGGGGTGGATTTTATTGGCCAATCTCAGTGCAGTGGAAGGACCAGTAAAGCAGTTATACTGCATACGTTACACCAGCTTCTGCTGGTGAAATATGGCAAGCAGAGATGCTGAATGGCTTTGTTTCTGTGTCCGTTACACTATAACAGGAATTTGAGACTACAATGGGCTGCCATTGTCTGCTTCTCCAGCTTTACAAAAAGCTCATATAGAATAGGTATGGAAAATATTGATGCATTAAGCAGCTTGTTGCTTGTTTCTCAAACAAGCCCCATACTGTAATATGGTGTCATCATGTTCTCACAATGCTGAGTGAAACATTACATTATGAAAGCAAACAGCCAGTGAGATCGTGTTTCCAGTGCACCTGCTCATGCAGAAGCCTTTAGCCTTTCCACAGGCTAAATAGAGAGGCTGGAGACAAATAAATATAAATAAACTACATAAATGTGTATAATAAAAAAATAAAAACAAATATTGAAAAAATATGAAACAATCAAAAATATTAACAAAATGGCAGATAGTAGTAAGCGTATAGTTAAAAAAAAAAAAAAAAATGCTAATTCATTTTTAACCGAAAAATTCCACAATAAATTCTAAATAAATGTTCATTATTTGGATCTATATCCATGCACATGCATTGCACACAAGGTTCATTGTAGTAAAAAATGTTCTTCACACTAAGAACTGTTTACAAGAAAAAGTTATTTGGGGAGCCAAAAATAGTTCTTCTATGGCAAAAACCTCTTTTTGAAACCTTTATTTTGAAGACTGTACACTATAGGTCAGCATTTTGTTGAAATAATAAAAAAAATAAAACACTAGAAACAAACAAATTGTTATAAATGCTACAAGTGAATTTAGAGATCACAACATTTTAATGTGCAATATACCGTATATATATATATAAAAAAAGAGATATTAAATTTAAAATGTGATAAAAAATGTAACCGTGATATTAAATTATTAGAGTTTTTAAACATTAACTTCAAAGGGAAAGTTTATCCAAAAATGAAAAAAATATTTTGAAGAATGTAACCAAACTGTTGCTGGTAGTCACTGACTTCAATAGTATTTTTTTCCCCCATTCTATGGAAGTCTTCACACTAAGAACTGTTTACAAGAAAAAGTTCTTTGGGGAGCCAAAAATAGTTCTTCTATGGCAAAAACCTCTTTTTGAAACCTTTATTTTGAAGACTGTACACTATAGGTCAGCATTTTGTTGAAATAATAAAAAAAATAAAACACTAGAAACAAACAAATTGTTATAAATGCTACAAGTGAATTTAGAGATCACAACATTTTAATGTGCAATATACCGTATATATATATATAAAAAAAGAGATATTAAATTTAAAATGTGATAAAAAATGTAACCGTGATATTAAATTATTAGAGTTTTTAAACATTAACTTCAAAGGGAAAGTTTATCCAAAAATGAAAAAAATATTTTGAAGAATGTAACCAAACTGTTGCTGGTAGTCACTGACTTCAATAGTATTTTTTCCCCCCATTCTATGGAAGTCAATGGCTATGCAGAAGCCTTTAGCCTTTCCACAGGCTAAATAGAGAGGCTGGAGACAAATAAATATAAATAAACTACATAAATGTGTATAATAAAAAAATAAAAACAAATATTGAAAAAATATGAAACAATCAAAAATATTAACAAAATGACAGATAGTAGTAAGCGTATAGTTAAAAAAAAAAAAAAAAAATGCTAATTCATTTTTAACCGACAAATGGCAGATTTAAAAATTCCACAATAAATTCTAAATAAATGTTCATTATTTGGATCTATATCCATGCACATGCATTGCACACAAGGTTCATTGTAGTAAAAAATGTTCTTCACACTAAGAACTGTTTACAAGAAAAAGTTCTTTGGGGAGCCAAAAATAGTTCTTCTATGGCAAAAACCTCTTTTTGAAACCTTTATTTTGAAGACTGTACACTATAGGTCAGCATTTTGTTGAAATAATAAAAAAAATAAAACACTAGAAACAAACCAATTGTTATAAATGCTACAAGTGAATTTAGAGATCACAACATTTTAATGTGCAATATACCGTATATATATATATAAAAAAAGAGATATTAAATTTAAAATGTGATAAAAAATGTAACCGTGATATTAAATTATTAGAGTTTTTAAACATTAACTTCAAAGGGAAAGTTTATCCAAAAATGAAAAAAATATTTTGAAGAATGTAACCAAACTGTTGCTGGTAGTCACTGACTTCAATAGTATTTTTTTCCCCCATTCTATGGAAGTCAATGGCTACCAGCAGCTGTTTGGTTACCAACATTCTTCAAAATATCATATTCAACAGTAGAAATAAACTCATACAGGTTTAAAACAACTTAAGGGTGAGTAAATGATGACAGACTTTTCATTTTTGGGTGGACTATTCCTTTAAGAGAGCATTAGTTATTGCCAAAGCTAAAAGAAAGTGCCTATTAATAATTATAGTTGCAGTTTTAAACAAATATTTATTACACTTTAAGTGTTTATTACTATGTCTAGTCAAATTAAAACAAAAATATTACAATATTGCTTCTGTTGAAAATCAATTTATTCTGGACTTAAAACAAAACTGATGTTCGCTGTGCACCATTGTGCAGGTTTTCTACAGTCATTCCTCCCCAGCCGCTGGCATGGCTGTTTATAATTAATGGCTCAAGCTTGTGAGGGAAAGCCAAGAGCTCCTGTTCACTCTCAGGCTGCAGCAGGAGATGTTGAGGGGGGGAGGGGAACGTTCTTGTGTGTTTATGTGACATCCAATGAAAGGGAGAAAGTGAGGAGAAAAGGGGGTCATCGAATCTGCCCAGAAGAATTGCCGAAGACTTTTCACTTCAAGAGAAATATATTACAGGCCAAAGCTCCTGGGGAATCTGTGTTATCCATTTGCCGTGTCACGGGACACACCCCTCCTCTACTCGGAAAAGCCGCACACAGCCCATTACAATCCACTGGCGTTTCTGAACATTCTCCAAACCGCAGTCAGGCAAAATGTGTCTCAAAACACAAAGAGCCAGAAGCCATTTGCGTGGCTGCATCACGACACACACTGCACTGTCATCATGCTAAATGAAAGAGATTGAAACGCAAGAAGGGCAGATGGCATTTTACTACACGGTATCTTCAAAAGACTCTTTCTGATTGAAAGCGCTGATACAGCTTTCCGCAGTGATTAGACTTGGGAATCAATAACGTTGTGCTGCTCCAGCCACATATTAAACCCCTGCTAGGATGTCAGAGCCAGTCTGCAGTATTTGAACTGAGAGACAATGGGCAGGCTAGCAGAGAAGGAAGGGTACAGGTCCTGCCTTAAAGTGCCATATGATTATCTACATACGCAAAACAGATACTAAAGTATATTTCACAAGACAAGGATCTTAATGTCGTTATTGCACGAGTGAGAACTCGTTCAAACTGTCCTCGATGCTCAAGGAGGAAATATTAAAAGGCAATCATTTCTGTGTGTGTATTTACTACCTTTCAAAAGTTTGGGGTCAATACGTTTTTTTAATGCTTTTATTTAGGAGGGATGCATTAAACTGATCAAAAAATGACTATCTACAAAAAATTCTACCTTTTGAACTTTCTATTCATCAGATAATCCACATAAATATTAAGCAACTGTTTTCACCAATTATAATAATTATTAACGTTTCTTGTGCATAAAATCAGTGTATTAGAATGATTTCTGAAGGATCATGTGACACAGAAGACGAGTAATGGCTGCTGAAAATTCAGCTTTACTATCACAGGAATAAATTATATTTTAAAATAAAAAAAGTTATTTTAAATTGTAATATTTCACAATATTACTGTTTCTCAAATGAGCCTTATAGAGCATAAAAGATGCTTGTTCTCAAAAACATACAAAAAAAAATCACACTGCCAAACTATTGAGCGGTACTGTACATATATTTTATTTCAATATTTTCTGTTATGTCAAATTATAAAATGCTATTTTTTGATAACCTTTCTCAATATTGTTTTGAAAAAGATAATAGTCAGATTCTGTAAGCGGTATGAGCAGAACTGAATACTGTGGCTCTAAAGGCAACAGGTAAACTGCAGTGTGACAGTGAGTAAGCAGAGCCTCCCTGTGGGTGAGGGAAGATCCGTGTATATGATGGGGAAAGCTCTTCAGTTTCTCCAACAAAACCAGTTTGATAGAGCTGTAATCCTATCTGCTATTGTCCTACCAAATGCTCCAAATGAACGCTGAAGACATGATTAAGAGTATAATGGTTCCACAGTCAGCCTTTCAGACTTTGGTGTACATTCATCATGGATGAATGCGATGAATGCGGCTTCCCACTGTGTTTACTACTGTTCGTTTAACATTATGTAACTTTAAAGGATTTCTGGGCCACATTATGTTTTGCTTTTTTCCCATTGCCAGTACTTTCCGTTTATATTATTTTTTCCCCAGCACTATTTACATAAAGTGTAATGGCAGAAAGCTTGGAGTCTTTTAAATTTTTTTAAGTCTTTTCTCAACTTGACAAAGATCATCATAAATGGATAGTGCACCCAAACTCACCCTCTTGTTGATCCAAGCAATTCTTTCTACTGTGTTACATAAAAGAAGATACAGTAATTTGAAGTATGTTGGGAAACACACAACACTTGAGACTACCGACTTCCATTATATGGACAGAAAAAAAAATCTTATGTTACACAGAAGAAAGTCAGTCATACAGGTCTGAACCAACATGAGGGTGATTAAATTATAACAGAATTTAAAATTTTTTAGTAAACAATTCCTTTTACTTTTGGCCATACCGTCATTACAGGAGCTGTCAAGTCTGAAGGTGCTGAACTAAGGCTGCATCACAACTAGTGTGAAAATACGGACATAAATGTGTGAAGACAGTAAAAAAAACGGTCACATCTTACTATAGATAAAAATAGATTATATCATGCATCATCTACAGTTAGCTATGCTAAGTTTGAACTTATTGCTTGACAAGTAAATTCAGGTCTACTACCTGACATGGTGATAAAAAAAGAAATGTTAGCTCACATTTTAGAGAAACCAAATCAATTCCCCATTATCCACAAAAAATGAAGTGTAGAAAATAGAATTGGATATCTCCAAAATTATCTAATTTACACTATAATATCTGATCCATCTTGACTGTCTGGAATTAGTTAGTTAAAAAAAAAAGAAAAAAAATCACAGATAAAATATACTGACCCAAAACAAAACTAAAAAACTAAAATTATTTTATTTCAGCTAGACGAGAAGGCAACACATATTTTCATGTGCTATACCTTGATGTACTAAAATAACAAAAACTAAATAAAAAATTAATAAAAACCCTATACACATCAAAAAAACAAAGATGACAAAAACACTTTAATAATTACTGTAACTAAAATTACTAAAACTGTAACTAACATGTAAAGAAAATATAAAAACTAATTCAAAATATTAATAAAAACTATAATAGCAGTGGTTTCCACAGTAATGGCCGTATCCAAATCAGCTCCGCTCATGAACGCTACTGAAGAACCTGAAGAATGGCCTTCCTCAAGGCAGCGTACTTGCCCCGACCTTGTTTAACATATATACCAATGATCAACCCCTGCCATCCAAATGCAGCAGATTTATCTATGCTGACGATCTGTGTTTAACAACTCAGCAAAAGGCCTTCCCAGACATGGAAACTATTATAGAAAAGGCCCTATCAGAGATGTCTGTATATTACCAGGAAAACCACCTCAAGGTAATTCAGAGTAAAACCCAACTTTGCAGCTTCCATCTTAATAACAAACAGGTAAAGAGACAGCTGAAAGTAATATGGGACGGACTAGAACTGGAAAACCATCCTTACCCAGTCTACCTTGGTGTCACCTTAGATCGTACGCTGTCCTATAGAGAGCATATCATCAGACTGAAATCAAAGATCAGCACAATAAATAATCTTCTCAGGAAATTAACCTACAGAAATGGGGAGCTGACCCAAACACAATTAGAGTATCAGCTCTGGGACTATGCCACTCTGTAGCAGAATACGCGTGCTCTACCTGGAGTAGATCATGCCATGCACAAAAGATTGATACATCTCTCAATGAAACATGCCGGATAATCACTGGCTGTATAAAAACTACTCCCACACTCTGCCTACATGCCTTGGCCGGAATAGCACCTCCAGATATAAGAAGAACTGCTATCAGCAATGAGGAACAGACCACTGCAGAGAAAAAGCTTTATGGATACCACACAAGCCAGAAGTACATCCAAGAAAGCCTTTATTGAAACTCTTTGGCTTGATAGATGGAATGCCACTTGTGTGGGGGCAAGATCTTGGGAAGCCAGAGGAATAATCCCCGATGAGTGTCTAGCCAGTGGCAACAATCAACCATGGCCTATCTGGAAGTCCCTCAACAGGCTACGAGTAGGCCATGGAAGATGCCTACAAACGTTACATGCTTGGGGTCTCTCACCAACCTGCAAGTGCGAGTGTGGTAGCGAGCAAAATATGCAACACCTCATGCAGTGCAGCCTAGCACCGCAATGCTCAGATCATGATCTAGCAGAGCCCAGCTACCACGCCATCAGTTGTGCTACACACTGGAAAGATGTAATATAAGATCGTAGGACACTAAGAAGAAGAGATGAACGCTACTTTATCAGATAAAATGAAAACGCCACTGAAACTTTTCTGATGACTGTCAGTTCCCTTCAGAGATACATTCACACAAAACAACCGCGCTGTGTTTTGATTTTGAAACGTGCAGTGCACATGTTTATTCAACAAAGTCAAACACTGAAGGGGACATCTGAGACAAAATTCACTTTTACATGGTGTTTGCATATAAATGTGTCGTGTGGACACAACCACCCTACAATGACAAAAATCCATTCACTCCTTTTTTTTTTATTATTCTCAAAACACCTAAACAGTCAATTATCAAGCTGTTTTGATTTTCTGCCCCGCCCACAACCGCTGACGGACTGTCCGTATTAGCATATTTCCACCCTCAGCCAGTTATACGCTGTCCGCCATTTTCTTCGCGCTCAAGCAGCTGTAGTTATAGCTGCAGAAATACAGGTGTTTTGTAGTTGGATTTAAAAGTGAACATAAAGCCCTATTCGCACGGGATTAGTATTATGACTGCCTAATGAGCAGTAACTTATTACTTAAAGGGACATGGCAAAGGTAAATGGTAAATGGCTCGCTGTGAAAAGAGCCGTTTTTGACAAGGTAAAAAGGGTGTAATTTTACATGACCATTGAGAAATTTTAACCAAAATATGTTGCAGACATAAAGAATCATATCAATTTGTGGAAAATGGGCATCCGATGTCCACTTTAAAAAAAACTTACATTGTCCGGTTAGATGGATTTAAAAAAAAAAGAAACTAATATAGTTTCATGCCCTGTGTCATTTACATTTCACCAGTTTAAAATAATATCTCAAGCTTTATGCTTGATTTATTTGTAACACATTAACCTCAAAACCTTTTCAGCTTTCTCTTTCTGCAAGTTGTATGGTGTAGCGATATGACAGCACCCAAAATACTATCAAAAACTCCAACGCAGCTCCATTCTTCGTGAAAGATGGATAAAAAGGCACACAGGAAACAAAAACCTAGAATAATGATATACGACCCGCCAAATGCTGGCCAAATCACAGAGATGCCGATTCGCACGGGGCTATCATTATTACAGGACCTTGGTATTCGGCGAAATATGGTAGGTCCTTTGCGGGGGAATTTTTACTTTACAAATTAGAGACATGGCCGATTCGCATGGGATTAAGATCACAGACAACCTCTGCAATTATTACAAATGACTGGAAGTCACCAAGTAATACTAATCCCGTGCGAATAGGGCTTAAGGGTCTTAATTTTCTCTCGACATCAGATTCACAGAGGATGGTGGTGAGCAGTAACTTATTACTTAAAGGGACATGGCAAAGGTAAATGGTAAATGGCTCGCTGTGAAAAGAGCCGTTTTTGACAAGGTAAAAAGGGTGTAATTTTACATGACCATTGAGAAATTTTAACCAAAATATGTTGCAGACATAAAGAATCATATCAATTTGTGGAAAATGGGCATCCGATGTCCACTTTAAAAAAAACTTACATTAATATAATTTTACTTCATCTT
>NW_015505251.1:1223928-1228640 GCF_001515645.1 Sinocyclocheilus grahami | reverse complement strand
GGGGGGGGGGGCTTAAGTTGCACAAGTTCTGAGGCTCGTACTCTCTACAGTACACCCTACTTACATAGAAATGCTTTTGGGAATCGTGCCGTACAGATTAAGTACAACTTACTACTTAAGTTCTACTTAGTGCTTTGGGAAGCTGATCAAAGTCCATTCAGAACCTTGGACAGCGGCATCACTCCCAAGACTCCGGACTTTCTTTTATGATAATGAGATTACGTCACATCGCAAGACGAAAAACCATGCCGACAAGATGGAGAATGGAATTAGCATTTGAGTGTGGGGAGATTGGTTGGCCACTGTGTCAGAGGCTTTTTCCTGCACAATCTATTGCTCAGTATTGATTACTTTAATGCAGTCTACTGGAGAGGCTCTCCCTAGGGTACACTGACTGTCTAATGGGTGGCTGTGGCATAGGGCTGCACTAATAAGGAAACACGCTTATCAGCTTATCCTGTATCCAAATCACTTGAAAAATTTCAGAGAGTCACCTCTGACCCTTTGCTTCCTAGCATGCTGAATTTCAACCAAAGGCTTAAATGAAAAAGAACACAGCCTATTATAACAGCACAGTACACATATCTGTAATTAGAATTGTGACATTCTCTCTTTTTCATCGTGTTACAGGCCAGAAACAGTCTACAGCAGGGGGACATGGATGGGGCAAGACGCCTGGGACGCTTGGCTCGCCTGCTTAGCTGTGTGGCCATCATCGTGGGCTTCCTTAGCATCATAATCTATGTGGTCGTTGCAGGTATGTTGCATTACAAGCATTTATTTCATCATCTATCCACTATTAAACAATATAGATGTGACACGCTTTATTATTTTTAGTCAAAATTAATCACGCGTTGTTTTAAAAAAACAAAAACAATTATAAGCAAAACACTTGTATTTTGAGTGTTAGTGTGTTTTTTGATCAAATAAAGTCTTAGCTTTCAAATTATGCCAACTTTACCATGAAATTCAAATAATAAATGTTGTTTTGATGCTCTTTAATGTGGTGTGACATGTTGCTGTAATGTAACATGCTTTTTATTAACATTGAAAACAGTTCTATTTAATTTTCCTAAAAACTGTGATACTTTGATTTTTTTTTGATGAATAGGAAGTTTAAAGAATAACATTTATTTGAAATAGAAATATTTTGTAACAATGTATCAGTCTTTACTCACATTTCTTATTAATGTAATGCATCATAGCTAAAAGAAACTTAAGTAAAAATGTAATTATTTTTTTAAGTTTGAATAAACACCTTAATTGTCAAAAAAAAAATTAATTCTGAAAATACTTTTAATAATATTTTCTTAAAAACAAGTTATGACAGCCACCATTTAAATGATTATATCTTGACAAGCAGAAACATAATTATGTCACAGAAATTCATTAAGAGACTAAATTAGTTTCTGGGCCAAAATGATGGAGCGGTTCACATACTATAGTTGATAATATATACTATATTTGATAAATTGCATGTATTTCCATACTCAGTGTTGCTGTTATGATTCATATGCTCTTTTTTTCTGCTCTATCCTCAGTAACTGGATAGGAGGCATAGTAAGAACGAGAAACCCATCTACAGCACTACTGCAAACAAAATAAAAACCTCACCCATGATGTAATTAAAATAAGATCTCCCTCTTAACAATAATGCCACATAAGATAAAAAGAAACGAGGACTGTAGCAGCAAAATAAGATCTGATTAAATAGCAAATATGCATGCAGTAGATTAGCATGCTCAGTGAAAAAACTCCCATATGTTAAAAAGAACAGTAATGGCTTGCATTATGTAAATGAGAAACATTGCTGTTGTGGCAAGACCTCATCTGAGGATGGCAAAAGGACAAGGGGACTTTCTTTTTTTTCTCCCAAAGATGGTCTTTGAAAACATGGCTATGCCTGGCAAGCTGCATTTTAACCTTATATTACTCCTGGTTGATCTTGCATTTGAAAATTATGCACAGAAATATTTGCAACCACTGATGTATGTTTTATAAAAAGATTTATATGTGGAGTTTAAGTGACGGGAATGAACTAGGGATGACAATCTGTTAGATAGAATCCTTGTCAGACTTAACAGAAATGGTCATTGGGGTTGGAGATTTCATTTTTGTTTATTTATTTTGTATGTTTTGATTATTAAAAAAAATGACCACACGCATGCCTGATCGTTTATGTGAATAACTGTCAGCATTTTTCACTACTATGTTTTTTATCTGTAAGAGTAGTGGGTATTTAAAGATGGGAATGTACATCATTGTCCAGTGTATCAAATGCTATATTCTTTCAATGGCACAAAGTTCATGGAGAGCTCTGCCTTTAACCACGAGGATCCACTACACATCCCATACTAGCATAGAGAGGTAAGGCTGAAATGTTACGCATGCCAGCCCTCTCTTTCCTGACAAAAACTGCTGGAGCATGGACATTCATCTAGAGGCATGCAACGGCCAGCACCATTCTGTGCCAAGACCTTTGTATCAGTATGCTAAATAAATCACAGGACTATTCATCTTTACCCTGGGTTCTTTCCTGGACAGAATGCCAGTTTCCCTGTCATAAATCTCCAGACTTATCCCTTATTAATATGAGATATATATCAACATATTTATAGAAATATTTAGGCATGCTGTGGGTGGACAAAACATTTTTTTATCTTCACCTAGAATGAGCTTGTGTGTAAGGGACTTTGCTTTGACACGTCTCACAGTGTTTATTGCATCTCCGTGATTGCCAATTCTTCAATCTGCTTATATTAATATGAGAAAATTACACAATCGGAGGTACAGATACATAACAGCACTTAGACCGAGTAACGGTTAAGAAGGAAATGTCTATTGACGTGCTTCATTCATACTGAATTAAGTATTTGACTGCCCTGTAATAGATTTCAATGCACTTAATCACTTACTTTTCATCAATATTCTTATGTCCTGTCAGTACTTTTGTATCCTAAAAGTATACTTTCATGTATAATCTCCTAAAAATAGACTGTTAGTACCTAAACACCTAAGATGACCATTTCATATATAGGCATTATGCTGTATAATGTACTGTTTTGTGCTTCTCATAACTCTTTTGTTCACTATAAGTGATTATGTTACTGTGTTGTTCATAAAACCCATTATGCCATTATGAATGAGATGCAAAAATGCTGCTATGGGTCTTAAAACTGTGATTTATTATGTACAACTTTGCATTCTTGGTTCACTTGTATATCTGTTTTCTATGTTAGGCTACCGTGTACAATAAAGTGTGAAATAAACATTAACATGCATGGTTCACAACTTGCTTGCGGTTATTGATCGTGTATAGCACAGTAGCAGAGAAACATCAGCAAGCAAATTATTGCATTAGCAAAAAGCTAAATGTTAAGAATACTACACAAAGAAATACAGCTAGACAACAGCTTTCAAAGCCTTCCTGCCCAAAGCACATATACAAAATATTTATTTTTCATGTTACTGACTATTGCTGTTGTAAATAATGCATGGCTAAGGAAATGGCACAAGATCTACTGGCTGATTTTGCACTTCCCTGGTTCTCTGATCTCCAAGTATGGCCCTCACTCCAGGACTTGGCACTAACAGCCTTCTCTCACTCACAGTGACACGAAGTGTTTAAGTACTCACAAATCTAGCCACCAGCTTAAATGAGACTAAAGTGCCACTATTAGTCATCTAGAATCACAATCCGAAATGGTTTTATTTTGCAAGGAGAAGAAACAATGACAAAAACAGCTTTTTGTCAGCTGAACCCCAAGGAGCTAAATATTTGCCTGAAGTTGACCATGAGATGTTAAAAGAATTTAAATCTTTCAAAATATAATGAATTGCACATCTTTTTATGCTCATTTTTATATTTATTTTTAAGATATACATATTAAAGGGGTCATATGTTGCTAAAAATAACTATGTTGTGTATTTGGTGTAATGAAATGTGTTTATGCGGTTTAAGGTTCAAAAAACATTTTCCACATACTGTACATTATTGTTTCTCCTCTATGCCCCGCCTTTCTGAAACGCGTCGATTTTTACAAAGCTCATTGGTCTGAAAAGCAAGGTGTGCTCTGATTGGCAAGCTATCCAGTGCGTTGTGATTGGCCGAATACCTCAAGTGTGTGATGGAAATGTTACACCCCTTACTATACTGTGATGCCCTGTCCGGCTGGAACGACGAGACAAAAACATTAAAACCCATTATAAACGAGGCATTTGTTGCATCCAGTGGGGACATAATTATGGATTATAATGACTTATACTGTCTTTTACGCATTGCATCGCGCCGCGTAAATATAAAACCATGTCTGCATTTGTGATCAGAGAAATGACAAACAACAAGTGCTACTCTACACTGCCCAAAACTCACGTTTGAATCATCAGTGGCAAATCCTTTAAATGAAAACGTACTTACAGACTGTGAGTCAGAACTGCCAGCATTGTAGTCTACTCTACCAGGATCAGGAAACAGTCCTCCATAAAATGTGCTGCACACATCTGAATATTTGGGTTGAACTGTTCTGGAACAGTGTTGTAAATACAACTTAACCACTGATTTCTAGTCGTGTCCTCTTTTGGAAGGCCAAACAAAGTAGTTTCGCTTTCACAACGAAACACAGCATCTTAACGACATGGTGGCAGCAACAATACTACAGCGAGAATAAAAGTTATGCCTTCTTTCTTTGCGTGAACATTTGGGCGGCGTTATG
>NW_015505251.1:1192546-1220669 GCF_001515645.1 Sinocyclocheilus grahami | reverse complement strand
CCCCTACCATACTGTGATGATGCCCTGTCCGGCCGGAGCGACGATTCAAAAACATGAAAACCCATTACAAACGAGGCATTTGTTGCATCCAGTGGGGACATAATTACTGATTATAATGACTTATACTGTCTTTTACGCATTGCATCGCGCCGCGTAAATATAAAACCATGTCTGCATTTGTGATCAGAGAAATGACAAACAACAAACGCTACTCTACACTGCTCAAAACTCGCTTTTGAATCATCAGTGGCAAATTCTTTAAATATAAAAAACGTACTTACAGTCTGTGAGTCAGAACAGCCGGCATTGTAGTCTACTCTACCAGGATCAGGAAACAGTCCTCCATAAAATGTGCTGCACACATCTGAATATTTGGGTTGAACTGTTCTGGAACAGTGTTGTAAATACAACTTAACCACTGATTTCTAGTCGTGTCCTCTTTTGGAAGGCCAAACAAAGTAGTTTCGCTTTCACAACGAAACACAGCATCTTAACGACATGGTGGCAGCAACAATACTACAGCGAGAATAAAAGTTATGCCTTCTTTCTTTGCGTGAACATTTGGGCGGCGTTATGCAAATCTTCTCACATCGTGACGTAGACATGTGGGGGCATGTTAGAACGAGCCGTTTTAGGTAGGCGTGGTTGACTCAACTTTTATAAAAAATCTCTTTGGATTTGAGACTTTAGTCTTTGCAATTTTACAGATCTTCTTCATGCACCAAGAGCTTGTAACACCATATGACCCCTTTAATGTAATTCTGCATCGACTTTTCTATCACAATCTCACAAATGCGACATATTACTGACCAAGAAACCCTAACATGGATATTTGTCATGTAAAACAATGGTTCTCAATCTGGGGCTGAGGCACACTCAAGATGACTTAAAATGATGACTTAAGATTAAACAAACATTAAAATAAAAAATAAAAAAACAGCTAAAAATCAAGATATTTCATTTTAATTCTCTCGCTCAAGTTTTTTTTCTCTTTAAAACATGGTGTTGTAAAATAAAAAATACAGAGTTTTAAATATCAGCCTAATTTCAACAGCAGGAAAAGTCTTGTAAATTAAAATCTCCATGAGCATTTTTATAATTGATATACATTTTTATGCATATGCATGTCACACTTTATTTCCAGCGTTATCGTTGACATAATTGCAAAGATATTATTTAAACTGAACTGAGCTGGATGTTGACATCACTGAATTCAATGATGAACTGTCTTTAACTGAAAAATGAGTGTTTACAATTGTCATTTTGCATTATTGACACTATTTTCCTAATTAATGCTGTTCAGTTGCTTTGTCACAATCTGTATTGTTAAAAGCGCTATATAAATAAAGGTGACTTGACTTGACTCCAAAATATTTTATCAGGTAGAAATTAGTAAATCATAATCAACTGGAAAAGTCATTTAAGGGCCTTTGAATATTGTTGTTGACAATGGGAGGCTTTGAAGTAAAAAATGTTGAGAACCACTGGTCTAAAACAACCTTTAGTGGCAATGCACCAGCCTAGGAATTTCTCAGCCAGCTAGTTAGGTTTTGAATGCACTGGGTGAAATTTCCATATTCCTCTCGTGTGGCTTAAAATGTGGTTAATATGATTTACACAAGTGCTGTAGTACGTGTTTTTTGCATCAACATCAATTTTTGGTGCAGTAACACAAGTACCAATAAATAAATGTCCTCTTTACGGTTTAGTTCAAGAGTAGGGATGGTACCAACAAAGACTGTAAACTAAGAAACATCCTGGTAAGTGTGTTGGGGCAAGGAGCTAAACTCTGCAGGACATTGGCCCTCCAGGAGCAGAACTGGACACTCCTGATGTAGGATGATGGTCACTACAGTTGCCCTGGAATAACTTCAGGTTAAGTGTCTCACTCAAGGGCACAGCGGTGACAAAGTAAGATTGTGATCTCTGTCTCCAGTTTCAGACTCACTGACTACTCTGCATCTTTTGGAAAGCCACCCAGGAAACCAAGAATTACATGACCCCCTCACTCACGCATTACTACACAGCTGCAGCTATTGATGAAATTAAGCAGAAAGGCCTTCATTGTTTAGTGCTACATTCAGAAAACAGTTTTGCTAGCAGTCTACTTTGACCTCAACAGAGCAAAGGAATAAAAACCCTAAAATATCCCAGAGCCATCATACCTCAAAATTCATGAATAGCAGAGCAGGTAATGTGTGTGATGTCTCCGTTCTCACCTCAGATCAGGTAGGAGTCCCATCATAAGAACACTAGGAAAGAACAAAATAAGGCAACATACAGAGCAAAATAAAACAATGCGGAGATGACAAAGATTTATTCATTTATTCTCTGGGCTGGTGTAAAGAGAACATGTTTCAGTCAGCAGGGGAAGTGAGGAGGCTTCCTGTGGAGCTCTGTGTGTGGCCTATTAGCTTCCAAATGACAGCTGCAGTACCTCTCCTACAGACACATTTAGGCAGAGAAAACAACAAGGTACCTCATTTGTGACTTAGTGCTGTTCCCACAAAACCCACCAATAATACAATACACTCTCTGAAAGTATGGCGAGAAACACCTTTTTTGGAGATTTGTGATGAACCTTTGGTCAATGAGGTTCATTTTATCTGTAATAGACCCTTAGTCCCTCAACATTTGTTCTGCATTTCAGGGCACTTGGTCAATGTATGGACTGGAACAGTAGGAGACTCACGTGACCTTTAGATAATGGACCAACAGGGAACAAAGGAAAAAGGAAGAAAGATTTTTTTTAGCAAAAATTTTTTTGCATAGGATGCAAATCAGCAGACAAGTGGGCTGCGAGCGCAGGCTTGTTGGTTTAGCCAGATATACTTAACTTGAACCTGCTCTCAACTTAAAGACACATCAGTAAAAGCATAAAGCAACAGCACCTTGAAAGAGAAGGGTTAACATGTCAAGCGCTGCAATGCAAGTGTTTTATTTTTGGACTGCCTTCTCCAGTGTAAAATGTCATCGATGAGAGAGTTTAGAAATATCTAAAAAATAGAAGCTTTAGGAGGACAGACCTCTAGTGTTTGACACACATTTTTAATATCCTGTATATGAATAATTTATTAATTCACAAAGTACACAGCATGATGAGAAACCCTCTTACTAAAAGGATCATCAAATTAAAATCCTCTTCCGATTAATAATATACAGGAACAGCACAACGCAAAGTTGATGCTTCACAGCATCGCTCTTGTCTCAAAGCCACTGTGTTATACTATGCTCATTGAAATTTATTCCTGTTAGTAATTTGGTCTCCGGTTCCAGTTCACATCTGAACAGCGCATTGTTTGTAGTACAGAAACAAAAAAAGGCTGTTAGAGCTAAACCCCTTCCGATGCTAAATACAAATATGGTCCATGCTGGCCACAATCAATCCTGTTACCAGACTAGGCCAAGTGGGCTTCTGCTTTGTGGCACCAATGGTCCGCCTCTCATTTAGCCCTTTCTCAAGGCTACGCCACTGCTCCGCAGAACACCCCCCAAAAGAAGTCGGTTAGCTCCCCTGCCCGTCAGTGAAATGCATACAGCAGCAGAAGGACGGTGCAGATGCCGATGACTCCTCCTAGAATTAATGAGTCCCGTCTCTTCCTCAAGTTGATCCGCTGTATTAGGTTATTGATGGCAGGGAAACGGTCTGAAGTAGGGGTCAGTTAAGGAAATACAGGGATACAGCAGATTGCATTGCCTCAAATACAGACAGCAAGCATTTTTCATGGCATATTACAATTTAGGCCTTACAATTCTGATGTTGATACGATAGATTACATTTAACAGTGTTAATAAATGATTTGTGTTTTTAACTTGGGGAGTGCTCCATGACAAAGGTAATCTAAATGTAAAAACAGGGGAAATGTGCATATCCACTTACATATCCAAAGTAGGTAGATACCAATAAACCAATATTGCACTGATACATTATGCAGCCCTAATGCATACATGAGCTCCTTGTAGAAATCAAGGATACTGGCCAGGGTGTTGACCCTGCTTTGTATAGACTTCAACAAACCTCGCTGGGAGGTCATGTTCTCCTTGGTTGCCATTGCAATGCTGTGGACAACAAAAAAATTAAATAAATAAAAACAGAAGAGTAGATTTATTGGCACTGTCCCATCACAGCACATATGCACTGGAAGTGGTCAAAAAGTGCTCCGATCATTGCGTCAAGGGCGCAGCAGCTGTCAGGACTGCAGACGCAGGAAAAAGTCCCTCAAAGACAGCAAATGTCTCTTTCACTAGGTTTGATTTCAGACAGGAAGGCAGAAGCTGCATTAATGTAATGCTCCAGAGACATTAGCCACACACAGCTAGAAACCAAAAGTATGCAGAAAAGTGACCAACCATTACATATCTATTTCCATTGACGCTGCAGAAAGTAAACACCTCATATTTTGGACAAATCAGAGGTTTTCCTGCAAAAGCCATTATTTGTCCTAGCTTAAGGCACAGTTCATCCAAAAATGAAAATTCTGTCATCATTTACTCACACATGTTATTCCTAACTTATTTATGACTGTGACTTATTTATAATGTGTAGTAGGGATGTAACGATTCACTCAACTCATGATTCGATTCGATTCACGATTTTGATTTCACGATTCGATTCACGATTATTATAATTCTTTTTAACAAAATGAGATTTAAGACAAATTATAAATTAAATGTGTCCTTTTATTATTGCTTGGACAAAATGCTGCACATTTCTTTGTCAAATTGAAATATAACACTATAATAATATACTAATATAGCACTTGCATATTACTCTTTTGTTGGTTTTGATTGCTTCTATCGTCCTCATTTGTAAATCGCTTTGGATAAAAGCGTCTGCTAAATTACAAAATGTAAATATAATGTAAATGTAAATAACAAAACTACATTGAAATTTTAAAACAAGCCCCAAATTAAATAAGTAACACAAATAAAATAAATATCTTCATATAAACAAAATAAGGCTTTTTCTCTGCTCTTTCCTTTTAAAATGAGAGGCAAACACTGCATTTTAATCATGATCCAAACAAAGATGCTGCATACATGCAACATGAGCAGTTTTTAAACTAAATTAGTTTGTATAGTATAGTTTCGAAATTTGAAGCAAAAACAGAATGGTTTGACTTCAGTTTTGTGAAACTATAAATAAAAATATCTGCATGAAACAGCAGAGCTGAATGAGACGCAGATGCACTCTCTGCCAGCAGGTGGCACTTAAAGTGTTTCCTGGTTTCTGCTGTAAACAAAGCAGCGCTGAACTTATTAACTTTAATATGCATTATACAGAGGCAAGATGAAAAGAAAAAATACCATCTAAACTTTTCTAAAGACAGTAAGTTCCCCTCAGACATGTATATAAACTCCTACCCCTAACAGAATCGCGATTTGTTTAGCATCTCAACCGATTTGAATCGTCACATATTTTAATCGATTTTCAGCCGGCTCGCAGTTAATCGTTACATCCCTAATGTGTAGGGTTGCTTTATAATGGAAAGAACATTAGAAAGGTTTGGACCGAAACGAGGGTCAGTAAATAAATTTTTAGGTGAAATATCCCTTTAATGCATTTTAATTCTGTATTGTTGAATGCTGTAATTACACTGTTGGGTAGGTCCAGTCCCACCACTTATTTGTTTTCTTCAGTTGAGTCGTGCTTTCTTGTTCTTAGTGGAGAAGATTAAATTGCTGTGTGACACCACGGCTCACTCCAACTCAGCAGGTTTGTGAGTGCAAGCCAAAGCACTGGCACCCATTAAACTCCTGTCTGCCCTACTCTGCGGAACAGAAGCCATTAGATATAGTTCACCACAAGTGCTCAAGCAGACCCCTTCACCTCAATAATAATGAACAGGAGAGCTTATCTATCACACCCACATAAAACAGACCTCAACCAGAATGTGTTTGAGGCAAAACCTGTGAAATTAGAGCTTTAAAGCAGTGTGCAATACACTGACCACTGAGGTGCTAGTTTCTTGATCTCTGAGGATAAATTAGGCAGCCAAACCCCACTCACACAAACAAGGCATAAAGCACATTAAACAAGACAGTGCACCCTGAGGGAACAAAAGGTCTCCAGTGTTTTGTACTCCTAGGTGCCCTCGGTCACAAACAAGGAGTTATTTTGATATGAGTTTTTGTGGTGACACATCTATACATGGCCTTTATCATCTGTTTAACTTTTGTTCTCAGCCCATACTCCTGAGCATCTGTACACCACGAAATGAAGAACACACAAGCTTAATCGGATCTCCTAAACTTCATATTTGGGTGTGTATTTGAATGTGTTACCTGCAAGGAGGTATACCTCTTAAAGTATTGCTTGTGACAGATGGAAGACCAATCTGACATCATTAAAAGAGAAATGTGAGCACCCACACTCCTCAGAGATCAGAGCTATGATGAAACATTAAACAATGAGCTCTCATCTTGGTGGCTCCTGGCTGTGGGTGGTACAAAGGGAAGATACTGATTATAAGCAGCTGATATAGCATAATTTTTTGCTTGAATAAGACTGTGGTGGGATAAAAAGAGCTGCACGGACCAGGAGCCGACTTAATTAAGCACCAGTGCTGGTTGCCAGCTGTGGGGTTCCCCTAGGTGCGGCAGTAAAAGTGTAGGCTGCTCTTATGTCCAAGCATAGATCTGCAGGGAGGGAAAGACGGTAGTGCCCAGCAGCACAATATTCACTACTAAAGCACCTCGGGAAAAAAGGCAAAACTGGCAGATTCATGCAAATGACACGCTTTTCTGTTAGTTTCCCTTAAAGGGGTAGTTCACCTAAAATTATTCTGATTCATTGTTTACTCACTCTCATGTTGTTCCATACTTGAATGACTTGCTTTCTTCTGCAGAACTCATAAGAACATATTTTGAAAATGTGTTTTTTTGTTTATACAATTGAAGTCAATGGGGTCTAGTGTTGTTTTGGCCCAGAGTTATTATAATGAACTAAAAACTATTAAAAATATTTTAGTTAATTGAAATAAGCCTGAAATATAGAAAATATAAATATTCAGAGAAAAACAAACTAAATGAAAGCAAGTTAAAGCACTACAATTACTAACTGGAAATAAACAATGACTAAAACTAGACTTTGAACCTAAAAATTAAAATGAAAAAAAAAGTATAATAATAATAAAAAGCACAAAAATGAACTAAATATCAAACATTAAAATGAACACTGAAAAATATAAAATAAAAGCAATTTCAAAATATTAATAAATACAATAATATATATATAAAAAATACTTAACACTTTTGGTCCCCTTTGAATTTCACTATGTCGAAATCAATTTAGTGTATTTTTCAAAATTCCACAGAAGAAAGATTTGAAATGACGTGAGGGTTAATAAATGACAGCATTTTCATTTTTGAACTTTAATAGTCTAAATCCACTTGCAGTTCTAAACTAGCAATATCAACTCAATGCAAAAGCAATGGTTCAGTTGTTTTTATCCCTCAATCAACTGAGATCTTTCTCCTTGAGTTCATGATCCTTGGCAGGCTCTTCTTCAGAAGAGACCAGATATTTTAAAAAAACAAATACAAATGAAAACTGTTGCCATTTATGAGTGTATATCCTGTGTAAGAAGTGTCTGAACTGTTTGTATGAAGTTAGACTCACCTTATTGTGTCATCAATAAGCCGATCTGAGCTGTAAGGAGACAAGAAAGGAAAAAGAAAGGCGTTTAGTCAATGATAACCAGGTGAATTACTGGAGCCCTCTCTCATCTTTGAGAGTCAGGGTGAAGGAATCAATCAATGCAAACATGCAGTGAATGCTGATTACTTCACATGGACACCAGAATGTTTTTCAACAAATCTGATTTAATATGCATTACAATAAAGGTAGTCCTATCAGCATTGGCTAGAAATATTGTGGACAGTCAATGACTACATCCATATGCATTTGCTGAACATTTCTTTTCAAAACCAATTTTATGCACGTTTAATAATGGGATTACTTCACATGGACACCAGAATGTTTTTCAACAAATCTGATTTAATATGCATTACAATAAAGGTAGTCCTATCAGCATTGGCTAGAAATATGTGGATTGTGGACAGTCAATGACTACATCCATATGCATTTGCTGAACATTTCTTTTCAAAACCAATTTTATGCACGTTTAATAATGGATGCAGTTGAATTCGCTAAATCTGTTCATCATGCGAGTCCATTTTTTGCCATGTAATGTACATCACATATACAAAACTACTACGATTCTGCTTTAAGAATTCACACCTTAACAGCAAAATGAGCAAATAAAATCCCATTCGAGACTTAACAGATGATATTGATTGCAAATGGTGTGGGAAACAAATAGATTCACAGATCGTCACTGCACTTATTGCTCAGAAAAGACAATTCTCTTATGTGTGAAATAAATTATCTTTCAGGAACAATTCTTCAATCTTGCATTACTGTCTATACTGGAATGTCTCATTCCCACACCATGGCCATTTTTCTTTCCAAAAAGGAGATGCAGGCCTGTAGGGTGGGAATGAAATTATATGCTGGCTCAAAATCACATCCTCCGTCAATTTAGATGACAAAGTCTTAGGGCCAGTGAGACCTCAGGGGTAAGAAAGTCCTCAATTCCCAGACAAATGGTTTTCGGTGTGACAGAGAGCTCCAATTTTGATTACACCAGCAAAAATGAGATTGCAAATTCTCCTTCCAACGCCTTTGAACTCTCTTTCTGTCTGCATGGTTTGTCAGCAGCAGCAAGAGAAATCTGGCACACACAAACAGCAGCTGGGAGAATAGAGTCTAATGGTCCACATGCTGTTCAGCCCCACTACTGCAGAACAGGTCTGTCTTCACAGGCACATGAACATGTATCTGGGTTCCTGCTTATAAATGCTTTGAAGAAAGGAAAAGTGCAGCAAAACTGATGTGAGAAGCTCTGCTCTGTCAAATGGCTGTCATCTTAAGAACTTATGGCATTGATTGATCAAGAAGCCAAAACACTGAATTGGCAAAGACGAAGTATCCAAGTTCTCGACTAGACTAATAATTATAAATTGTCCCAGTGTGCGCTAATGATGCTGATTTTGCAGTTTAGTTTGCACTTAAGCCTCATTAATCTACATCATCGGCATCAGACATACATCCACCTGGTTTCCTACAACAAACGTTAAATTCAAAGGAAATAAATCAGCTAGTGAGAAAGTTAGTGAGACGACAATGCAAAAACTTCTAGTAAATATAGTCGGTCTTCTCATTAAGCCACATCCATTTCGAACTCAACAGCAGGGCTATTAGTTCAATTACATTAGCTAGTATCACACATGACTGCCAATCTGAAAATTACGGTGATACAATTTAGGTTTGTAAAGCTTTCAGCAAAGGTCGGGTTGCTGGCATACACATCTGGACTACAGGGAGTATTTTATTATGCACATGAAATCCAATTGTTTAATAAATTGTTGATATGGAAGTTTAGAAGTTGTACACTACCATTTAAAAGTTTGGGGTCAATAAGATATGTTTATGTTTTTGAAAGTCTTATATGCTCACCAAGGATGCATTCCTTTGATTAAAAAAAAACACTGTAAAAAAGGTAATATTGTGAAACAGCTTTATAATTTAAAATACTTTTTTATTTTAATCTATTTCACAGCTCTCTGGAATTCTTGATTATAATTGGTCAGTCATGACATTTCGAGGTGTGTTACTTCCCAATAACAACCATTTGTCAGTCGCAACACTGAATAACATACCGCTCATTCAGGCATCTCGCTCTCTCTTGTTTTTATTTAAAAGCAGCTGCTGCTATCTTGTTATAATTAACAATTGTATTAAAAATTAAATTGGAGGACTTCAGTATTAACAGTACTTTAATATTGCTGCTGTGTTTATCTCCTTGCTATGATGATTACTTTGTACACAATAATTGATTATAAAATAATAAACAAACATTTTCATCTTAAATCAATACCTCTTTTTCCTATAATTATTTATGTGGTTAAAAGCTGTGTAATAAGTGGTGTCATGAATTCAGTCCATGGACTTCCGTTTATTCACCACCAGAGGTCACCCTTTCCATTACACTGACTCTCGCACAACACAAACTGTTGCATAGCACCCCGGACTACATATCCCATCATTCATTGCACGGTTTGCACACTGCACTGTTTGCACTCATTGCACACAGCTGTTTCTTATCACCTCACTCACTATATAACACCTACTCAAACCACCATTCTCTACCTGAGTATTGTTTAGCCTGTACCCCTTTCAGAGTCTCCGTGTTTTCCTTGTTTTGCCTTGCCTGTTTTTGCGGTTTCTGATCTTTGCCTGTTTTCCTGGATTTTTCCCTCTCGTCTCGCCCCTGTGATTCTGTCTGCCGATCGGTGACCTACGCTTGCCCTAGGACTATTTTTGTGTTTTTGCCCGCCATATACCTGTTTGCCATTGTTCGACCCTGCCTGTTATGCCACGTCTCTTTAATAAAAGCTTGCAGATGGATCCACACATCTCACGTCTGGTCAGCCCCGTTACAAGTGGTATGGCTGTACAGTATTTCTTAAATGTTTGTCTAATTTCAACTTGTTCATTTGTGTTGGCTAAAAGCTGCTTGCTAATGACTGTTTTCTTCACGGAAGCTTTGCGTTCAGTGAGCTAATAACATATTTCGACTCAAATCAATATACAGTGTCCAATTATTTACTTGTGTGGGAAGTAGTGTAATCCTCTTTGTGCCAGGGTCCTGATCACCCTGTTGAAGGTTATTCTGCGGTAACAACCAGATGAATGTACATTCATCCTTACACATTATAAAATGTAGTTATTCCT
Organism: Sinocyclocheilus grahami; assembly: GCF_001515645.1. Lineage (NCBI taxonomy): Eukaryota > Metazoa > Chordata > Actinopteri > Cypriniformes > Cyprinidae > Sinocyclocheilus > Sinocyclocheilus grahami. The sequence continues at coordinate 1,209,871 of NW_015505251.1, read as the reverse complement.
GTGATGCCATAGCTGAATTTTCAGCAGGATTTACTCTTTTTAGTGTACAGTCTCTATTTATTTACAGTGTTTAGTGTCACATGATCCTGTGTGTTTAATATTTTTTGTGGTAACCATGATACATCAGGAAGTTCAAAAGAACAGCATTTATTTGAAATAGAAATCCTGTGTAACATTATAAATGCCTTTACTGTCATATTTGATAAATGTACAGTCAGTGTATTAGCTAAATAAGAATATTAATATAAAAAAATAAAAATAAAAACTTTTGCACGGAAATGTGTATTCCAAACACAAATTTAAAGTGATTCACTATTCATCCCAGGAATCATACCCTGAACAGTGTTGTTCGGAAATGACGCTTATCCCACAACAAAGAGTAAATACTAAGCAGTGTTTTATTTTTCCTTTTTATTATTCAGTTCCTAAACTCATGTTAAAATGATTACACTAATGTTAAAATGACATTTTTATGTAATGCTCGAGTAAAACACATATCGTTCACTTTCATAAGTTGTTGTAGGGGTGATTTCTTAGAATCAGAATGAGCTTTATTCACCACTTAAGATTTTTTTTTAACTTAAACTTCAGATGCAAAAATGATAGTATGTGATGGTATGTACAGTTCATTTCTGTGAAGCAGTTCAAACTAAATTTCATGAATGGATTCAAAACTCTAGATTTATGATCCATATTTGCATTTATTAAAAAGCAAAATAAGTTATTGCTGGTTGAAATATATTATTATTTGTTGAAATAAAGTTCAAACTGAATGCATGGTACTAACTCCAAAAACTAAACTCTAAAGTTAAACTAGACTTTTAATTAGTTCATATGTGACCCTGGACCACAAAAACAGTCATAAGGGTCAATTTCTTGAAATTGAGATTTATACATTATCTGAAAGCTGAATAAATAAATCTGAATAAATCTTTCCACTGATGTATGGTTTGTTAGGATAGGACAATATTTGGCTGAGATACAACAATTTGAAAATCTGGAATCTGACGGTGCAAAAAAATCAAAATATTGAGAAAATTGCCTTTAAAGTTGTCCAGATTAAGTTCTTAGCAATGCATATTACCAATCAAAAATTAAGTTTTGACATATTTTACAGTAGGAAATTTACAAAATATCTTCATGGAACATGATCTTTACTTAATATCTTAATGATTTTTGGCATAAAAGAAAAATCGATAATTTTGACCAGATACAATGTTTTTTTGGCTATTGCTAAAAATATACCCCAGCGACTTAAGACTGGTTTTGTGGTCCAGGGTCACATATAAAGAAGCTGGAAGATGTCTCTATCAAAACACATATACAGCACACCTGTATGGAGCCGTGGACAGCTGACATGGGGTGACTGTGTTGGTTTTACCCATCTGTCACCAGGCTATAAAGTGTGCACTGCTGCATCTGGGAGGGGCGTCAAGGTCCAATTCTTGCTGTGTTTTTATAGGCTGAGACAAGCCCTGGATTTAGCTGAAGGATTTACTGTAGTTCTGTATTGGCCGTGAGGCAGACGGGCAATGGAAAGATGTCAGGATCTGCTGCAATGCACGAGACACAAAAGCTCCACTGGTGGGGAAAACTATCCCTAAATCGCGGTTTCTGCAGTCATTAATGGGTACATTAGCATAAAGGTAATTTAAAACCATTCTTCCTTTACCTCTCACTGTCTTTGTCACCTTCAGCCTCAATGTTTTCTTAAAAACCTTTTACTTACAGCTAAGAAATACAATTTTGGTTCTCACTAGAACGCATCAGTGCAACTAAATGCAGTATGCTTCTGGTACTAATACACTGAAACAATCTAGTAATGTCAACACCAGGAAAGGTTTGGACACACTGACTCATTCTTTATTAGTGGGGCTTGCTTTACCAAAACATCACTATTAGTATTGCTCTGACTTTTTTTTAATTAAATAACACTTCTAACCCAAAATTTTGGCACATAATTGCAATGTTTGTGTTATGGACATGAAAGATAACTTTAAATCATGTGGCTGTAAATTTATCTGCACAGGCAAATTCTAACATTGTGGTTCTGTAGTTTTTAACAGCAATCATCACTCACATTTCCTCCAGTTTTGTATAAGTGTCTAGATTCGCTTTTTTTTTTTTTTCAGAATAATAGCAAATTCAATAAAACTATGAAATAACAAATGACTGGGGAAAAAACAATTAATCAAAACAAATTATTATTAATTTTCTTACTATATAATTATATATATATACTGTGTATATATATATATATATATTAGTGCTGTCAATCGATTAAAAAAAATGAACTAATCGCAATTTTTTTCTGAATTTAATCAGGATTAATCCCACCCAACATTAAAGTTTTTAAATATACTTTTATATTGCAATAATTTCACATTCAATCTTCAAATTAATGTACAAACAACATAGAGTATATAGTATCAATGATATCAATACTGATTTCTCTATAAAATTGCCCCCCCCCCATATTTACCCATTGACTATAGCCATTCAACATTACACTATAATTGAGAGCTATCAATTTTAACATTTATTCGATTTTAAAAATTAACTTCTAATTTAAGTTAACTTAAAACAATATTCACATAAACCCATTATAATAAATGTCATACATGTGCTCTTCAGCAGAAATATACAGAAATTGAAGTTATCAAACACTAAATTAAATATAGATGAATCCTTAAAGCTATAAAAGTAATTTTTTTCCTTTTTTTTCTTTGTCCTTTGATTAATAGACATCACAGCAGCTGGTTATTAGATTGTTTTAGCTGTTATTTCTTTAACCCTTTAAGTGCCACCCCCCATTTTTGAATATACAGTGGGGCAAAAAAGTATTTAGTCAGCCACCAATTGTGCAAGTTCTCCCACTTAAAAAGATGAGAGAGGCCTGTAATTTTCATCATAGGTATACCTCAACTATGAGAGACAAAATGAGAAAAAAAAATCCAGAAAATCACATTGTAGGATTTTTAAAGAATTAATTGGTAAATTCCTCGGTAAAATAAGTATTTGGTCACCTACAAACAAGCAAGATTTCTGGCTCTAACAGCCCTGTAACTTCGTCTTTAAGAGGCTCCTCTGTCCTCCACTCGTTACCTGTATTAATGACATCTGTTTGAACTCGTTATCAGTATAAAAGACACCTGTCCACAACCTCAAACAGTCACACTCCAAACTCCACCATGGCCAAGACCAAAGAGCTGTCAAAGGAAAAGCTGTCTCCCTCGATCTGGGGCTCCACACAAGATCTCACCCCGTGGGGTCAAAATGATCCTTTTTTCCCCCACTGTAGATGTGAAAGTGCACTATTCAAACTTAAATTGATATAATTCATGAACGCTTTGGAATACAGACCTAAGGTTGGACTCTTTTTTTAAGAAAACAATCTGCAGATTATTGCAGAAGTAGAATCATTTCAAAATATTAAAGTATCAAACAGTTAAAGAAGTTTAAATTTACTGTAAAGAAAATGCACTGTACCATTTTTATTATATTTTATATAAAATAAATATTTTTCGAAATATTTTTGAATCCAAAATTGCTATAAAATTAAAGCCTTATGTCTAAATAAGTTATGTTCCAAATTTGACGTTGATATAAAAAAATGAGGTTCCTAAGTGATTTTATTTAGGGTGTTATACCGCAAACAGTCACTGGGTGCCATCAAAACGCCATGGAATTTTTTTAATGCATAACCACCAAATATGGAATCTTGAGACTCAGATCTTTCAGACGATATGTATTTTGTCAAGATTATAAAAAGTTTTGATTCTAAAAGACCACAATACATTTTGTAATATGACACCTGACACCACCCACTAAGGGGGAGGAGACCGCCAAACGATTTTAAAGTACCATTTCCATGGTAAAGCAATGTCCGATTTCAAAATGGCTTTCACAAGATGAACTTTGAGGGTTTAAGCTTTCAAATGATATGTAATTTATAATTATTACGAAGATATGTGACAGAGAAAAAAAAGACAACGAAAACGGACCCGTGGCACTTAAGAGCTGTCGCTGCTGAACGTGACGCGGATCTGACACGCATCATATTTTCTCTCAACTCTTTTTACCTTTTCTGACCCACTTCAGGTTTTAAAGTCTCTATTAATGAGCTGACTAGTTAAATCGGGTGTGTTAGATGAGTGAGACAGTGCTGGGCTGCTCCAGGACAGTTTTGAAAACCATTTCAGAGACATGTTCTTAAATGTGACTCATATAAAATAAATTACATGCATGCACAGTTTTAATCGCCTTTTTGGTAACTTCATGACTTAACTGACCACGACATTGCATGCACATAGTTTATTTCGCGCTTCGATATTAAAGAATACAGGCCACAGCGCGCGCCGGCGCCTTTGTGCATGCAATTGAAGCGCACGCGCTGCGAGCACAGTAACGTTTCTGCACTCGCTTGAAGGCTGATTTATACTTCTGCGTCGGACCTACGCCGTAGCCTTTACGCCGTAGGCTATGTGTCAGTTTTCATTTATACTTCTGCGTCGCTGTCTGCGTCAACGTGCAGTACACATGCAAACCGCTAGTCTGCAGTGTCCACGGGCATGTTGCTGATGTAACCCGCAGTACCACAGCAAAAGCCGAAGAAGAAGCGGCTCGTCGGAGAAGCATTATAGCCGTGACGGCGGCAAATAAATATCAAATCATTAAATCATTATTTAAAACTACAAAAAGGAGACAACAACGGAACAGGAGATGATGGCATTCGTTCAATCTGCACAAGGACTTGTACCACGGCAGATCAACATTGTTTGTTGCGGACAACTACTGATGTATAATGCTATGTAGTATAATAAATGATAAGACACTTGTTCTTTGCTTTGTTTTATTTTATATAAGGTGCAACATTAAAATATATTAAAGTGCACACAAACACACACAAAACTCAAGTACATATGGAGGGAGGGGTTCTTGCAGACCAATCACAGCGCTTGCGGTCCACGTAGAATTGACACGCTGTTAGATTTTTGGAGGGGTCCACGTCAGGCTACGGCGTATGCGTGTGTCTATGCGTAAGCTATGGCGTAGGTTCGACGCAGAAGTATAAATTGGGCTTGACTTGCGCCTGGTGCTGAACTGAAGTGGAGCGCGCGTCTGAAACGTCTCCCGTTCTCAGTCGTTCTGCGACTGAATAAATGCACTTCTTGTCAAGAGAAAAAGTGACAGAAGCAGCAGTTGTGAGTGGGGTGGCCAATCCTATAAGATTTATACCCCAGCTCCACAGAGCTGACAGAATGAGAAAGTGAGAGACGTCTGAGCCCCAGGCGGGTGCGCTCCATCTGCTGGATCCTTCATTCATGGAACTACAGGTGGAGATGTTACCTTTGATATAGATAACACGTTAATATGATAATGAACTAGAAGAGAGAGCTCATCGGCCAGGAAAAAAAATAGTCATTCAGCTTGTGTTATCATGTCTGGCCATAACTTTCCAATGACATGGCATGACGTTTTCTGTCTCCCAACACCACAGAGAGCTAGTGAGAAAAACACTGTGGGCTTGATAATGGAACTACAAAAGCTTTTGGCACAAGTTTCTCATTTAATGGTGTGCTTTGTTCCAGTCGCACCATGATGAGTGTAGCAGAAATTAAGACTCAAGGTCATTTGCTTTTTGCTAAAATAATTTTTATCATTTGTACTTTGATCTGTTTCATTGTTTTTGGTGGGAAAGTCACCATACTGAATCCCCACATCCAGAAAGCTAGAGAGAGAGTCTCTTCTAGATGAGCAAATGGATTGTTGCTGTACGGGCACAATTCAAATGCATTTCCAATGCAATAAATAAATGGACATCTTGGAAACTCTACAATGCTCTAATCCCAAGTGTCCACCTTAAGTATAATTACAATTTCCTACAATATGATAACAGTTTAAAAATGGAATCAAGGGATTCCAAGGCATAATTTAATTGTATTTAAAAGTCTTAAGATGTCAGCAGAGAACAGATCAGCAACCAATGGGGGCATACAGAAGCGTAAATTCTTGCACACAAATCCAAAACAAAGAGAAAGGAACATTTTGTTAAGAATTTTAGGTTTCACTTTAAGGTGTCCATGTTATAGTGTAATTACACACAAATTTAAGTACTGAGTAATTAATTAACAAAATGCACTTATTATATGGTTAGTGCAAGGGTTTGGTTTATAGTTAGTTGCTTGTGATCATGCAAAATGTACTGTTATTAATACAGTATAGTGAGCACATATAACAAGTGCAACAAGGATTATTTAGTTGCTTATCTTAAAAATGGTCAAATCAGGGCCCAAAATTAACACTTACTATGCACCAAATGCAAGTAAAAACTTGATTGAACCACTTCAATCTGCTTTTTGCTTTCAATACACCCTACACAACACCACAAAACACCCTACTATGGTATATTTTAAATATACTGTAATATAGCATAATAACAGGCACAGTGCTTACTAATATAAATTAAAAATGTTATTTCATGCCAAAAAGTTTACCAAGCCGTATGCTAAATTCTGAATATGACTTTCAAAGACTTTCATTAACCTGCTAGCTGCATCTGATAGGAGTGGAAACGGGCCAAAACCCACACAGGCATGACTGCAGAGTCCTTCTGTCTCCCCACACACACACACACACACACACACAGAGCTGTGAATGAAAATCAAGCCTCCCTGCTTGCCCTGTGCTTGTGTCCCAAGAAAGAAATGTGCTCAGCACTTCAGATTTAGTGCTTTGCAAGGAGAGGGATGTGACAAACTGCAAATATTAGAAAGTAGTGCTGGGCGGCATGACCGAAAATTTATATCACGGTATTTTTCTAAATTATACCGGTTTCACGGTACATGACGGTATTTTTTTCATGCATGACCGGGTGTTAACCATATTTTCTACTGATTGAGAGAGGAAATACTGCAGTATATTGACTTAGAATGCCCTATTTTACTGTCATGATGAGTGAATATTGTCAAAAAATACCACACTAAATAGTGACTAAACCCCAGTCACTCTCATTTATAATCGCGGCATCGTCTGATAAAATCAACATGCATCTACACTAAAGAGCGGCTATGCGGTTGTTTTGGCTATATTACTTTTTTGTCTCATGCAGCGCACTGCCTGCGTCTGAGTAACAAACTAAAAAAAAACAACAAACAAAACAGTGCATGTGATATTAACAGACGAACTACGCTCATATTTATAATTCCAAACAATCAGCAAGCAACAGGTGCTAGGAAACGAGGGTTTGTACTCATTTATTGACAAGTTGGCTGCGGTGCGGCCAACTGAATGCGCTGCTTCTCTGCTGCTCACTGCAGAGAACAGATGCAGAGAGAGGTGACACTTCTCCGGGAAAGTCAGACCTCGCGTTCGCGGGACAGCACTGGTGAAATCTTCCAACTGAACCATAGCTAAGGTTTATCCAAAAAAGTCGCTAGGTTTGTCAGTATGAATATTCTATGGAAAAAATCTGCTAAAAGGGTCTGAAAGTTGCTAAATCTAGTGCTAAAGTCGCGCTCGTGTGTGTGAGACGCGGGAGCTGATGGCAGGGGGCGGTGGATATTTGTGGCGGTCAATGTGGATATTGGGTGAGTTCTTCTGTGTCATCACGTTCTATTATTTCTACAGCTTCCGTTTCTGAACTTTCAGGCTTAGTAACACATACAGCTGTGCCCTCACCACAGTGCACCAGTGAAAAGGGACCCCTTTCAAACAGTGTTGCATTCCAAATGTTGTTTAAGTGACATTTTTGACGTATGACGTAATGACGTATTGCGGTATTTTAAAAATTCATATCATAACAAAAATAAACACCGGTATTCGGTATGAACCGGTATACCGCCCAGCACTATTAGAAAGCTACAGTTGGGGAAACTGCAGAACCAATAGGTATCACAGCATGTATGTGCATCATTTGTAAATTTCTGTAAATAAGATAAAATTTATCTATATCTGTAGGATATTTTTTGCGCACACAATGCATTGTGTGTTCAAAAAATGAAGTGTTTTAAAATTACATACAGAACATAAAAACTGTTCGTACACGTACTAATCTCCTATAGCTGTGAATAAGAGGAGCTGACCTGTGTAATTGCTTTAAGTCTGCTTTGGACATAAACAGCACTAATATGGCCAGACATTTTTCCAGTAAATGTATAATGGATCTAGAGATACTTGCTCTTCATGCTCTTTGCAGGCAGCGTTCCTGTCATATACACCATATCAGACAAGACTACTGAAGAACAAAGGTCCTGCCATGCCTCCTGTAGTATTATTCTTCATAATATAATCTGATGATCTTTTTTTTAATAGAACCTTCCAAATGTGTGAGCACCACAATTGAAGCAGCATGATAAGAACCAGTTTTAGTCTCCAGGTCATAAGGTCCTAAGTTATTTAGGCCTACTTTAGTCAGCAGGATACTTAATGATTTTAAGTCCTATAAAGGAGCAAAATAAAACAAAAAAGATTTTGAGAAATGTAAAAAAGCTCTTTAGAACAGCCATATTTCCTGTAACAAGATAGCATTGTATTATTGCTTACTTTTTCTCGTCAGATCTTCCCTTATTTGCCTGAGTAGTTGTCTGCAATGTGTTTCCACAATCTCTCTCCTTGTTTTCTCTGAGTGCACAATGTAATCTATGAGTCAGACTGTCATAGCTGTTAATGTCTTTAAATGGCATCATGGCATTGCTGATGGCATTGACTTCAATTACTGTTTACACTGGAATGGGCTCGAGCAATAACACCAAAGATTACTTCCTATGAGAGTCGAGAAGGATGTGAAAGGAAGATGAGAAGACAACCACAGCCCAAATCGTACATACACAGCTCTGGTGATCTTGCAGCGTATGGATGTACAGTACGTCAACATTACTACTGGTATGATATTCTGGATCATATTCTACCATAGATAAAAGTACGATATAGTTAACACAGTTCCTAAAAAAGTAAAAGAAAGGAAAGACAACAGAAAGTAGTGCAAATGTTAACAGAGTAAATTAAGTGTCTATGCCCTGTGTTTGCCCCCCAGCAGACTCTGGTGTGAGGCACTGAGCTGAGAGAAGTAAGGGCACACTGATGCTGAGAAACAAAGTGGGCACGTGGCCAGGACTGCAGGCAGATAGAGGCACACATAAACACTCAGCATTCAGGCAGCTTACAGTGTCAACTGTGCCAATTACTACTCTGCACATGAGGAGTAGATCAATGGAGAGACTCTGCGAGTGAATCTGAACTGGCTCTATACAGCAAAACAGTAACCGCCCATTTTTTTTGGTTCCGCCAGTATTTTTCCCATGTATTAGCCCTACAGGGATATTTATATAAAAAAAAAAAAATAATTAAAAAAAAAATAAATAAAATAAAACCCTGTTCATTTATAGTCATTGCACATTAAAAAAATATTGTATAAAAACAATATACTTTATATTTTATTGAACAGTTTGCAATATTTCGCAGAATATTCATATATACACTACTGTTTAAAGGTTTGTGGTCGGTAAAATGTGTTTCTGAAAGTTTATATTTATTAAGCTCGTATTCATTTGATGCAAAATATGTTTGTGAAATATTATTACAATTTAAAATTTTCTATTGTAATATATTTTTAAGTATACTGTATTCCTGTAATGGCAAAACAGCCATTGCTCTAGTCTTCAGTGTCACATGATCCTTCAGATTTCTGTTATTATCAGTGTTGAAAACAGTTGTGCTGCTTAACATTGTGGAAACAGTGATACATTCAACTGTGATTTTTTGATGAATAGAAAGTTTCAAGTCTTTTGAATGGAAGAATGTACAAATATATGGCCTTACAATGAATTCATCTATTAAATAACTTTTAGTTTTTATAACTTAAAAATAAAGCCTCGTCAACAAATGGCAATTTACATTTACTTACAGTATTAAATTAATAAAAAAAAAAAGTTGAATCCAAGAAGTTAAACTTTCATTTGAGCTTGTTTATTCAAGCTTTCCTTAGGCAATAATCAATCCACATGAGCGTGTAATATTCATCTCTGTCACATGAATTCATCTATTAAATAACTTTTAGTTTTTATAACTTAAAAATAAAGCCTCGTCAACAAATGGCAATTTACATTTACTTACAGTATTAAATTAATAAAAAAAAAAGTTGAATCCAAGAAGTTAAACTTTCATTTGAGCTTGTTTATTCAAGCTTTCCTTAGGCAATAATCAATCCACATGAGCGTGTAATATTCATCTGTCATTGGTCTCTTTTACTTACCTCTGGCAAACTGATACACTGAGGCTTTGCTATGAAACAAATGACCCAGAGCAAATGCTCATTCAAATTCTTTACCACAGCCCATCGATTCATTTTAACGTTTTAAAACCAGTGTGAATTTAACATCCTTTGTTATACCAAATCACCCCATGCCTACACAAGCACAAAAGTGCATCAATTTGACATAGAACAGCGCAAGAGAGACAAGCGGCCTTGCTGAGTTACTGATGAATGAGAGTGTGTCTATTAAAGGTAACCTTCCTCTATTCCTCAGACAAAGTGGCTGTGACACTGAAAGTGGGTGACAGAGTGCTACACTTTGAGCGTCTTATTCTCTATCTTTCACCTGAATATTCACTTCACTGAATGTGGGCGCCTCTGAAGTTTGCTACCTCTCTTCATTCACTGACAAACTCTGGATTGACTAGAACTGCACCACTATCTTTATTGATCTGTTAGTGGTTGTGTTGATCTTATCAAAAAGGGTTGAAATGAAGATGTAGTACCATGTAGAGTGAAACATTTAATTGAAATAAAACCGAAATCACAATACGGCTTAGTGCGATTATCTAATTGCTAAGGGCTGCAATTTAATTAAATAAATATATGCACTGTGAGTTACAGAGTGAAGCACAGCACTGTGTTCAATTACATGCATACTTCCAGTGTTTTCAGGGTCTGGAAGCAGATTGCTTTGCAGTTCTACACAAACTGGGTTATTGCTTGCATACCTCAAACAACTTCCCAAACTTATAAACTGGCTGTGGTCAACAAAAGAGAAGCTTAAGTGCTTCCTGTAGCTTTTATTTTGCCAAAAAGCTTGATGATTTAACATTATAAAATAAAAGAAACACCTATATTATAATTTTACTGTTGTACTGTAATAAATACAATTATTATTATTATAACTATAATAATATTAGAAATTACACAATTTTGGCCCAAAATTTCAGACCTACAAACAAGCGCACCAAACCTGGAGTTTTAAAAAATGCATTTTAAATCTATGTGTACCATGTGAATTTTTTTCAATGCTGCTCCTTCCCATTAAATAAAATTATTATTTTATAATTTTTTCACTAGGGGTGTGCCCGAAGCCGAATACCTTATTCGGAACGGCACAGATAATGGCTTCAAAAACGAATAACGGATAACGAATAATTATGCCTCGAATATTCGGCTGAGGCTGCAGCACAGTCTGGTGTTTGCTAGATTCACATGTGAGCCAGGGCATCAGTGCAATATTTTACACAAACCTCTAAATTCATACAATAATGAGTGTGTGAAGTGAATGAATGTAAACTTTATGAATAAAAAGAGCACAAATCAAACACCGCATTGCTGTTGCCACTCCGTGCATTTCTCAGAAATCAGAGCTTGTCAAGAGTAGGCCTAATATTACCTAAAATAATACACAAAATCATACACGTTCTACTATTTGTGTATATATAAAAGTCAATGAATGATTTAAACCTTATATGCTACAATATGATACACGAATGAAGAAGCACAGCACGATCGCCAATCAAACAGCCGTGTTGCCATCTCTGCACGTCTGTCTCTCAAAAACCAAACCAGCTCTCTGTCAAAGAGTAGGCTAATAATCAACTTAAATACAGATACATTTTCTACTAGGCCTACATGTTTGCTTCCTTATCTTTTGCTGGTTTGCGTGGCACACGCACATTTGTTTAGTGAAGTTCAAAAAAAAGTTGTGTTCAAATGAAAACTAAATGTTTGTCATGAAATCTTCCTACTTGTATGATACATTTTTAGAAATGATTAATTTTATATTTTAGAACACTGAATAGGGCAAATAGTCGAAACACAAATATTTGTCCATACTCTGTTCTCTTTTTTTCTCATAGGTTTTCCAGACCTGAAAATTACTTAAGTGAAATACTTTTTTTAAACTGCGCAGGAATCGGTGAACCAATGGAAATCATGTTGTTTTACATAAACCTCTAACAAGTGTGTGAAGTAGTTAAATGAGTTTATTACACTCCAAAGAGAAAGGAAAAATTGAAAATCGCATCATATGACCCTAAATCTTTAAATCAATTTTTATATTTCTAAACTGCGTAGGAACCCTTACCGTTTTAATTAAGATATTTAAATATTTATTTATCGGATCATGAAAGGTCCCCAAGCTGGGACTCGAACTCACGTTGCTCGAAGCACAACCGCACTACATCTCGAAGCAATGCCTATACAAGGAAAATGGCTCCGACTGTTAGAAGATATTAAATAAATGTTATAATCATAAATAAATAATTATTTTAGTTAAACACAACATATTTGTTCAGTGATAACTACGAAAGAAGATAGGCTGTAAAACCATAAACATAACAGTCTTATAAAATATAACTGTACAAAGTTCTGGTTCAAGCTCTGCCTACTTCCGGTTTTATCCAAATACAGATACAAATTAAAGCTGCAAGCAGCGATGAACGGGCCCTCGCACCCGGGCTCACCGCCACTTTAGGAAAACAGCAAACAGTGGGCAATATGCAATAAGTGGTAAATATAGGAGGAATGTGTCAAAGTCATTTATATGTACCAAACATCCTGCTGCCAGCTGGTGGCGCTATGATTATTATTGAATATTGGCCTTAAGATGTGTTCTGGGCAGGACTCTTATCAAACGTAAAGTTTGGGGCAGATCGGACATTGCATGTTTAAGTTAGTGTAAAACAAGTAATTTCCTGTTGCCAGTAGGTGGCGCTATGATTATAACTGACTATTGGCATGTACATGTTTTCAGGCCAGGACTCTTATCAAACATTTGAAATTTAGAGCAGATCAGACATTGCATGTTTAAGTTACTGTGAAACAAGTCATTTCCTGTTGCCAGCAGGTGGCACTATAATTATTACTGAATATTGGCTTTTAGATGTGTTCAGGCCAGGACTCTCATAAAACGTGTGAAGTTTGCGGCAGATTGAGCATTGTATGCATGAGTTACAACAACTTCCTCTTTCATGGTATTAATTCCATGCTTTAGCACTTAGTAAGTGTTGCTAGTATGTTTGAGCATATTTCTAGCATGTTTAGCACACGATGGCATATTTTACTGTGTTGCTATTAGCGCATTACAGTGTTACACTTTTCACTTCCTGTTGCCAATAGGTGGCGCTATATCTGTAACCGAATACGAGCATGTAGATGTCTTCAGGCCAGGAATCTTATCAAACTTGTTAAATTGGCAGCAGATTGGGGATTGTATGCACGAGTTACAACAACTTCCTGTTTCACTGCATTAATAGCATGCTTTAACACTTAGCTACATATTGCTAGCATGTTTTTTCATGTTTCTAGCATGTTGCCAGCCTATGTAACACTTCCTGATGCTTTTTAATGTTGCTAGGAGTCCATAACAGTGTTAAACATGTCACTTCCTGTTGCCAGCAGGTGGCGCTATGACTATAACCGAATACGGGCATGAAGATGCGTTCAGGACAGGACTCTTATCAAACTTGTTAAATTTGGGGCAGATTGGACACTGCATGCCTGAGTTACAGTACCTTCTTGTTTCACTGCATTAATAGCATGCTTTAGCACTTAGCTAAGTGTTGCTAGCATGTTTTAGTATGTTTCTAGCATGTTGCCAGCCTATGTAACACTTCCTGATGCTTTTTAATGTTGCTAGGAGTCCATAACAGTGTTAAGCATGTCACTTCCTCTTGCCAGCAGGTGGCGCTATGAGTATTACTGAATTTGGGAATGGGTATTTGTTCAGGACATAACACCTATCAAACGTGTGACATTTGGGCCAGATTGGATAATGTTACAGATTGTTACAGATACAAATACTGGCTTTGCTGCACACCCCTATTCTTCACACAAAAATTGGGCTACTGTGAATTTCCGTGAATTTCGTCAAGTAGACAGCAGAAGAGGAGGGTCTTACTTTCTCAAGTGCTCGTGTTCTTTCAGGAAGAGCTCTGTCCGCCTGTTATTCACCCCCGAGCCACTCTTATATGTCCTGACAAGAGAAAAGAAAATTAATTAACAATTAAACAGAAACATGCAATCACCCATGTGGCATTTTATGAACATCATTCTATAGAAAGTCTGGCACGTCAGATGAAGTGGGGGCTGGGTTAATATTGAGGGTTTCTCTTCATCCTGTGCCATGCACAAGCTCTCTCTCACAGAGAGCATTTAGTGTAAATAATGAATGAATACAGTGCTGGGAAGAACAGCCCTTTCCCAAGAGTTCATCAAGAAAATGAAAGACAAAAACACCCCCTCTGCTTTGTGCAACACCAGCTAGGCTTTTCTTAAGACACCCACTGGCCTGACAGCACAAATTAAAACAAATCTCCATCTCAGATGGGAGAGTTTATGAGGGTGAGAAATGGCAGCCTGAACGACAACCTTGTCTGAACTAGGCTCCACCCACTCAATCCTCTGGTGGGATTTCTATGTACCTATTGTAAACAGACTGATATAGAAGGGATATTAATTCAGTTTCTATGGGATTACACCTGCCCGCTGGTCAAATCAACTGTCAGTCCACACCAATCACAGCGACAGGGTGCCGACAGCCAACTTAATCATTCCAACAAGGTTTTAAAGGGCAGTGCACTAAATCACACAGGGGGCTTTGTCATTTCTGCCTGCTGACATTTCTATAGCGCTGAGCTGCTGATTGATGGGAAGCCCAGTAACAGGAGAAGCACAGCAGGCACGACACGCACCACAAAACTCAAGGAGTGAGGCTTTGGCGGTGGCCCGGGTGAAACTAGAACCATTACAGTCTGCACGACAGAAAGTAACTGGGTATGTGTGTGCAAACAATGCTCTACATTGGCTGGTAAATCCAGCAGGGTGTTACAAAAGCTGCCCCATCGCCCTCTGGGGGTAAATATGAATATTACACCTTGTATGAATGAATGATTACCACTTTCTACTACACTATTTTGCAGAATAATATATTAAATTATTAGGATGTTGACTTTGACAAACAATATTGACAAACAATAAGTAAAAATCTTAAAACAGATCGTGTCTGTACAATAATCAATAAATTTAACAATAGTGGGATTCAGATAATATGATCTATTAACAAGACGTATACCATTCAAAATTTTGGGGTCTGGAAGATATCTTTTTTTATAGAATTTAATATTTGTATTCAGCAAGGGCACATTAAACTGATCAAAATTGAGAGTAAAGACATTCATAATGTTAATGTAAAAGATTTCTATTTCAAATAAATGCTGTTCCTTCTATTCATCAAAAAAACTGTGGAAAAAAAATACATCACGTTTACACAAAAATCTTAAGCAGCACAACTGTTTTCAACATTGATAATAATCAGAAATGTTTTCCGAGCAGCAAATCAGCATATTAGAATGATTTCTAAAGGATCACGTGACACTGAAGACTGGAGTAATGGTGATGCTGAAAATTCAGCTTCGTATCACAGGAATAAATTACATTAAAATAGAAAACAGTTATTTTAAATGATTTAAAAACATTGCCGTTTTTACTGTATTTCTGATCAAATAAATGCAGCCTTGGTGAGCACAAGAGACTTCTTTTCATAGTAATTTTTTAAAGATCTAACAGACTCCAAAATTTGAATGGTAGTAAAACAATGTATGTTCAGGTTATTAATAATCAGAATGCTCTTTTCCTGAGTTATATATAATTTCATCAGAGTACTGATTGATTAGGTCAAATCTGTGCAACATTCTAAGAGTACCCTACTCAAACTGATGCTCAAGTGAATAAAATCTGCTGAAGTGCTGTTCTCTATTCTGGGTAAACAAGTTTACTGCTGGTCAGGTGAGTGGGAGGCAGCTGAACATGAGGCAGAGAGGGACGTAACCCTAACTTGTGTAAATACAGGCTTTATAAATACAGCGCTGTGAGAAATGGACTGAGCTCAAATCTAACCCTGACAGTCAGTTTATTTAGACTAAAAAAATAAGTTCAATAGCAATTGCAAGGAGCAGTATGGAGTTTTTCTCATCATATATGGTACCACAACTATTTCAAGGCACACAAATTAAATAAGCAGCCCATAGAGGTGCTAGAGCATTGCGGCTCAGATCAATAAGTCATTATCCAGCCCTGCAGTCACGATCTCAGGGTTACGATCCCAGAACCATGTCAAATCGGTGACTGCAGAACTCCACAGAATGCTTGCACGTTCTTCACGTATTCGTTTATTAAATATACTAAAATAAGAGTGTGTTAATCCCATATCAGTTTAACACATTTTAAAATCCATTCAGAAGAATCCTGAAATGCGAAAAAAATAATCCATAGATTTCATCAGGGCCTGGATTAAACAAATTTGTATGCTTTGCTCTGGGATGAAACAGCATGGAGGTATAAAGACCAGACAGCTTGAATTGTAAGCAGAAACCATGTTTTTGGAGTGAACTATCATTCCATATACAAGCTTTCCTAATCCAGGTTAACTACACATTAGATGGAATCGATCTTCATAACCTTTTTGGTTTCAAACGGAAATTAAAGAGAAAACTCACTCAATATCTTTTCTCACAGATCCCAAAAGATCCTCTCTCTCCCTGATTGCCATGAAGTTTGATTTGGTTTTATGAAATTCATGTGTGTAGTCCTACAGAAGGAAAACAGAGATGAAGGGGTTATAAATAAGCAAGGCCAGCTATATTGATGTCAAATACAGGAAGTGCCATTTCATCTTGAGAATACAGTATTCATAATAAATACACTATTTTTTCAAAAGTTTGGGGTTGTTGTTTTTTTTTAATCTTTATAAAAAAAGTATTTTATGCTCACCTAGGCTGCATTTACTTGATCACAAATGCAGTAAAAACAGTAACATTATGAAACGTTACTACATAACTGTGTTCTATTTTAACATTTTATGCTATTTATTCCTCTGATCACAAAGCTGAATTTTCAGTCATTACTCCGGCCTTTATGATCCTTCAGAAATCATTCTAATATGTTGATTTGGTGCACAAGAAACATTTCTTCTTATTACTATCAATAATTAGACATTTTTGCTGCTTAATATTATTGTGGATTTTCAGTATTTTTTTTAATGAATACAAAGTAAAAAAAACTAA
>NW_015505251.1:1181937-1192261 GCF_001515645.1 Sinocyclocheilus grahami | reverse complement strand
TATATATATATATATATATATATATATATATATATAAACAATTAGTTTGTAACAGCATTTGTTTACTCCCACTTTGAATAAATTTAATGCATTCTTGCTATATAAAAGTATTAATTTCTTTAAAAAAATAATAATTGCATAAATAAACATAAATAAATGCCTTACTGACCCCAAACTTTTAAACAGTAGTCTAATATTCATGTATATTAATAGTTGGGCATATTATAATTATAAATGATGAGAAACTCACCTGTAGGATGTCTCTGTGCCTCTGGAGAGTGTGCATTAGAGCAGCATTCAGAGACGTTACTCCCGGTGTGCTTGTATACTCAGCCATCTTGTCATTCACCCCTGTAAGCTTTAAAACACAGAAACAAAGTGAGACAAAACCATTAGTAAATCATCTAATTAACAATGTGTAAAATAAATACATTCAGATTAAATTGTGTACTTCTTTATTTGCATACTTATTAACTTTTTTTATTGATCTTATTTGTTTTCATTTAATGGTACTGTATATACTGCAATATATACCCTGCTCTAGAAATCAGTTATCAAAAAATCAAGAAATCAGTTAAAATACGTAATTTAATATACATGAGGAGCAGGTTGGAAGACTGTAAAGAAAATATATAGCACCTAACATTGGCACATTTTACAGAGATCTTACTTTCGCAAGCAGCTGCTCAATCTCCACTGACATGGTCTCAAACATTCTGTCCTGGGTGGAGTTGGAGAGCAGAGGTGTTGTATCCGAACTATTGAACAGAGAGAGAACAGAACGGTGTTATTATTATTACCACCATAATCTTTCTAATGAGATTTAGAAAACATTACAATTCCTTGGATGAGGTACAGTGGCATCACACCTGTCTCCTCTACGGCCGTCCCGAGAGCTGCTGTAGCTGGTGCACAGCTTACTGAAGGACACCAGCTTCAGGTCCAGCTCGTTCTCCAGCTGCCTCGCCTGCTTCCGCAGGTCTGTCAACATGCAGTAAAATAAAGATTACATTCAGTAAATCATTTCAGTGGATATATACATTCAAAAATATAAGACCTCCAGAGTTAGTGACAGTTTACACTAGATAACAAAATAACATCAGAAAATGTTATAAAATTATACACAGCATATCACTGACAACTTAAGCTGGTAACGTTAGTTATTTATGCTTATAAAAGACAAAACATTCATATTAGTCTACCTGGTCGTAACGTGACAGTTCATATTTATTGTCACAACAGTCTACAGAGTCACAAACATTCATAACGTGGATATGAATCCCTCAAGTACTGTCTAGGAAAGCAGTTTTTTACATTTTGAAATACGGCCCATGAGTTTTAGTTTATTTGTTTGGTGAATAATCTTGTTCCAGCTTCATATACAAACAGCTGCTTAACTTTTTCCACAGCTTATATATGTTCGTGTTACATTAAATACAGAAAGTCTGTATAAAATGAAAGCCATCTGACAAATGTTCAAAGTAAGAGATATGAAAGATGTCTCGCTGTATTCCTCAGGTTTTTGGGCTAATCGAAAGCACTGACGTTTGTGCGAACTAGCGAGCTAATGCTAACGGCGATAGTTTAACGGGGTAACCTGACAGCGTTTTCATGGAAACGTCGCCAAAGACTGTTCAGAACAAGGAATTGGCGTGAGCTGTCACAAAGCGCAGTAAAGCTTTTGGTCGAGCTGAATTTGTAACGCTTTGCCAACTCACCTTCCCAATAGTTGCTGTTTCCTCCTGCCATCTTTGTTGTTCAACGTCATCCGCGGTGGTGCTGGCAGAGGCGGAGACTCGAGCAAGAGCGCTTCACGAGCGCTGCACGAGCACTTCCCTGCTCTCTGACCTCACAGCGCCCTCACGTGCTGTTCAGCAGAAATGCACTCTCCTTTGGCCTTCAAGTTTTCCTGTATTTTATCTTTAGTGAAAGCATAGCTCAAATATACCAGCACATTAAGTTTAAACATATTTAGTTTATTTTATATAAAATAATAATATATGCTATATGACTAGCATGTAACACACACACACACACACACAATCAATATGCCTTAGTGTCAATTTACATTTTCAATGAATACAATATAGTTGCTGTTTCCTCCTGCCATCTTTGTTGTTCAACGTCATCCGCGGTGGTGCTGGCAGAGGCGGAGACTCGAGCAAGAGCGCTTCACGAGCGCTGCACGAGCACTTCCCTGCTCTCTGACCTCACAGCGCCCTCACGTGCTGTTCTGCAGAAATGCACTCTCCTTTGGCCTTCAAGTTTTCCTGTATTTTATCTTTAGTGAAAGCATAGCTCAAATATACCAGCACATTAAGTTTAAACATATTTAGTTTATTTTATATAAAATAATAATATATGCTATATGACTAGCATGTAACACACACACACACACACACACAATCAATATGCCTTAGTGTCAATTTACATTTTCAATGAATACAATTTTTTTTTTTATATATACATATGCAAACATTTTCATATATAATACATTATTAGGATCTTAAAGGATCTACTGGGATCTTAAAAATACTCATCCCTGCTTAATAATCCCTATTTGGTCATATTATATCCATATTCTTCAGTCCATGGATTTGAGTTCCCACTTTCCTCTTTTTTTAATATATAGACAGAGTTAGAATCTGCCTAACTCGCATCAAAAATACTGTTCAACTGCATTAAAAACACGATCATATTAAAGAAGACTTCAAATATTCAGAACAAAGATGAATTTTTATTTACATCTCATTACACACCATTTCTTTAATACACATACACAGCTTTATTTGTGCAGTTCTCTCACTCTTGATAGAAATTGCACTTGTGTAATTTACATATAGTTGGCAACAATTCGATATCTACAATCATTGTTGTATAAAAAGAAAAAAATAAACATCAGCACAAACATAGAAAAGTTACATATTTGTTCAAACACACCCAGAAATTTACATTCAAGCATGACAATCAACATCAAGCCAAATTAAATTACAATTTAGTTGGTAATAGGATCAATGACTAAATAAATCATAGAAACATAATTTTCCCACTTACTAACATTAGACTTGTATGAATGGTCAGACTGGCACAGAATGATATGAATTATAAATAAAAATCTGAATATTCCATTAAGAGTTTTAATAGGGTGTTTGTTGCTTTTCTCTTTTAAAAGCATGAACAATGCCCCACCAGTCTTCATCTTCTATATCCAAATCATACGTGTAACTTTTAGAGGGTAGAATGATTCAGAAAATGATTCACTGATTCATAACAGTGACAGAGTGAAGCTGCCTGCTCACAGTAAGAAATACTCGCAGGTGTTCTGCTGGTTTCAGATTGCTCAATGTGTCACACAATCAAAGCCTCATCCAGTCATGGAGGAAACATACTGTGGTGCTTTAATGCATTTTACCATTTTATATATATACTATATGTATGTTTTCAAATGATCACCAATGTTTTAAAGGTTTTTTTGGAAGAGAAGATGTAGGATGCAGATATTGATCTGACGATGATGCCTAAATATACACTATACGCTTTTAATTCGTTTCCTGAATTGCAAATAACATCAACTACATGAATAAAGTTGACAGCACTGTTTTTTTCTGATCTTTTTGGGATGCCTTAGAGCCGGTGAGCAAAATCAATGTTTCGCTGGATGGATGTTAAAACAAAAATAAATATATATTTTTTAAAATGAACAAAACGGACAACATTTTCAAGAGTGCACATTAAGACAAAAGAATCCAGACACACCGCGTAAACACTATGATGTCCGTGTGAAGTTATTATTGTTTCACCATATCCCTGAATGTCAAAATAACAGAGGAGAAATGGGAAGGCAGTGAATGAGCATGTTCGTCTGCTACGTATCTAATGTGTCACCTTGCTTAATGTAAATATCTACATTTGAGATTGGACGGGTAACTCTGCAAAATGTGAAATATTTGGGCCACTACGTTGGCTATATGATTGCAAATAACAAGCAACACAGCAGTGTGTTTTTCATAAACTTAAACTCAAAGCCAGTGAGCAGACCAGATTCTCAGATGAATTGATTCCTGACTTTGATCCGGGCCCACAGAAAAAAAGAGGAGCAAAATTCCATTTACTCTACAAAATCATCATCCTCACAACAGCAGCGATCATGCAACCTCTAATCTAACAAGGCACAGTGTTTCATAATCCTGTTGAGATGGATTCTAGCTGTTCGGTTTCCTTTTCCAAGGGTAGAGGACTGGTATTATAAAGACCCAGATAACTAAGCAGGCTGGTTGAGAGCAGTGGTTAGTTGCATACACTATGGTGCAAAACGCTCGCCCGATTTCAACAGGGCATTAAAGTGCATCCCACGGTGGTTCTCAGGTTTCAATAGATTGGACAATAACGCGGCTGGCCATTGAGCGCCCTCTACTGGCTCTGCAGGCAGTGTGGACAGACTCAGGGGGAGGAGAGGGAGCAGTAAGGTCTCAAAGTTTGTTGGTGTAAAGCGTATCCTCCTCACTTTCACTCTCATCTTGAAATTCGTGGCTCAGGAGAGACTTTTTGGAGCCCATAGACATGAGGCGGATCTCATCGTCATAGTCGTCCCGGTGCTGTCGTAGCCGATGGAATCCATCTTTTTGTCTGTTTGACTTGGCTGAGCAGACGCACCAGATGATGCAGGCTGTCACAACCAAGGCCGTCATTGCAGCAGCTAGGGATTGAATAATGAAAAAGATCAGCCATTGAATATTTGCATATTAATGTAGCATTTAACAAAATGGTTGGTTAGAACTGCAAACACAATCAATATAGAGTACTTTAGAGATTTGATCTGCCTACCTGCGCTGGCCACAACCAATTCTCTTGGAAGGCCAAATATATCGTTCTCCATGTCAAATTGAATGATAATGGAATTTGCTGCTTCAAACGGTGACACAGACACCTGAAAAGAGCACAATGGAACAGTGCAAAATAAATAAATAAATGAATAGATCTCACTTAATTTTTAATAAAAATAAAATAATTTTTTTTTATTATCTTTCAAATAAACTATATTCATTATTATACACTTTGACTAAACTCAATATTCTGTATTATATACAGTATGTAGAAGAAAAAAAAAAGGATAGTATATTATCTTCATTTTTATACTGCATTGTATATTATTGTACAGTTTGATTAAACAAAATATTCTGTACTAAAATAAATCGAAACAAAACAAAAATAAACCTAACAAAAAACAAACAAACAAAAAAACAAACCTAAAAGAAACCCAAACAAAAAACCCAACCAAACAAAAAAAACAACAACAACAACAAAACTCACCTTCTGGGACTGTTGCTGGTAGCCGTCAGCCACCGCTTCAATGTTGTGTAAACCAGGGGCCAGAAGGGCGTGAAAATAACCTCCCTCACTGGTGAAGACTCGAACACCACCATTTAATACTATTATAGCGCCCACGATGGGCTTACCGTTCTTATCCTTGACCACTCCACGAACCCCTTTGTGCACCTAGAACAGAGGAACCAGCTTCAGCAAAGGAAGAGCTGAGATGCAGTGGAGTGTGATAAACAGAAAGGCAGAGAGGAGGACAACGTACTGACCTCAACCAGCATGCTCAGAAGAGACTTCCTGTTCTCAGCCCATAGCGTGGGCAGCATTTCAGCCGGTGGGAACAGGCAGCAGCTGGTGTAGACAGTGATCTCGGGACAGTGGCCAAAGTCCACACTGAAGTCCTACAACATGGAGAGAAAAGCAATCAGAGAGAAATTAAAATCAGATATTATTAGAAGGAATTAAGATTTGATAAATTATTGTAAATTAGTTGGTCATGACCAAAAATGGGCTTCAGGTCTGTTCTGATTGTACTGCAGAGAGCAGTAAAAAAAAAAAACAAGCTAAATGCAAAATGCCCAAAAAAAAAAAAAAAAAAAAAAAAAAAAAAAAAGATTAGATTAGATTAGCAAAACGCTTCCCTCAAAGCTGTGTGTCCAATCCAACTTTATGGTATTTTTTTGCAAATATTAATCTGTCACTTGGTAGAAGCTAGCTAAATTAGACAGAAACCAACACAGTCAGAATTCAAGATATGTACTTATTTTTCAAAATCTGAACAAAACTACACTACCCTTCAAAATTGTGGGGTCAATAAGATTTTTTTTTTAAAGAAATAAGTATTTTTTTAGCAAGGACAAATTAAATTGATAAAAAGTGAAAATAAATACATTTATAATGTTACAAATGTATGATGTTTCTATTTCAAATAAATGCTGTTCTTTTGAACAATTTTTTTTTCTATTAAAAAATGAGCATGTTTACCACAAAAATATTAAGCAGCACAAACGTTTTCAACATTGATAATAAAAAAAAATTCTTGAGCTCCAAATCAGCATATCAGAATGATTTTTGAAAGATCATGTGACACTGAAGACTGGAGCAATGGCTGCTGAAAATGCAGCTTTGCCATCACAGAAATAAAATTCATTTTAAATATATTAAAATAGAAAACAGCTATTTTAAATTGTAATAATATTTCACAATATTACTGTTTTTACAGTTTTTTTTCAATGAATAAATGCAGCTTTATGTAAGAGATTTATTTAAAAAAAAAAAACATTTAAAAAATCTTAACAGTATGTAATCTACCTTCATGCTGCCCATGTGACTGTGCCATTCTGCTGCTCGAAGCACACCATTAGGGATGGTGCCCACTGGAGGGAGACAGTGACAAAGAGAAATAATTGATAACATCAACCTAAAAATGGTTCCTCTACTAATAAATTTAACAGAGCAGAGGCTGTTTGATTTTAAAATGTTACATGCTGAGAATTTTCCTGTTACTGAAAAGATAAACTGTTGTTTTAAAAAACTTGAAGTATGAATGGAAGAAATCAGCATACTCTGACTGTTTGGACATCCAGTGTCACCCGAATGCATTTTGGCATGGTGGTTGGCATACACAGTAGCCAAATATCTCAGCGTATCGGCATTTTCAACTGAAATTGAGAAACAAGGAACAAAACAAAAACAAATCAAGACACCGATACAATAAATGTGTCATATCCTAAAGCAGAGGATGAATCAAAACATACCAGATTGCACTGGTTTGTCATATGGGTAGGTGACTAAAACGGAGCCTCCATCCAGAGCCACAGAGAGAGTGAAGCCTCTTTCCTGTATCAGATCCATAACGGCACGTGTCTCTGGCTGAGGTTCTGCAGCACGCTGAGATGCATTACCTACAGAACGACACATACTGTAAATGGTCAGTCATCCTGTGTAGCCTAAGCAGTGGAATGCTGGCATTGACACACATGTTAGTGAAATGTGAGGTCAAATTTGAGCTCAATCCCACCGAAAAAGTCATTGTCAAGGTCTTTGCTGTGCACATTGGTCTTGCCAGCAGTAGAGGTGCAGTCTTTCTCTTTCGCCAGCTCTCGCCCATCTGGGTTGATGCTGGGCAGGATAACAATTCTGGTCTCATTGATGAGCTAAAGACAGGAGAGAGACACCATGTGAGAAACATTCTTGAGCGTTTTGGCTGAATTTAAAGTAATTTCCTGTGGTAACCAAGGAAACCAATGCTGTTGATATACACCAGAAATTACTTGTTTTTAAAAGAAAAAAAGGGAAATCTATTTAGAATGGGACTTGCAATGAATGTCTATGGTGTAAGTGTCGTATATGTGTTTTTTGTTTATACTTGCTGTTTAGATTGATAATAGGATACATCATGCATTTGTTTTACAGCGCATATAGACCAATTTGGAGTAGACGTCACAGTTACGTCACTTGCAGCTGCGCGCACATAGTGGTGGCAGAAAAACACTGGGAACAAGTGGAGGGAAAAGTGTAAAATCTATGGAATAAGAGAAAAAATGTATTGTTGTGCCTTTGCATGTCAGAATCGGAATGCAAATTATTTTTATATAACGCTGTCGTCAAAGACGCCATTTGAAGCTAAACGCAGACGTTTAAACGGACAGACTATGGATGAAACCTGGTATGATTACCCTACTTTTAAAGCATAAATTTGATTTACACAATAGGTCTATATAATATTCATATAGGGGACATATTGTATTAGCCCTACAGTTGAAATACATGCATGAAATACTATTTAAACCAATAACATTTTACATAACATTTACCTATTTTATCTCACAATTCTGACTTTTTTTTCTTGCTAATGCAAGTTTATATCTCCTAGTTCGGACTTTATAACTTTATTCAAGTCAACAATTGCGAGTTTGTCAATTCTGAGGAAAAAAAGCCAGAAGTGTGGGATTATAAACTAAAAAGAGAGAATGGCGAGTTGATTTTTCTTACCAGAATTGTGAGCTACAATCTCGGAATTGCAAGAAAAAAAAGTCAATTGAGTACATGTACAGTAAATGAACATACTTTCCAGAAGGCCAACAATTCACTAAAAATGAAAAACTGTCATTTTCTGCCACCAGGCTCCACCCACAAAAACGTCATCACTGTTGGCAAACACTGAAATTGGTCTATAGTGTAATATACAAGAATATGTAGCTCACACTCAAGGAAAAAAAAATACCTAAATTTTATTCAGATATGCAATTTGGAGCAGTTGCTGATATTTACATTACCAAAAAGTACAATAAAATTCTGATAGCTTGTCATGTAAATCAATGAGATATTTAGACTACTTAAATGCATAAAAATGCCAGTTGTCTCTATATCTGTCAACAATATATCTTTATAGCATGATCTTTTAAAATTTTTATAATCAAAGCTCTGTAGTTTTTTTATTGCGGCGTCAAAACGTATGATGCAATGCAATACAATGATTGAGAGATGAACAAATAATGCTCCTCAAAAGTATGATGGATCACATTTGATATTCACAATTAAACACAATAATCAAGTGAACCCGTGTTGCTTAAGTCTATTAAGTGTTTCTCGAAATATTACTAACAATACAAGTTATTTGTGGGTTTACGTTATAAAAATCAGCAAATATTTCTCAGCAAAAGGACACGTGTACCATGACCTGATCATACTGTAACCATCATGGGCGTCACTTTTGCACAAGTAAAATCAACTCACCCTTGTGATGGCTGCATTCTTTCCGTAGTTAATACAGAGACTGGCAGCAAACTCCAGAAGCAGCTCTGTACCCACAGGGGCATTACCATGAATACCTGCCACAAAGCGGATCTTGGGCTCAGACGGTTCTTGGACTTTAGGGTTGTTGGAGATCTCCAGAGCCCAGATAGTTCTGAACTCCACACTCTGACCAAGACTTCATAGGGGAGAAAAATACATATCATGTTACTGCAACAGTTGTGCTGCTTAATATTTTGTGGGAACCATGATACATTTTTTTCAGGATTTTTGATGAAAGTTCAAAAGAGCACCGTTTATTTGAAATCGTTTTTTTTGTGTGTAAAAATATAAAAGTCTTTACTTCACTTTTGATCGATTTAATACATTCTTGCTGAATCAACATACTAATTTCTTAAAAAAGAAAAAAAAATCTTAATCTTAAATCTGAACATTACTGCATTTCCTTCTCTGGTAATTTAAACATGGTGACCTTAAACTTGGTTCAGCACAAGCTATAATTTCCAAAAATAACTTCTGGGACTAAGCTACAGCGAGACAAATAATACAGTTCACACAGTAACTTGCAGAGGTATTAATCTCTGTCATTCCGAAATATCCTTTGCCCTCCGGGGTTTACGGTCACAGAAACACATAGGATTCGGTTCAGGCTTGTCTGCAGAGATCAAATAATTTGACTCATACTTTTGTTCATTTTAACAGTGTTCTCTGAGGGAAAGGCATGGCACACGTGTGTATAATATCTCTCCAGAGAACTTCTGTGCTTATAGTCCCTCATGATCAGTTTGCATACACTGAATCTAACTTGTGTGAGTGAGTGCTGTACCTTTGGAGTGAGGTAATCTCTGGGAAGTTCAGGGTGAGGCCACGCAGGAACTCGGAAACCTCACTGTAGCGTCGATAGCGGAAACTACTCTGGGTGGGAGTGTCCTTGATCAGCTTGTCCAGACCAGATTCTCCTGATAGCTGCTTGATGAGGCTCTGGAACTCCTTCACAGTGGGATCCAGAACTGGGGTGGTGTCTTCTGTCGTCTGCCCATTGGTGTAACTGTGAATCCGGTTCAATGTGAAATTAACACTCTCCACTCCTTCCTTAGGCACATTGACAAAGGTGCTAACTGAGGAGTAGCTGAAAAGATGGAAGAGAGAGTGTGAGAAATTTACAGTCTTATGCATAAAGAAAAATCTAAATAAATGTCCATGGTCCTGAATTACTCTTTAGGGCTGTTAAACAAAAAAAATTATATAT
>NW_015505251.1:1066302-1181164 GCF_001515645.1 Sinocyclocheilus grahami | reverse complement strand
TTGTTGCAAA
Organism: Sinocyclocheilus grahami; assembly: GCF_001515645.1. Classification (NCBI taxonomy): domain Eukaryota; kingdom Metazoa; phylum Chordata; class Actinopteri; order Cypriniformes; family Cyprinidae; genus Sinocyclocheilus; species Sinocyclocheilus grahami. The sequence goes on along the minus strand of NW_015505251.1, from coordinate 1,181,154 downwards.
AATAAAAATATATATATGTGAATAAAAGAGAATATATATATATATATATATATATATATATATATATATATATATATATATATAAATAAATAAATAAATAAAAGGTATACATATTTATATTATAAACTGTAAAATAAAATGCAAAAAAAAAAAAGATAATACAATGCTTGTTTATGTAAATTAACTTTATATCAACATATCCCTAAAAATAAAGTTGACTACAACTCATTTAATGGCCTCTGTGAGCTTCCGTATGTTTGGAAAAAAATCTTATTTTTGAAAATTAGTTTGGTGCCACTGTTAGTGCAGAAAATTCACAAAAATACCCTTGGGCAGAAGCAGTCAGATGGTATTTTCCTGGGACGAGTAAGCGCCAGTAGTCCCCTGCAGCGTTGGATGTGATGGGGTGATTAATCGTGTCCACAGTGATTGTAGCATTGGCGATGCCAGATCCATCTTTGCTGTCGATTACCACTCCTTTTACTCCCCGGTGTACCTGAATGCCCAAAAACATATTGTATACAGTGTGTAGCAGGATAGAGGTGAACAAAATGCAAAAGAAGCAGCCAGACAGTCTTACCTGATGGATGTACTGTAGAAGTGATCTGCGGTTTCGTTCCCAGTACTTCGGAAGATCTGCTGCTGGTGGGTATTTGTAACATCCCAGTTCAATGGTCACCTCAAAGCAGTTAGTGTTGATGTAGTTCCAGTCCTGCATCCCTCCTGAGGGAAAAGCACATAATGCACTAATATTTACTTCTTATTATAGAACTTTTACATTTTATACACCTTTTTTTTCAGGATATTATTTTGTGATGGCAATATTAACTAAATAAAAGTAAGCAGTTTTCAGGCATCTGTCGATTCAAAGTTTCCTTTTTTAGTTATTCATAATTTTTTTCCCACAAACTTGGTGCTCACCGTGGACATTGTACCATTCAGCACCATTGGTGATGCCATCTTTAAAATATTCTTGGTACAAATCCATTCCCTTACAGGAGTGACCATCATACATTTGAGAGCTTTCCTGAAAAAGAAAAACAGAGAATGTTTTACTGGCTATTGATTTAGCTTTTAATGATTAAATATACTACTTAACATCATTTGTTACTACAGAATTCAGAAAGCCAGATATTCACCTGTGAGTAAGCAAGAGCCACCATCCTGAATACATCATCATCTGAGGACTTGCTGTATCTGCTAACATTGTCCGGATTGTCGTCAAATGGATAATTCACCACCAAAGAGCCTGATAGAGATAGAGAGGTTATCTGTCTGTGTTTAGCATGCTCCCAATCAAACACAACTTTTATAGATTAGGACGTACCTCCATGAAGGTTGGCAGACAACACAAACGGGTAGCTTTTGGCCCAGTTCATAACAGCAAGGGTCTCTGGCTGTCTGGGATCCGTGACAAAGTTGAACCGGTCAGGAAAGTTTCGGTTCAGGTCATAGTTGTTAGTGTTGTTACGTCCCTGGACACCACTGATATCTCCTGCACAAAAGACAGTGTTTTCCTTACATTATATTTCCACAGTTATAATGTTGCTCCTAACACAGACAGACAAAAAAATAAATAAATAATGTATTAATATTATTATTGATGATAATACTAATAATAATAATACTAATTTTTAATACTTTTTTATAATACTTTTTTTTAAATTATATTATTATTATTATCATCAGCAGCATCAATGTACTTGTAGTTATAATGTTGGTTGCTCCTAACACAGACAGACAAAAAAATAAATAAATAATGTATTAATATTATTATTGATGATAATACTAATAATAATAATACTAATTTTTAATACTTTTTTATAATACTTTTTTTTAAATTATATTATTATTATTATCATCAGCAGCATCAATGTACTTGTAGTTATAATGTTGGTTCAACACAGACAGAAAAATGAAATAATAATAATAATAATAATAATAATGTATTAAAATCAATATTTCAATTAAATTAATAATTTAATGTTATATTATTACTGACATTAATAAAATATAGTATCATTTTTTTGTATTATTATTATTAATAATAATAATAGATGTTGGAATTATGTTCTTGTAGTTTTAACGCGGCTCCAACACAGACAGAAAAATAATTTATTATTATTACTGTTATTATAATATTATAACAATAGGATTACTGTGAATACTGATTTTAATAATAATATATTATTAATAGATAATGCTGCTGCCGTGCAATAATTATGTCAGAATTATAATAATAAATACATTTATTATTATTATTATTATGGTAGCAACATTACATATAATATTTTAAAGAAATAATAAATACATTTTTATTATTATTATTATGGTAGCAACATTACATATAATATTTTAAAGAAATAATAATAAATACATTTTTATTATTATTATTATTATGGTAGCAACCTTACATATAATATTTTAAAGAAATAATAACAATAACAACAACAACAACAATAATAATAATAATAATAATAAATGTATTATTATATAACATATATTCCAAACATTCAATACAGTTCGAGGCTGGGTATTTCTGTCACATGTGATGTTATAATATTAGTAAAAAATGGAATGTTGAACGAAGAGAGATGCATTTAACAGCAAGTACATCATAATACATCAAATGTGTATAATGAGCTGTTTGTCAGAGTTGGCGAGGCCATACCCTCCTGGGACACTTCATATCCATCTGGGTTCATTGAAGGCATGATGTGGATCCGTGTGGAGTTGATGAGCTGGGTGATCTCAGGGTCAGTGCCATAGTTGTGACAAAGGTACTCGATAAGGTTGAGGAGCAGTTCCCGACCAACCACCTCATTGCCGTGCATGTTACCAATATACTTAAACTCCGGTTCACCTGGTGAGGAACGACGGGATTAGTTCACTTTAAAAGCTGTTTGACTTTTAAAGATGTAGGATCTTTACACATGGTGGGAAGTACCAAACTCGTGGACACCAGGATTGTTGGAGATCTCCATGACCCACAGGGAACGTTCCTGCACAGACTTTCCGATGGAATACAGCCGTGTGATGGAGCTGTACTCAGAGCTGAACTTCTGCAGGAACAGCTCCATGTCGTTGTAGTGGTGATGGCGGAAGTCCTGAGGCTGGACTGTAACCCTGGAGTCCTTCTCTTCATCTGCTGCTTCGTTGACACCGGTGCTGCTGCTGCTGTCTGTGCTGGCGCTGTTCACAGAGGTTTCAGTGGGGGACTCTGGGATTGAGAGGGTGGCTGGATTCTCATCATTCTCAGCTTCAAGGGTGATGTTCAGAACAGTTGCTTTTCCCTCAGTCACCTCCACTCCGGCCACGGACATGGGAATGTAGCTGCATGAATGCAAAGATCGACATGAAACACACAGAAGGAAAACATAAATGTGAAACATAAGTCTCAGAGCATATAGTATGGCAATTGACTGAGTATCGATACGGATTTTGTCATTTGATTCCGATTTACCAGCACTTCATTAAATTCTTTTGGGTATATTTCAGTTATAAATAATGTCCACTTTGCTTACACATAAAAGACATTCTCTTTCTGGTTGCGCTGAATGTTTTTGATTCACTAACAAAAAAGAATCATTAGGGTCATTTCTTTGTGAATCTGACTTTGGCCATGGCATGTTTTTGATTCACAGAACTGGTTCATAGGAGTCATTTGTTCATGAATTAAACTAGACTGGTCACACTGTATGCTTTGGATTCACTAAAAAAGAAGAATCAGCTCATAGGAGTCTTTTTGTGAATCTGACCACATTGGTCATGCTACACGTTTCTGATTCACTAAAAAGAACCGGTTCATTAGAGTCATTTGTTCATAAATCAGACTATAGTGGTTGTGCTGTATGTTTTTCAATCACCAAAATTAAACAGTTTAGAAGAGTTTGTTCATGAATCTAACTGCACTAGTCATGCTATATGTTTTTTTGATTTACTAAAAAAAGAATTGGTTGATAAAAGTCATTCATTTGTGAATCTGGCTACATTGGTGATGTTGTATGTTTATGATTCACTAAAAAAGAATCAGCTCACATGAGTCATTCATTTGTGAATCTGACTACATTGTTAATGCTGTGTTTCTGATTTACTAAAAAGAATTGGTTCATAAGAGTCATTTCTTTGTGAATCTGGCTACATTGGTGATGTTGTATGTTAATGATTCACTAAAAATAATCATCTCATCAGAGTCATTTGTTTGCAAATGACTACATTTGTTTGCAAATGACTACATTTGTTATCCTGTATGTTTTTGATTTACTAAAAAAAAGAAAAAGCTCATAAGAGTCATGTGCTTGTGAATCTGAGTACATTCGTCATGTTCATAATTCACTAAAAAGAACCAGTTCATAAGAGTCATTTGTTTCTGAATTGGATTATACTGGTTGCGATATAATCAATATAATTATATAACATTATTATTATTATTATGTAACGGGCAGTGCTGTACAAATACATTTTCACACAGCCACTAAAAACTTCAATATTTTTACTCAGCCCTAACCATATGATGTACGAAAACCAAAGGACTGTCCTCAGAATATAGAATCCGCACATACAGTTTTCCCTCATAAATATGTACCATACGTACCCCGGGGCTAAAACTGTGATGTTGTAGGTGCCGGGCAGCAGCAGGCGATAGTAGTCACCAAAGCGTGAAGTGCTCACTTTGTGGTTAATGCCCGCAACCATTATCACAGCATCTGCGAGAGGGGCATCATTCCTGGCTGCTCTGACAAAGCCACGCACACCGATATGAATCTGAACACACACACACACACACAACAACAACAACAAGGCGGAAACTCTGACATTCTTGCTGACATTCTTCAAGGGCTCTTTAAAAACTCTCCACGCATGTCATTGCTTGCACATCAAGTTCTACTACCTTCTCCATGTAGGCCAGCAGGGCCTCCCGATTGTTGTCCCATTCTGTTTTGAGTTGAGTTGAGGGTGGGTACTTGCAGCAGCTGAGCTCCATAGTGATTTCCAAACAGCCCCCCTTCAGGTAATTAAAATCCTGCATACCCCCTGCATGGAAAGTAAGGACAAACTGTGTACCAAAGGCATGGGATGAATTGACATAGTGGGGTTGTCACAGCTTAAACTGTAAGCGTCTACAAACACGAGGAACATCTCAATACAAAGAGTCTTTCAAAAGGTGTGAGTTCAAGAATGTTTGACCAGTTGCTTATGTTATGACAATGTAATAAACGGTCCATGCACGCGAACCTACTTTTAGATATTTAAAAAAATAACTAACCCATTTTAAGATTGATTTCAGAATACAAAGAGCTGACAGATATGGGTTAGGAGGACACGCATTGGTCATGTCTGTCTAAAAACATGCTGTAATCCAACTTTTAACGACGCGCTCTCAGATGCCAAGCCTGTGTGTGCTGAAACTCATAAAACACTTACAGAAACCCTTCAAACAAAACATCTTTAGCAATATATAGGCCTACTTTAGCTACAAAAGAAACCAGTCGGGCTAATGCTACCATGTTCTTTCCCATTCAAAAGGCTGAGGCTGGTACGATTTTTTGAAAGATATTATACTCTTTATGCTCACTAAGGCTGCATTTATTTGATCAAAAATACAGTGTTTAAAATAAATAAAAATACAGTATTTTGTTTTTGAAATACAAATCCTTTGTAACAATTCAAATGTTTTACTGTCACTTTTGATCATTTTAATGCATCCTTGCTGAATAAAAGTATTAATTTCTTTAAAAAAAATTAATCTTTCTGACCACAAACGTTTGAATGGTAGTGTACATTAGGACTTAATGTAACCTTATAACCATTTAATGCAGATACATGAAGAGTCAAACAGATTCATCAACCAATCCATCAAAATTTTATCAAATTAGCTGAACGTCAGACCAACTTATGCCAAATATATATATATATATACTATAATGACATATAATCAATACTAAAATAACACTGCTCTTATGATCTCCATGTCAAAGATAGCAGTTAAACATTATAAGGTCAACACACATCACAAAACAAACAACTAAAGATCAGGTGACCTTTGCATGGGAATTATGCGCTGAATGGAATTCCACACGTAAAAGGGCGTCACATTTTGGGATTGATTATGTCATAATTTCTGGCAGTTTTGAAGGCCACCGCCACCACATGGTCACTTTTGGTCCTTGGAGCATCAGTGCTCAACATTCAGGAGAGATTAGGCGTTCACACAGGAGGTTCTTGTTTTATAAACAGAAACAAACCGTATGCCACAGCTTCAGAAAAGCTGAGAAAATCATACCCAAATGCAAGAAGTGTGATTTATTCACCATGAGACTGGTTGAACAAGTCATAAGGTACATCATGAATCTGACCTGCAAGCTTCAAGGCACATTGTGGATCAGATTTCTGCTGTTTGGCTGTGATGGTTGAGAATACGGACTTCAGAGACTGAGGTTACAAACTGCTAAGGAAAGTAATCAGAGTACACCAGAACAGTAAGCTTACAGTCCAGGTGTTGGATTACTTGAAAGACTATTGTCTTTCAAACTAGTACTGTTTGAGAACATAATGAACATTCCCAAAAAACCAAAGCAATCTCATTTCCAGCATTCTTCAGTTTTAAATTTTCTTAAACTACAATGTGGCTAGTATTAATATCAATATTTGCTGTACATTACTAAATGGAGTTTGTTTACGCAACTCATGATCATCCCTCCCAAAAGGAAATCTGGGTAGGAATGTCCTGAATAAAGAAGGGTGTGGGAGGAGCCAAAAAGACAGTTCCACTGAACTGATCACATTCTATGAGAAACGACCCCCTGCTTGTGCTTTCTAACGAGCAGGAAACAGAAAAGAAATCATTCAAACCAGCCATTTTCCAAGACCACTGAAGTGAGGTTAATCACTCATAAAGCTCATACAACAAGCACATCTTCATCTCTATGGAAACAAAGAGTTTTAAGCCCTTATGAAATTTTGCATGATTGCTAGAAACTCAGCAGGTGAAATTCGGATAAACAGAACAGAGGAAAAGGGGGAGATTTAAAGCATGGTTAAGGGATCAAATGTTGCCAACAAACCTGCCACATCATACCACTTTGCTCCATTTGTGATGCCGTCCTTGAAGGTCTCATTTATGTTTTCCTCACACTTCGGCTGCCCTGTTTTCATAACAGGGTTATTCTCTGCGTAAACCCGTGCCAAGTATCTGAAGAGAGCATCATCGGGGGATCTGCTATAGGTGCCCTCGTTATCATGGGCCGCAGAGTCATCAAAAGGATAACTGGCCACCACGGTCCCACCATGCAGATTCCCTGAGAGCACAAATCTGGAACAGAGAACCAGAAAAATCTGAAATGTTATAATTAACCCATCTACTTTACATAGGTTTGATTAAGATTTTATTAGACATTGCACTTACAGAGGTAATAATCAGATGAAAAGAACAAGGAAAAATTATGGTAGAGCTGAATTTTAAAAAAGTATTGCATTTTGCAAAAATTTTATAAAAATCATTATTATTATTTAAACAAATTAAATATTGTAGAGTGGATTAGAAAAATGTATATTAATGAAAATGTTCATAATTTCCCTGATTTTCAGTTGCTTGTGATATTTATTTACTAGATAATTTTATTATGTTATATATTATATATTTTATTATATTATACATAATATTAGATTATTATATAGATGATTTATTTGTTTGTTTGTTTGCTTGTATTTTGTGTAATCTCTATGAAATCTTAATCCAGTAATGACAAACAACTGGAAAAGTCATGGAAATTATTAGTCTTCATGAATATACATTTTTCTAATTCTAATTTCGTAAGAATAATAATAATAATAATAACAATAATGGTAACACTTTATTTTAAGGTGTCCTTGTTACATGGTACATGTACTTACTATAATAATAACATTAAATTATGCATAATTACATGCAAGTAACCCTAAACCAAACCCTAATCCTAACTGTATAGTAAGTACGTGTAGTTAATTAATATTACTCCGTACTTAAATGTATAATTACACTGTAACAAGGACACCTTAAAATAAAGTGTAACCTAATAATCATAAAAGGTTATGATTGTTATTATTACAGTAACACTTTACAATATAGTTTCATTAGTTAACATTAACTAACAGTAACGAAAAATGCTTCTAAAGCATTTATTTTGTTTCCAATCAAAAGTTATATTCGTAAATATGAACTAACAATGAATAGTTGTGTTTTTATCACTAAAGTTAACAAATGTTTTAGTAATGTATCAGTTATTGCACGGTTTTGTCATTATAATTATTCAGAAAAAAAGAATATTGTAGCGATAAATGATAAATGTATATTGATTAAGATTTTTTTAAACTATTTTCATGATTTTTACAGGCAAGATTCCCATATTCTTGCAAGCTCTGTTAGTAGCTGTGTTTTGGAACATAATGGCAGGTTCCCAGCTGGTTTAATATGCTTAAAAGCTGGATTTTCTGGAAGGTCTGTCACAAAGTTAGTGAATGCTCTTACTTGTTCTGCAGGATCCACCTCATGACAGCGACGACTTCAGGCATTTCTTCTGCATTCACGTGTATCTCTTCAAATTGGTCTGGGAAACTTCTATTGAGGTCTATGTTTTTAGCATTATTCCGACCCTCATCTTTGCCCATACAGTCCTCCTCCTTAGACTTCTCAAAACCATCAGGGTTCATGCTCGGCATGATATAAATATCTGTGCTGTCGACCAGCTCTGTGACCCGCGGCTCCTCTCCGTACTTCTCCAGCAGATACTCCAGCAGGTAGATCAGAACCTGCCGGGACACGGTCTCGTCTCCGTGCATGTTGCCCACGTACTTGAATTTGGGTTTTCCTGGTCCATCAGCAGTTGGGTCCCTGGTGATTCTCATCACCCAAAGCTCCCTGTTTTCAACGGATCTCCCGATGCTGGTCAGATTTGCGATGTTTGCGTATTTCTGGGCGAGACTTTTGAGAAGGTCAGTAAGTTGGTCGTAATTGTAGTATTTGCTGTAAGTCTCTGGCTCCAGCTCGCTCTGCTCGTCTAGAGGAAGTGAGTTGATGGAGCTGATAAACACAACAAGCATAGATAAAACCAAGAGCGAGAGTTTATGCGATGAACACAGATTGCTTCCCCTCTGTCCCGACATGTTTCCGAAGGCACCTTGACATACACATGAAATCCTAAAATGTGTCCGCCTGGAGTCAGGTCTTTTCTTTTGCTTGACGTCGGGGTATTTTTGGTAGGAACTTCCTGCTACCGCTTTAACAAAGGGTGGAGTTTCTATGACAGCCGGAATTGTTTCAAAATAAAAGTCACGACTACAGATTTCTGTCATACTGGTGTCTGTATTTTAACCACTACAAACGAGTTGCTGTGTTTTGGAAAATGGTATTTGGGTTTATTGATGACGGTCTATCAAGTGAAACTAATTACCATCTTGATATGATTGTGGAGCTATGGCTGTAACTTAAGGGCAACAACTGAATAACAGATTTCTTCAGACCTCCACATTTAATTAGTAATAACAAGTTTGAAAAAGAGCAGCTTTGTCATCATTATAGCAGAAGTAGATACAAATAGACTGGTAATTGGGTGACCAGTGTTGGGTAATATATTTCTTCTGGTTCATCTACTGTAATGACAAAGTTTTGTTTTCAGCACTAGGATGGTCCACAGATTCAAACAAGTAATTAAAATGATTATAATTCAAATGCAAATCAATTCCGATAGTCTCCAGGCATCCCACTCTTTATAATCAATGAATTCAATATTTTTAACCATTAAAACCATTTCCAGTCGTTTCCGGTTTACTGCATAAAGACTGAGCATAATTTTATTTATTTTTTTTAATAACCCATTAAAATATTTTACAGCCTGGCTACCTAGAAAAATGTATATTCATTATAAAAATGTGCATTGTGTTTTAACATTTTTTTAATGACTTTTCCAGATCTAGAAATCACAAGTTTAATACCCATTTATCCTGATATAGCCAGGTTTTCCAGGACCTTAGGAACAGCGGTCCTTCAAAAACATCGTTGAAGGGGTGAATTAAAATAATAAATGTCTTATTTAAAATAATATTAAGGCCCCCTGGTTGTGAATCACTGCTACAGAGGGGCTTAGTGGGCCCTAGTTCACCACAGGGACCTGAACAAATCCCTGGTTAACCTGCACCGAGATGAGTTTATAATTTTCTTAGTGCACTAAATACTTTGTTGAATGTTATAGTAGAATCTAAATGAATACACATCATTCTTTAAATATAATCTAATCTTCAACTGACCTAACATCTGGGACTGAGAAAACGCAACATCCGACACTCCAAATACTACTTGCCAAGAGCAAATTTTATTGATTTCTTCCTACTTCATAAAACATTATTTCTCTGACTTTGCAAGGTAATTGCTTCACTAGCAACCATTTTGTTTCATGACGAAAAAGCACATAAAATGTAGAGATAAAAGAGAAAGGAAAACATTTTGAGTGCAGAAGAGGTGGTTAAATATTTTACTTGAGGCAGTTTTATTTAAGTTAATTATTAATTCCATGCTGTTTCTTTGTAATACAGATTCTACGTCTGTGGTTCCAGTCAGATATCCAGTAGTACAAACTAGTTTCAAGTTAACAAAAGTACAGAAGAAATTATATGCATTATGTAGATTCGGGGGGGGGGAAGAAAAATAGACTATTTCATGTAACTCATGCAGGCTTAAAATCAACTTTATTAGTGCTTTTTTCTTTTTCTTTTTGAGACAGCCAAATGGAGACCTGCATTTGTCTTAGTTCTAAAAGCAACAAGGCTCCTTCAGTTTTATAGAGCTGCAGCCATCCATCAATCCATCCACCATCATCAGCCTATGTGAGCAATACAGTATTTTAGCACAAATTACAGTCCAGAACACTGGTAAATGTTACTACACAACTACTACTTGGTGATGTTAAGCATTTTGCTCCACATGGATATCAAGAAATTTGCTTCGACTTTCTCTGAAAAACTAAATTAACAAAAAGAGCACTTTGTTTAGACTTGCCCTTTTAAAGGTTTAATTGTTTTCTTTAACTGCATTTTATAATTGCACTAACACAGAAATATTACAGCTCAAACAACTAATAGTAGACATCAGTAATAGTAATAAAAGTTAATTTCTGTAATTACATTAAGAAAAACTCAAAATATATCCAGCAACTGATAAAAACATGTTGAGAAATAAAGCAAATAAACATTAAAAAAGGAAAAATGTTGTACCAGGACAAAAAAAAAAAAAAAAAAAAACTCCAAGAAATCTTTAAGTTCTGACCATTCAAAAATAATAATTGAAGTTTGTTTCATGAGTGGTATATTTTATTTCAATTTAAGGGCTAATAAAACAGAATAATATTAAAAATCAAACAAAGGGAGAGAAAACTGGAGGCATCAAGCTGTTGAGTGCCACTCATAAGGTTGGGCTTGGTGGCTCCCTTTGTGAGTGGGGTCTGGGGAAGGGGAGGGGGAGTGGGGTGGAGTCTCAAATTGGCTGTGTCGTCTCATTGGGTTTCATCCTCCACATCTTGCAGTGCCTCTTTATTCTGTTCCTCACCTGTGCAGAGAAACAATGCCAGTTATTGCATCCTAACAGTTATGTCCCTTAACGCAATCCACGTGACGTGTTGTACATTGTCGCACATCATCATCAAGTTTGCAACCCTTGCAAGATCTGTGCATTACGAGTTTGTCAAATAAATAGCCAAAAATCACAACAAATCAATAGTGAAGGACTGAATACATGCTGTGAGAAAAATAAAATTAATTTATCATGTTATATTAATAGAATATGTAATTTTCAAGCTCAAAATAAAAAAAAATCTGGTTTAAGTCTAATTTGAATGCACTGTTATCTCATGTGGTCATTTAACTTTCACACGTAATTCAATTCCTAAACCAAAGGATAATACCCTTAGACACCTTTACTGTACATTTCTTAGTAAAACCTAGCAGAATTTTCCAAATTCTAATATATTTGTACAACACAGCCATTCCAATTGGACATTGAGGATCTGGCAGTGATCATGCAGAAACGGTTTGTTTCAGACATGCTGCACATACAGCACTCTGGTGGCTACAAAGATCGCAACACAAAGCTTACAAACGGGTGAGTGATGATGCAATTCGTGGACAAAAGGGCAAGAGCTGGAAAAAGTGGCCGCACTTACAAAAAGTTTGTGGGCAATTAACATTTTCCTTTAGGAATCTAAATAGTGGGGATGAAAAAAGGCAAGATGGGTTAAATTGGACGGCATGAGTCTGGACACATTACAAGATGACATGAAATGTAGTAGAGAAAGATTATACTGCTGGTTTTGCACAGAAAGTCAATAGAGCTATTAAAAACAGTGTCTTACTTTTGGTGTAGGAATGAAACTTTCGGATTGATATACTGAATACACTACATTAGATCTATAAAATATTTATGCTAGAATAGGGTGTGAAAATGAAACAATTAACATTAAAACCACTCCATTATATTGAGAAAATGATTTCATTTCTGGTGGATGAATTTGAAAAGTAGACATGTTTGCTTGCACATTTCCACTGCCAATGTAGCCAGAGCCCTCCATTTGAACACTTTTAAAGGCAGATATTAGAGATGGTTGGAAACGATGCCTCACAAGTCCTAAATCGGGACACTCTGAAACAATCGCTCTAAAAATAGCTTTGGTTTGTGGAGTAGCTTTTGAGGATGTCACCATCATGTACCAATGGGTTTCAAAAGACATGTTTGTCAGGCTTAGCATCTGAAACTGCGATGATCCGTCTTACCGTCTCCCTGCATATCTGAAGTCCATAGTGTCAGGTTATCACGTAACAATTGCATGATGAGTGTCGAGTCCTTGTAGCTTTCTTCACTCAATGTGTCCAGTTCAGCAATAGCATCGTCAAATGCCGCCTTTGCCAACCTAAAATCAACAGCCAGGTCCATAAACTATTAAGTTTCAACATACAAGTGAACAGGAATACATTGCAATGAATACCATCTTGGTCTGATAAGTAACCAAAAGCATTATCATTAAACTATGGTAACAAACAGATACCATATTCAAACAAACAGAGATTTACAAAACTGTAATTGTCTGTAGTACTTCATGTTAAGAGATCTGAAAACAGAAAAACAAACCAAAACACAAAGAAAACAAACCTGCATGCACGGTCGGGAGAGTTGAGGATTTCATAGTAGAATACAGAGAAGTTAAGAGCCAGACCCAAGCGAATGGGGTGTGTAGGCTGAAGGTCTGTCATTGCAATATCACTAGCAGCTTTGTAAGCAACCAAACTGTTTTCTGCAGCCTCCTTCCTGTCGTTTCCTGTGGCAAACTCAGCGAGATACCTGTGGTAATCACCCTTCCTGATGCATCAAAGGGAGAAAAGATCTGTTTAAAACATGTATAAATAAAGCCGTGACCTCATTATGTCACATAAGATTCATCCTTAGATTCACTTAGAAAAAAAAAAAACTCATGGCTTTCATACATTTTGTAGTAGAAGACCTTGGACTCTCCTGAATTTGCAGCTGGGATTAGGTGCTTGTCCAACACATCAAGGATGTCATTGCAGATTGATTTCAATTCATTCTCAACCTGGACATGAAAATTCAAAGGTTAAAAGCGTAAGACTAAACATTCTAGTTATGTGAATGAACGTTAGTTAGGGCACGTCTTACCGTTTGTCTATATTCCCGAATCATTTTCAATTTGTCCTCTCCACCCTTATTCTCCTCTTTCTGCTCGATACTACTGATTATCCTCCAGGATGCTCTTCTTGCCCCAATAACGTTCTTGTAGGCCACCGAGAGCAGGTTTCTCTCTTCAACCGTTAGCTCAACATCCATCCCAGCCACCTTCTTCATGGAGTCGACCATTTCTGGAAAAATTGAAAAGGAGCGTGATGGATATTTTGCTGACTGGATTTATTTACAACAGAATACAAGTCGCAACCATAGCTGAAATATACAATTTTTACTCAGTCAGAAAGTACAGTTGGGATCCAGAAGTAAAAAAAAAAAAAAATCACATTCATTTTCTTCACAGGTAAATTGACTGAGCAATAACTTATAAACTCGGGTTAATTGATGGTACGTGCTTTTGTTGAAGCCATCAGCCAGAATAAATATATTTTGTAAATAATTGTGTTTATCAGCAGAATTTCTGGTGGAAAAACTACATTACCCATAATTCTGCAGAGAAATCTCCACCAATCACAGGCAAAAACCAAAAGAACTCTTAAGTGCCCGCCCACTCATACAAAGAACTGCAAATATAGCAAACTACTTAAATATTTGCATGCATATTATGCAATAAACTTAAAACATACTGTTTCTATATACAAATAAATCAACAACTTTATATTTCTGCATTGTTTTAATTCTACTGTCACTCACAAAGCTTCATGGGATTGTAGTTATTTCCCCTCATTAAAGCTATTATGTCTCATAGCGTTCTCATTCTCAAATATGTTTCTGCTTCAAACCAAAGTTTGTAATGTTGTGAGTCACCTCATAACTGGTTGGTTTGTTTCATGGCTTCCTATGAGAAAAATACTTCTGAAACCAAGACCACTGAAAAAGTAAGTGGCCACTGTTGCACTCCATGGGGTATGTATTATTTATTTACTCAAATAAGAGAGGCTAAACATTATTAACAACCATACATTTATTTGCATTCACCATGGGTTGCCAGTATACAATCACAAAACACTGCATATCCTTTGTTAATCATCATTCTTGCACACTACATACTAGCAGCATACTTTCAAGTGTTCAAGTGAAAACCCTAGATACCCAACATAGGTTAATGGGTGACTAAACTAGACAAATTACCAACAAGGCACAATTATAGCTGCTGGTTTAGGATATCGTTAAAATCTTGAATACCACAAGCCTGCCAGCCACTTCTCTACAGTCTGAAACGAAATCTCACTGCAAAGCTACAGTATCTCAGCTTACTAAGCATTACTTGCTTTGCGTTACTGTACAACGGCTGCGTCTCAAAACTAAGTGAGGCAACGTTACCTGGCTAGACAGCATTTTGGGTATCACAACTCAACGCGCCCGTAATACGCAAAAATGCTGTCTAAGTAGGCAGCTCAAAAGGTTGAGACACTGCCACGGTCTCTCGTAATGTGCTACGGAGGTAAACGCAGAAAAGAGAGGACCTCATGCAGAAATAACTCTTTATTGTGGTTAATTGGGTCGATTAAGACAGGTGTTAACTAATATTTGAGCCGTTCTTCGCCTACATGAGGCCTGAAGACCGCAGCCACCCCCTCCGCCATGGCTAGCAACAGCTTGCCTCACCCACTAACTCTCCGCCATTTTGTCTCCTCAATAAACGTCTCCATCTTCATATGCCATTCTGTAGTTACCCCAATATCACATCGACAGAATTAACGGACTGTACAAATAAACGAAACAACGTTTTTAAAACGCACACGGAGATCGGTTTGCAATTCACAAGGTGTTCGCTTGGTTTAACTGCGAATTAAGCCAGCTAACGTTAACCCGACCGTCAGTTAGCCTGCATGAGCTCTCGCTTTGTAAAAATAACGTTCCCGTTACCTCTCAATGTCTCTTACCATCATATCTCTCCGCCTGCTCGGCGAGTTTGGCTTGGTACACCAAATCCTCCCGGTCACCCATGTTGGACAGCGCGCGGCGAGCGTGTTTTGTGAGATTGGGGGTAAAGGAGGAGTGTGAGTTCACCGGCAGGCCCTACGCGAGCAACAGCTGCAGCTTGAATGGTGGAGTAAAGATGGCGTTACACCTTCATCCGGGAACTTCCACACAGAGCATCCCCACACACTCCCTCTCTCCCGTACGAATACTGGATTTTAAACCCTCTTTATTTGAACAGAGAATGAATGCTATGTGCCTATTGCACCTTTTGTGTAACCTAAAGATTGCGTATTACTGGCAGCGATATTCTGTAAAAAAAATCACTGGAAACATTTGAATTTAAAGGTATAGTTCATTCAAAAAGAACATTCTGTCATCATTCACTCACCCTTCATGCCGTTCGTTCTATTCTGCGAGAAATATGTTTAAAGAAGAAAGTCTAGGCCCAAATGCAATACCTTTTCAATTAACACATTAGAACACAATAATTTTGAATTTAGTAAAACGTTCAACTGAAATAACTTTAATTTGTAAATTCTGTCATTTAGGCTACTCATCATTTATCAGCACACAAGATATTCTGAGAAATGTCCTTGTTTTTTGTCCATACAAGAAAGTCAATGGAAAAGATATTTTTCTTCTAAATTTTTTTCTTTTGTTCCACAGAAGTCAGTCAGTCATACAGTAAACATAGTAAATGATTACATTTGATTGCTTCAATTGAACATATTACAAATAAAATTATAAATTAAGAAACATTTAAGGTGTTATTTTAAATAGTATTTTATTTGGGTCTAGACTTTTTAAAACAAGTATTTCTAACAATTACACACCATACAAATTAAATGGTGTGTTGTTTCAGTGTAAATGTGACCCAGGACCACAAAACCAGGTCAATTTTATACATCATCTGAAAGCCGAATAAATAAGCTTTCCACTGATGTATGGTTTGTTAGGATAGGACAATATTTGGCCGAGATACAACTATTTGAAAATCTGGAATCTGAGGGTGCAAAAAAAAAAGCAATGCATATAATCAAAAATTAAGTTTGAATATATTTACAGTAGGAAATTTACAAAATATCTTCATGGAACATGATCTTTGCTTAACATCCTGATTTTTGGCATAAAAGAAAAATCAATAATTTTGACCAATACAATGTTTTTTTGGCTTTTGCTACAAATGTACCCCAGCGACTTAAGACTGGTTTTGTGGTCCAGGGTCACAAATAACAAACAATAATTATGAAATGGTAATATCACATCACATTTTGATAAAAATTACAAATTTGCAACCAGATTGGCTCATTAAAATGAATAACTCTGGATATTATACAAGAAAATTATATAAAGGAAAAATTATACTATAATAGGAAAATTAAACAAATCCTTTCCATCACGTTGATGCTCTCAAGAGTAATAAATTCAAAGGCATGAAAATACTGACAGAGGCAAAGTAAAATGTTTGAGTAGCATTACTATAGGGGTCAACTTTATTTCATGTACAGGAATAAAACTGTAACAAAAAACATAGGATTTTTTGTGTGACTTAAAACACTGTTCTGACAGACTTGGATGCACATAAAGGATAACAAGATTAATTTCACAAAATGACTGTGTTGATATTTAGGTTCTAAACATAATACTTTGGGTACAATTAAAATGTACACACACGACTTCGATTACTCTTTCAACTCAGTCATAGACGAAAGTGGTGCGTTTGGAGGTGAAATCATTCTCACAGGACACAGGTGAGAGTTCAGACTTACAAGACTCCAGCTTTGCTTTGTGACTGATTTTAGTGATCTAATTTCATCAAGGTCATTTCTGACTGAACATAGACAGTTAATAAGACAGATCATGAACATCAAAGTCCTTCATAATTACGACTTAAGTGACAATTACATAACATGGCCGGCTTGCTGTCACATCATGACAACATACAGCTAACCTACACACATACACGACATAGCTTTCTAACATTTAGATGTGACATAACAAGAGTTTCCAGGTGATTGTCATTGTTACCAAACAAAGTTTTCTTTTTAAAAGTAACAACAAATAAAGGTAAAGGGTAAAAACATTAACATTTGATAGTGTTCTGGTAGCCTGTCTATTAGTGTTATAATCTATACATTTGCCCACATACATTCGATTTCTATTCTCCAAGTACAGTCATTAGTAATGGAAGTTGGTTAAAAGAAACATTTCTGCAAGGTTGAACAAAATATTCTCCACATGTTGCGATTAACTAATTAGGCTAAAGACATTGCTGATTTGGTCATTGACAACAATCTGCAATTAAGGCAGGCAATTAGGAAAGCAACGTCTTACTTGGGCATTTAAGGACAAAATGCACTATATTTCTGCATTGAGATAGATAATACAGGCATGATGGAGGCTGATGTTTTAAAACAAAAATCAATAGCCAGATAAACCGATCATAGATAAAGGCTACTTGTATGTGCAAAATCAATTGAGCAAAACACATTTGAGGCATCAGGTTAGGCTTTGCACATTAGTGTGACACTTCATATGATCCTAAAGACAGCTGGGTTGTTTTTGATCTAATATTAAAGAAGTTTTGGAGAGTCGCTACAACAACCACTTATTGTATTTTCTACCTTGGCAAGGGAAGTTTTGGCAAAAACACATTGGTTATTTTAAGTGGAAAAGTCACAATGTTGGATTTTTATTTAAAAACAACAACAACAAAATCATTTAATTCTATCTTATGTTGACGTATTGAATCTAGCATTAGAAATTAGGGTTACACATTCAACAAATCTGCATTTAGTGTAATACTTCCAAGTACAGCAATAATGGTGTAAGAAGCAAGTAGCATTTCCTGACAATATATAATGAAAATGTAGTAAAACAAAGTTAGCGGTAGTGATTAATGATGCATGGCCCATCTTGTATACATTAGAAATGTGCATAAATAAAACTAAATGCGGTGAGGGTTCGGCTACTCCATCTTTTATATAATGTACCGCCCCGGTAAGAACCGCTTCATGACACAACTGACCGGCACTGAGCCAGTAATAACTGACAAGCCAATGAAAAAGACTAAAAACTATTCAAAGCATGTTTGATCTGCATTTCTGAATATTTTCATGTAGTAGATGATTCGTAGTGTGAAAGCTGCTGTGTTCTAGGACACTAAGTAGTGTATGCTACCGCATTCAAAGAAGCAAAGGAACAGTCCCTTAAGACACCAAACCGCTCATGTTTTAAGTCCAAGCAGGCTTCTTCCTCTTTTCTCAGTTCACAAGAAGCCACACACTAATGCTCCTCTCTTTGTAGTGTATGGTGTTGCGTGTGGAATTTAGTGTTTACTTGGTAAATATCTTCAATTATTGCATAAAATCTAATAAGGGAATTGTTGCAGGTACGGTGAACGTTGGCATGAGAGACAATGGCACAA
Source organism: Sinocyclocheilus grahami (assembly GCF_001515645.1). Classification (NCBI taxonomy): domain Eukaryota; kingdom Metazoa; phylum Chordata; class Actinopteri; order Cypriniformes; family Cyprinidae; genus Sinocyclocheilus; species Sinocyclocheilus grahami. Next base: position 1,162,084 of record NW_015505251.1, on the reverse strand, counting down.
GGTAATGACGAGGCGGACAGGTAAAGGGCAGTAGTGAGGATGTGTGAGGAGCCGGAGTGTGTGTGTGTATGTGTGTGTAAGGGAGTGTACATCTAAGGGCTGCTAGGGAAGACAGTCTGCTCTCTCAGCTCAGTTCGTCCTCTGGATTGTGCTGGTCCAGCAAGCGGACGTGGGTAAAGGGAAAATGGCCATGCTTTCCCTTGCACTCACCCTCCCACTGACCGTTTACATTGATCTTGGTCACCTTCACCATGTCGCCGACCTAACAACAGTGTCAGAAATGGAGGAAACAATTTGTTAATGCAATGCACAAAACAGCAAACTTAAACAGAAAATTACAGTTCCACTGGGAGGCGCCAAAGCCAAAAAAACGTTTTATTTCACAAAATTCTATGTAAAAATACATATTTTTAAATGTACTAAATCAGTCATCTGTGTCTATGTTGCACATAAAATACTGAAAATACTGTGTAATAAAAAAAGCTACATTTGTTACCTCCAAAGCAAGAGCAGTTTTGTCATAGGCATTGGGAACTCTCTTCTGAATCGCCCTGGCATAAACCGGACCATTCTGTAGATTGGGTAAGGATGTCGGCTGGGCATATTGGCCCGGCTCGCCAAGCAGAGGTTGAGACTGAGAACCGTGGCCGTCGGAGTTGCCGTGAGCTCCAGATCCTCCAACAGATCCTCCAGGGCCCCCTGATGTTGGCGAGGCCGGCCGGTACTTCTCCACGTAGGGCACTGGGATCATGCCGGCACGGCCTTCTGAATTCTGTGCATTCCACCACTGCTCCTCCGGCTTCTCCAGAACTCTTAGAATATCGCCCTTTCGAAATGGAAGGTCCTCGTCGTCATTGCCGGGGAAGTCAAAGAGAGCTCGGACGTACTCCTCTTCCAGCCTCTGAGGAGCTCCTCCTGTTCCTGCACTGATGCTGATAAAGGACGAGTGCTTGGCTTTGCTGATGGGCTCAATGAGAGTGGTGGTATCCAGGTAGTGGATCTTATAGAACTCCAAGAGCGCAGGTAAGGCATCAAATTCCTGATCTCCAATACGGAACCGAGGAGGAGCGAGTCCTGCAGGATGACAGCGGCAAGCACATAGGATGGATGGACAATCACGATTTACTTAACCTTAATCTATGAAGACTTCACTAAATGGTGGATATAATAATTACAATTGCTGTCGTCTAATACACTATTTTTTTAAATACCACACATAATAGCTAATAAATTCAGCATTACTGCGCATACAGCGTCTACAAACAAAAAAGTGGGTGTTTTGTCATAAAAATACATATGGTTCCCATTACGTGTTAAAATATCTAAATGATCTGAGTGACTGAATCAAAAACACGGTTTATACTGAAAAATATCATATTTCTGTATGTGTAAACATCTTACAGAGAATACTAAATTACTCCGTAATACTAGAATGACGCAAAAAATGTGACTGAATGTGCAGAACTATTCGTAGTATAGAAGTACACAAGTTTCTCGTCGAGCTGCTAAACGTTTTGCTAAAGCAGTATTTATTCGTCCGGTTGTTTGCAGTATATTTATATGCACCGCTTACCTGGTCCGGACTGGCGATTGCTGCTGATGCTGTTTATAATGTAATGAGAGACTTTGGAGTTCTCCGACACAGACAGCACGTAGTCCCCGGGAATAGTGATCGAGTCCCGCACCAGGAACACTCCATGCCTCTGCCCTTGGAGCAGCGAAACCGCCTCTTGCCGGCTTAATCTCCCCCAATACCAGCTCCCTCGGTCCTCCGAATCAAAATTTCCGGCCATGACTAGCGCAAGAAAAAAGCCCAGGCTTCACAGGCCTTCCCTTCGCCTCTCCTTATCCGCAAGCAGCGTTCAACTCATGCAAAAACTTTACCGCGTTCCGTTGTTGAACACGTTTCGAATCCGCGCAGCATTCGCTCACTTTTCTGCGCTTTTTTGTTTCAATCGGGTAAGAAAACAGCCGACGTCGCACTCCCAACGTGCATGAGACGCAAAAACTACGACTATTCGCCCAGATCCTCTGATAATTGTTCAGTGTAAACCAAAACGTACATTGGAAGTTGTCACAAGGAAGTTCAAATATTTCAAATGGCGGACAAGGGAAACAATTTTTGACCTTATTTCCCGGAAGTGATGCAATAACACGGTCAATTCAGACGGCGCCTATAGGTAGCCATATTGATGCGGTCAATGTTGAAAATGAGACCATAGCCCCGTATTCTGCAGAATATTCTTCTGTCTCATTTAAAGACTTTACAATTTGATTTACTTTTGCTAGATAAGTTGTGGATTTATGTCAACACATCTGGTTTTGTCTTACTTAACTTTGTAATATATTTACATTTATTTACTAGTGTGTGTGTGTGTATATATATATATATATATATATATATATATATATATATATTACGTCTTTACATCCAAATGATTAACAATGTTCGTATTCATATTATTATCAATCCATATATTTAGTAATTTGTTGGATCTGTGTTTGTTGGATAATGTGTATGCATTTTTCTGGCCAGTGTCAAAGATACATTTCCGTTCTGTGAAAATCTGAACGGAAAATTAAGCTAAATAAAATGTATTTCTCAAAATCACGATAGTCTCGACAATAAAATCCAGTTAAGCCCAGTGGTTTATAGCTGGTCTGGTCATTAACTAGTCCTAATTGGTCACCATCTGGCTGTCCAGAGCTACCATGTTTTCCCATCCAGCTTGATTTGACCGGCTAGTATGGTTTGTTGCTGTTCTAATGGTCTACTTAACGTTATATGTTAGACCAGCCAATGACCAACTGGAAACCAGCTATCATCAACAAGAGTTGTTGTTTAAAAAATATTTTCCAGCAGTATAAATTGTATTTTTTATAGGCCTTGTTGGTCCATATTTAAAAATATTAATTTTCTTATCGAACAATTTATAGCCCAATTTGCTAATACTCAAAAGGTCGCTTGTGTTGTAAATTGCAAGGAAAGAAACGGAAGTACGTAAACGCTGTCGTTTACATAAAACAAGCCCAAGCACGAAAGAGTTGCCAACCACTAGATGTCGACATCGATTACTAATAGTTTACAGTCCTCCATCCACCAGTCCCGTTCAAGTACAGTTCAATGTTCCGGTGCACAAACGCAATAAAAACGTGTACCTGCATTTACATCCAACATTTTATGTACTGTTTAATGCATAAATTAATTTTATATTTGTTAAAGGTTTATTGATTTTGATGCCAACAGTCAAATACATTTTGTTTTGTTTACAAATAATCATATACACATATTGCTGTACCTTGTCATCCCTATCATTCTCTTTTCTTTATTAACCATTGTGGGAATACAGAAATACAGACAAAAATCATTGATCACAGCTCTTCAGTGCACTTTTATCAATATATAATTCCCTGTCTGTAATGGCAGAACTTGTCAAGAAGTATGGCTTTGAAAAACAGCAGGAGATTTTGAGGCTACCTGGTGACCATAAAATGACATGATAAACTGAAATATATTGGTTAACTTTATTACAGGAGCAATTAGACTTAATGAATTAATTGTATAAACCATCATTTGGGGAGGGATATAATTCTACTTAAAAAACACTGAACAAGATTTTTGCATGTAAGCATATTATGATAATATACAAAGTAGTACAGTATAAATGGATATAATAAATCCTAATTCTCAATTAAGTAATTTTAAATAATGAATTAAAACAACTATTTTCCATTAAGACAAATCTGTCTAATCAATATACACTGTCATTGAAACAATACTTTCATTTACTGGCATATCAGAACTAGTTTGAATTACATTTGAACAATGTAATATAATTAGGCACTAAATAGATGTTTATACTATGAAATACCTTTATCATTTAATAACAGTGGATAAATAGAAATGAAACCTTTATATAATTTTTGTGTTTAAAGGATCTATTCTAAAGAACTGAGCTGAGAAACCTTACATTGTCTTCAAAATCCATGTCAAGCAGCAACAAGAGAATAACAGTATTGTATACTATCATATAGCCAAACGACACTTTCTTTTTTCCGTGGAGTGAGTCTTTTCTCTTTGGCTTCAGTTCCGCTGCTCTGTATCAAACAAACATATTGTTTTGGGCCAACAGTGTGACAAGACATTTTGGTTTTCCACTGTATTAAAAAAAAAAAAACATACAATCAATTTAATAACTAATAGACTCTGTTATGTTTGCATCTTTTTATATCAATTACCTTGAATATATTAAATATATATATATAGAGAGAGAGAGCTTGACTATATTGGATTTCATAAATTCTTAAATTAAGATTCTATTTCTAAGATACAAGAAATAGAATCACATTATGTCACATTCATGTTTTTTTTTACATGCAATTTTGCTGAAATACTGAAAATAAATAGATAATATAAAATGATATAAAATATACAATTATTTTAATAAATAAATTATAATACAGAAAATATTTTAATTAAAATAATGCAAAATACAGTTTTTTTTTTTTTTTACAAACACTATTATGAAAAGAATATTTATGGCCATTGGTCATTAAATTATCTTAATTCACTGACATTGGCAGGTGCAGCATCAACTTAGTGTTGGACCATACATATAAACAGCAGCTCTGGTCACATATTTAAATGGACTCTTCCAAACCCTGTGCTGTCTGACATAAGACCTTTTAGTGTGGACATTTCCTGTGGCAACAAAATACGCTGTAAAATGTATTAGAATTATTAGAATTCCCATCCATACTAATGTAGTACTGGATTTCTACAAATGGAAGTACTTGAAATTGCTACAGTAATTGTAACAGTCATTAGTGCCTAAAGAAGAAATGTAGGGCGGGAACAAACTAAATGATCCAGCCCTATACGAGAAGAGCACAAAGGAACTGTTGAGGAACTAAATTTTATAGTAATAATAATAAAAGAATAGTCTATGCAGTGTAATGTATTATACCAGCTTTAACATTTTATTAAAACTCAGAGATATCGTCTCATTGAGGGAAATTGAGACCTGATTGAAAGTATTCATTTTCTGTAAATGCATTACAGATTCAAAACAGCCCCTGGAAATACAAACAGCATAGAATTTAAGAGTTAATTTAATCACAATGTCAGTTGTTATTGTCAAATATGGATTAAGATCCTACGAGAGATGAGAGTGGGGAACAGAAGATGAAGGCAGGAAGAGGAGCTGATTTTTTAAATAAGAGAGAACAAATGCATTGCTTTAACCGCTGCACATGCAGCAGACTCATAATAAGCTCAGTGTGCCACCACAGCTTGAAGAGAGAAAGAGTGAAAGCGAGAAAAGAAACGGCGAGAATACTAATTCATAATATGGCCATCGCGAATTCACACCAGGACATGCATATATCTTATTGAACTGGCATTTGAGGGAGAGAGAGGAATAATAACCATCCTGATTTGACATGCTATGCTCATTCTGAATGATATATTTCCTGCCCCGCTCTGATCCTGTCACTGACCTAGCAAATAAAACAGCAGCAAAGACAAGGAAATGGCTAAACCAGAACAGGAAATCAACTCTCCTGATATTACTGGCCAGGATCCCGAATCCCACGCTCTTTAAGAGAAAAAGCCTTTCCCTCTCTCAGCAATCTCACCCTGAATGCATCTGACCCACTTACATTCTCTCTTCTGCATTTGATCATTTTCAAATGTTCTCATTAACGACGGAGGGATGTTAATCAGAAATATTACAACTATCTTTTAGCAAAATGGTATCTGCCACGTGACTTTAGCAAACAATTTGAAAAGTAGCTACATTTGAAAAACTTCTATCTGTTACACTGTTCTTAGGTTTTTATAAAAATCTCTCAAATGCCAAAATTGCTTAAATAACTTTCCGATTTGAGGAATCACTGGTTGCATATGATCTTAGAGTCACCCAAGTAATCACTTTATTGTTTTTCCTATGCAATATATGAAGCTTTTGACTGCTTGGAAAGCAGGAAAGGATATACGAGGCTGTGTGTAATCAGAGATTTAGCAATCTACTTAATGCTTAATTTATTTAATGTAGCTTTTTAATTTTTCTTTTAAATTTAAATCGCCCCTTCAATAACAATAATGCAGCACAATGCAACAAAGAGAATGATGAGCAACTCTACAATTTTTCATTTCTGCAGCAATTTCTACACTTGCAGTTTTTCTTTTTTTTCACACAAGTCTAATTATCGATCTGGCAGCAGGTGTGTGCTGTGAAAGATCCTTCCGTTGCATCGTCTTTCCTGTGGATGTAAATAAAATCAGGTTATTACTTTAGCATAGGTTTGAATTAAGACAATAAGGTTGAAGTTCCTCATTCTCAGCTTTACAGAAATAAACCCTTTCAATTACAATCGAACTGAAGAGCAGCAGGTGTCAGAGATGCGCCGTACTGTATTGCATTGTTACAGTTCATTCACATTCTGTCATAGAGGAAAAGAAAGGAAGAGACAGGAAAACTCTAACACCCAACCCCAAAAATCAGCTTTATGAGTCTTCTGTTGAACATAACGAGCGGTATTAGAAAAAGAATGACTTCAATCCATAATTTACATTGCTGGAATATATATCTCTGTTCGAAAGTTTGGGGTCAGTAAGATTTTTTATAAAGAAATTAATACTTGTATTTAGGGATGCATTAAACAAATATAACATTACAAAGCAATTCTATTTCAAATAAACGCTGAATAAATATTAAACATCATAACTGTTTTTAAAATAAACAATAAGAAGAAATGTTTCTTGAGCAGCAAACGAGCATATCAGAATGATTTCTGAATGATCATGTGACACTGAAGACTTGAGTAATGCCTGCTGAAAATTCAGCTTTGGCATCACAGGAATAAACTAAGGTTTCATATTTTTAAATAGAAAAGAGGGTAACACTTTACTTGAAGGGGTGTGCATAAGACTGACATGACACGTCATGATTATGAAGGTGTCATGTCAGTCTTATGTACACCCCTTCAAGTAAAGTGTAACCGAAAAGGGTGACTTTAAATTAGTGCTGTCAAACGATTAATTCGCGATTAATCACATCCAAAATAAAAGTTTTTGTTTACATAATATGTGTGTGTACTGTGTATATGTATTATGTATATATAAATAAATAAATGTGTATAAATGAAAAAGTATAAATAATATATATAAATATATTTAAATATGATAGAAATTATATGAATATAAATATATACATAGATATTTTCAAAATATATGCTGTATGTGTGTGTATTTATATATACATAATAAATATACACGGTTCACACACATATATAATGTAAACAAAAACTTTTATTTTGGATGCAATTCATCGCGATTAATCATTTGACAGCACTACTTTAATTTTTAATAATAATATTTCACACTGTATTTTTGATCAAATAAACACTGCCTTTGGTGAGCATAAGAGACATTTTTCAAACATATAAAAATGTGAATGTAGGTCATTAAAAATGGCCTAAGACCCTCCGATGATATGTTGAAGACTCTTGGATAATAAGTGCGCTCATTATGACCAATTAAGTGCAGAGTCTATCATTATACTGATCTATTCTCCAACACACTGATGAAAGGTCATCACTGTGACTTTCAGAGCAAAATGAAGGATTACCATCACTGAAATAAATCCTGAAATAAACCCTCTTTTGCAGTGGATGCAAGGATTAATGAATGTGTGCACTAACAATTCAACAACAATTTCAGTCTAGTTAAAATGTTGCTTAGTATTATGAACAACACATTCTGTCATTTAAAATAGAGCAAGCACTTTCCTTGAATGCAGTACACGTTGGTGTCCCATTATTTAACTTTATATCCTAATCATACAAAATGTCAAGCTTTTGGCATAATCTGTTAAATTGATTTTCAGTTCATTGTAATAAAAACTGTTTTTATTATGTTTTTTTGTTGTTGTAAATACTACATGCTTATGTCATCATTTTCCCCATTACAAAAAATACCATAAAACTGTGACAAATAAGAAATAACATAACCTTTTTACACCTGAAACACCAACTTTTTTTTAAATGATGTTCAGGCCCAATTTTGTACACTATTCATGGAAAGTGCCAGCAGCTATGTTTAAGCTCTCTATGTAATGACTTTATGTGAATTTTAAACATGAAGTTCAAGCAATTTCTTTTGTCAAACAGCTTTTTTTACTCAGCCTCTCAGGCATCAATGACTCTGACATGACAGCTGTCTGGACGGCTGTGCAAATCAATACAAAAGCATCACTGTAAAGATACCACTAATTGGAGGCAGGTTGCCATGTGCCAAATGAAATGTCAAAGTCACTGCTCGAATAAAGACAGACAGGGAATGAAATTGAAAGAGCCAGAGATGCAGAAAGCTGTAAGCAATGAATATCAAGAGCCTATTGCAACTTCATCATCATGCCACATTCAGAACCTGCTGTTTCTGCTCTCAGGCAGTATAGAGCGTGAGCAGAAGAGGACAAGAAGACGACAAGAGAGAAAGAGGCACGAAACGAGAGCTTAAGCCACTGAAAATCTAGCAAAAGGCAGAACTGTGAGGTAATCTGTCGAGGAGAGGCAGCATTAGAATGACTCAAGAGATCATATGAGGAGAAAATAGAGATGAAAAATAGGAGGGAAAATTCAGAAGACATGCCTGAGGGATGACAGTATGATTTCACAACAGCCCTTATTCCACACCCTCTTCTACTCCTGTTTTACATTCTCAAATCCCTTTTTCGTTTAACACAACTCTCTATCTTTCTTCTCCCCTCAAATACCAGTGTGTTTGCTATTAATGTGGGTGTTATGGAGGCGGATCATATGCTAAAGCTATATAAAACACTGTCGCCTCTGGACATGATGATCCAGAAAGCTGCCTGTGTTGAGATGAGGAAGACATTCTTCACTGGCTCCTGACAGCCGTGGGCTGCTTGTTATGGACTAAAGGGTCTCCACTGGACTGCAGACGCTTCGCCACATGCAGACCAGACGAGGGCAATGCGTTTCACATTTCAGTTCATGAAACAATAGAGGTCATGTAGTAGGTCTATGGCATTTCAGATTCCACTTAACCAGTTTTGTTTTGAAGAAGCGATCCAAATACTCCTAACAATATTTTTTGTTTACGCAACTGCATAATACAGCTTTCAGATATCTATTGTTCCATTTGCATTTAACAATTTAACAGTCGACTAATATATTATTTTCAGTGAGTGGGTGATACTGTTGGCATTGTGACAGTGCAAGCTTATGCAAATCCTAAACAAATGGAAACATTCAGGTCTATTCATCGGATTTGGACTCTTCTGTGCTAAACTCTTGATGTATACAGTTGTGCTAATTAATCAACTTTATCGTATATAAATACAGTATGTGAAGTTAAATGCATGTTATTATGCATGTAAACTAACAGATCAACACATCCGGAGCAGATGTATAATTTCCTCCGGTTATATGTAGAATTGCAAATCAGCTTTAGTGTAAATATTTGCATGGAGGCACATAGATTAAACTGCACACACACTATGAGTAATGCATTGCTCGCATAAACACACACGTACTGCAGCCCAACATCTGTTACGTGTGAATTCTCTGCGAGAAAATGGGACACTTGTCTGAGAGACTGTCTCACTCTGACCGGTGGAGGAGGTTAAGGTCATGTTAGCTCTTAGCCATTACTAGAGCGGAGAGGGAGGAATCATTAAGGGAGAGAGAAAGAGAAGGGCAACTAAAGGAGACATAAAATGATGAGAGTTAAAAATGAAATCATTATGAATGCTTGGCTGTATTTCTTTGTTGTTATTGCTAACTAAATGTAAAAAATGTTTTTGTTCATTAAAATAAAGGAGTAAAATCAAATATGAATATTAGATTAACAACTTCAACTTAAAAAACCTTGAAAATTAGAAATGAAATAATTTTAAGTTGGAAGTACTGATATTACTAGAACTAAAATAAAAAATGTAAATTAAGTCATAAAAATAAAAATAATACTAAATGGAAATATTACAAAAACGAATAAGAACGACAAAAGCACATAAAATTAAAACTTATACTAAATTTAAAATGAAAACAGAAAGTATGAAAATAAAAACAAATTTTAAATATGAATCAGTATTATAATAGCATACATAATACTACCGAATTTCCATTTTTCCAGAGGAAAATATAGGACGCTTTTTCAAACCTCACATTTAATATACACTCTTAAAAATAAAGATTCTTGATATTTTTATATCAAACACTATCTTGATATAAGATATTTTTAGTTCCATGAAAAAAGCCTTCAACATCCATGGAACCTTTTTTAATTGCACCAAACGTTCTTTATAGTGAAGCAAGGTTCTCTAGATTTTTAAAATGCTCTTAACACTAAGAAAAAATGGTTCTTATAAGAACTTTTTACTAAAAGATTCTTTTGGGGAGCTCAAAATGGTTCTTCTCTGGCATCACTGTGAAAACTCCCGTTTGGAAATTTTTTTTTAAACAGTGTAAGTACTTAATCTAAAATATTTCTCCAAAAAAAACGACAGAAATGTTTGGAAGCCTGTTTCCGCCACTGAATAAAAAATATAATTCTGTAAGTCATAATAATGAGAAACTTTCTCAAAATTTTGACTTAGTATCTCATTATATTGAGAAACTTTCTCGTAATAATGACTTAGTTTCTAGAAATAATGACTTAGTTTCTCATAATAATGAGAAACTTTCTCGTAATAATGACTTAGTTTCTCGTAATAATGACTTATTTTCTCATAATAATGACTTAGCCTAATCCAAAAAATATATATCTATAAAAAAAGACTTACTCGACGCATGCGCAACGCAAGAGTGACAGCACGCTAGCGCCATCTGGCTAAATTTGTACAGTGTCCCAACTTTTTTGGAATCGGGTTTGTATTTTTTTTTTTTATTCAGTGGCGGAAACGGGCTTCCATAGGGAAATGAGACTTGTATGAATTAGAAATGTTTGAGTTCATAAAATAAAACATCTTGGCAAAAAAACATGACATTGCTGAGAAACACATTTGAGAGTACTGGAGACATTTCCCCAGGGGAAAAATATGAGAAACAGGAGACTTGAAGGGAATTAAAAATAAAATTTGCCATTTCTTTTCACCATAAACTCTTAAAAATAAAGGTGCTTAAAAGGTTCTTCACAGCGATGCCATAGAAAAAACATTTTTGGTTCCACAAAGAACCATCTTTCGCCACAAAGTAAAAGTAATGATCTATATTACTTGTTTGCTATTACAAGAGCTATGTTTGAGAAACAGACCAATTTTGTAATTCACTAAAGTCTTGACTTGAAAATCTGCAGTGGTCACCATTCACTTGCACTGTATAGAAACGAGCAAGTTGCTTATTCTGCTACTCTTTTTGTAATCCATACATGAAAGAAAATCATATATCAAATCAGATTTTTAAAAACACAAGAATTTAAGAAAATAGTGACATCATTTTCATTTTAGTTGAGCTTGTTTTTCTTGTCTTTTTGCACCTTCAGGCTGTGAAATTATTTGACCTGCTATTTCCCCAGGACAGTCCCATTATTGCCGATCTGATGAAATCACATCAGTAAGCTCATAGTTCAGGCAGAATAAACAGAAGCGCTTGAGGACGTTTCAACAGAGAATAAGGAGACCCTTAGAGGCACACAAGTATCGACAACACACCCAAGGAGAGGTGCGAACGCTGTCTGAGAAACACTTCCCTTTTTAAACCCCAACAGCTGCATTCACATCTGCAACACCACACCACAGTACACAACATAAGCGTAACAAATAAAGAACCGTGTGTGGTGTGACTCAGACAAACAGCAGTGCTCCATCAACAAAAAGCACCTGGTGAGGATTAGACAACACAACCGGAGCGGATAAAAGGAAGAAGGTATCGAATCCGGTCTACGCAGAACACATGCCTTCACTTTCCAGCTTAACCACAGCAGCTGATGCAGTGAATGAACTGCGGTAGGGGACTTCAGCTGTTTTATCCCTGAACACATAAGTTAGGGAACAGAATAAAGGCGTCAGCTAATCTAAAGTGTATCCATTGACACAGGAAATAAATACCGCCAAGTATTTCCCCATTTACACATTACACAGTCTGTGTTTTGACTATATTAATGGCAGTTGGAAAGGAGCCACATAAGTATGAGTCTACACCACAGAACCATGTGTTAGCAAAAAGCCACACGGCACACAGTGGGAGGCTGCTCTTTCATTCACTGACTCTCTCTGCAGAATAAACACAGCTCTTATCATCAATGGACGGAAAGGAAACCTCTGAAAGCCCCGTTGAGGAGCCAATTCACAGGTGATGAGATTTGGATGGTATATGCAGCTGTCTTGGAGATATAATAGGAGATATTGTGTATTAAAACAATTTGGGGATATCAGAACCTTAGGACCCAATCCTCAAATGAAACGCTCCATTAGCCGTGCGGTTTTTAAAGCGTAATTAATCCCTAAGTGCTGACGAATCAGTACATGGACAAACAACTGGCAAAGACATGATTCATTTTGACTGCCTGCTCTGCAAAGTCGGAAAGCCTTTTATTTTTAAACCAACTAATCACTTTAATTAATGAACAAAGTGAGGCACTTGTGAGTCACTAGGCTACTGTATGTGGGCTGAAGGATACGGGCATCAAAGTAATTTACAATGTAGCGTTAAATGCAATGTTTTCATGTGAAATGAAAGTAATTATGTGGCAGGAGAGACCTAGACAGAAAATAAGAAAAGAAACAAAAAGAGCCCGAAAAAGAATGGAAAGAGACAAATTTTGACATAAATGTCCATAAGGACTTTGCTAATGAATCCATGTGATTGATTCATTGAAAAGAATCAATTAAAAAGAATGATTCACAAGTTGTAGATTAATATGGCTTGCATGCAAGGTTTAACGTACAGAAGAGTTTTGTTTGAGAATGAACAACTATTCATAACAGGGGTTCATTACTTTTACATGACTTTTAAACTATTATTATTTATTATTTATATGATATTAAATATTTTATATAGTATATATACAAAGCAATTATAAGATAATATAGCATATATTCAGCAAACAGTTCAAAGGTTTTGGGGTCAGCAAATTTTTTTGTTTGTTGAGAAATTAATTTACAAAGATGCATTAATTTAATAAGAAATGACAGTTAAGACATTTATAATGTTACAAAAGATTTCTATTTAAAATAAATGCTGTTCATTCAAACTTTTTATTCATCAAAGAATCCTGAAAAAATTGTCTCTACTAAAATATTAAGAAGCACAACTGTTTTCAACATTAATAATAATAAATTTTTCTTGAGTACCAAATCAGCATATTTCAATGATTTCTGAAGACTGACACAGAAGACTGGAGTAATGGCTGCTGAGAATTCAGCTTTCCATCACAGGAATAAATTACATTTTAAAATGAATGAAAAAATAAGTGTTTTAATTGTAATAATATTTCACAATATTACGGTTTTTGTATTCTTTTTATTCATTTACTTATTCATTCATTCATTTTTTTATCAAATACATGCAGCCTTTGTGAGCATAAGAGATCATGAAACTTACCGACCCCAAACTTTTGGTGTGTGATCACTAGAAAAATTTATATTGACTTGAATTATTGAATTACCCACTTTTAATATCTCAACTAAATTCCAAATATTAATTTATTACCACAATTTTCATAACTGTGGGAACCCTCAGAAGAGAGAAGAGTCAGGACAAAACAAAAAGAAAAGCGCTTTAAACTGAGGTGTAAAAAAACCCTTATTGTTGTACTGAGGAAAGTAAGGCAGCATATGCCCTCACTGCCTAAATCTGAGACCCCCTCTCTGCTTGTCAGCTCTGCTTTCTCACCAGGCCTGTGGCTTTCTCTTCAGCAGCCCCTGCCGTCTCCACTGGGAGTGTGGGCTCAGGTGGTAGGTCAGCTGACGGCACACCTTCTCCATGGCACCCAAAGCATCTCCCTCCTGACAAAGACAGGGAGAGAGACCACATCAATCAGGCTGTAACACACAGCAGGTTAATGGGAACTGACAGAAGATCAGGGTATCTGAGCCCTCAAGGTAAAATACTAATTTCTTTGACATTTATGATGACAGATGAGCAAAGCTATATGGACTGACCGACATGTCACAAACACAGTCTGGCTCTATCATTAGGTCATCTGAGGTTAGGGAGTGCGTATGCATGTGATTTGGTAAAATGCATTAGCATGTAATGGATTAGCGACAAATTGATGTATTGTATGGCCATCTCTGGAAAGCTTTATTATTTTAACTCACATTCATCACTGCCTAAAGCAATCCAATTCGCAGAGAGACACGGACACTCATACACACACTGCCTCAAGTAACTGCCACACTCCTCTAGATAGAAACTATTTCTGCCAATGTTTAACACATAAATTACCAAAAAAAGAAAAGCGCCGCATATTCCTGCAGGGCTGCCAATAATTAAATCTAAGGATGCACTGATATTACATTTCTGGATGATAACCAATAGGTGGCTAATAAATATTCTAATTCTATATTATTTTGTGAATTCAGGATTAATTAGAAATTTAGTATGAAAATGGATATTCATTTTGAGATTTGGTAAAGATTATATTTAATGTTGTTGATTATTTATAATAAACTACAGTATATGAATTCAAAGATGACTGCAGTGATAATCTAAATGTAAAAATAATTCAATATCTAATACCAATTGATACTAATTAATTTAATACCGGCAGCCTTATCACCCTGCAGCCCAAGACTAGTTACCCACTGAAGCTAAGCAGGGCTGAGCCTGGTCAGTACCTGGATGGGAGACCTCCTGGGAAAACTAGGTTGCTGCTAGAAGAGGTGTTAGTGAGGCCAGCAGGGGGTGCTCACCCTGTTGTCTGTGTGGGTCCTAACGCCCCAGTATAGTGACGGGGACACTATACTGTCAACAAGCACTAATCCTTTGGATGAGACGTTAAACTGAGGTCCTGACTCTCTGTGGTCATTAAAAATCCCAGAGTAGAGGTGTGACCTCGGCATCCTGGCCATATTTGTCCATTGGCCTCTAACCATCATGGCCTCCTAACAATCCCCTTATCTACTGATTGGCTTCATCACTCTGTCTCTTCTCCACCAATAAGTTGGTGTGTGTGGTGGGTGTTCTGGCGCACTATGGCTGCCGTCACATCATCCAGGTGGATACTGCACACTGGTGGTGGATGAGGAGATACCCCCTGACAATGTAAAGCGCTTTGAGTGCCTAGAAAAGCGCTATATAAATGTAATGAATTATTATTAATTACAAAATACATGTAAAAAAATTATATAAGTGTTGTTACTGTTAAGTAAAATGTTACAAATAATTTTTGTTTTACAGAAATGTTTACAGAAATAAAATAAAACAAACTTAAAATGCTGCCTTGGCAACTAACAAAATTAGTTTAAACTTAAGTAATAACATGACTAAAGCTACAACTGAAATTAGAGCTCAACAGAAGTATATTTATAAATATAGGGCGATAGCCTAGTGGGCAGTGTGCTGACATATAACGACGCTGTGTTGTGGGTGTCCCAGGTTCGAATCCCAGCTCGAGGACCTTTCCTGATCCCACCCCACTCTCTCAATCCCCCTTTGCTTCCTGTCTACTCTACACTATCATATGTGGCTCTGGAGCACAAAACCAGTCATAAGTGTAAATTTTTCGAAATTGAAATTTATACATCTACTAATATTTGGCCGAGATACAACTATTTGAAAATCTGGAATCTGAGGGTGCAAAAAAAATCTAAATATTGAGAAAATCACCTTAAAGTTGTCCAAATGAAGTTCTTAGCAATGCATATTACCAATCAAAAATTAAGTTTTAATATATTTAAGGTAGGAAATTTACAAAATATCTTCTTGGAACATGATCTTTACTTAATATCCTAATGATTTTTGGCATAAAACAAAAATAATAATATTTTATAATTTTGACCCAATGTATTTTTGGCTATTGCTACAAATATACCCATGCTACTTAAGACTGTTTTTGTGGTCCAGAGTCACATATCTTAATAAAGGCAAAATGCCAAAAATAAAATCTTTAAAAAAAATTCTTCAAAATATTAAAATACTTAAATAGTATAAAATAACGGAGCATATTTCAATTCATTATTATGAGCTGCAAAGGTGAATTCCTGGTTATGAGATTTTTTTTTATTGTCCATTAACAGTAAGTTAAATGTACAGAGGTTTATTACTGGAATTACATTGATTTGCTTCAGGTAATAATGAGGTTCAGTGCACTTGAGTGAATGAGAGGGCACTGCTCATACATGACTAGATTAGTTTCAAGTACTAACACTTGTCTCATCTGTGGCTCCAACTAAAACCTACAAAAATGTCTCAACACGCAGAGTCGGCTATAAAATTCACAGGATCAGGACCACTGACCACATTTTTATAGGTCTTACTCTGGACCAAATGAAATTTGTTTTTATCAGGAATCCAAGCTAACAGTAACATAGCATTTCATCAAGGACACATTGTCTGTGCTCAGGTGTCTGTATCTGAACTGGAAACATCAATATGTAAATCAATCCGGCCATCACATCTCCCCGCTGCACCAGGTCTTGACCTCTGCAGGGGATGAGAGATAGAACTATGTCTGTGGATACTGAGATGTCTGGAAAACACCCTATGTGTTAGTAAAGCCTAGTGGGTGCTGATGGTGAGATTAACAGTGCCACTTGGCTGGTCAGCTCTAGTGCGCACCCCCCTGCAGACAGACAGTGGGTCCCCTGGCAATGTAATCATTCACCCAGCGGGCTCTGACAGCTCTGAGAGTGTAACAGACAGCCCAGCTTTCCTTTCGTCACATTACTGAACTCGTCTCTACTTTGTCTTCCTCCACTGCTACTTGCAATAACATCACTTAGAGAAAATGTCACCTTACGCTCTTGTGTGAACTCTCACTCTCCCCACTTTTAGTTGACATTTCATTATGTCTGCTTAGTTAAAGTTATTGCATATGCATGTTTCTATGGCTGGTTCTCACTAATATGCTCAATAATATGCAGGTCATGGACTGGCCATCTGTTAAGGGTGTTTCCCTGCCTGTTGCCTGAGATGCTGGGATAGGCTCCAGCCCTCTCATATGGTTTGAAAAATGGATGGAGGTCCAGGTCATATTTCACCATAAAATCAAAAGAAAGTAAAAAAAAAAAAAAAAAGATAAGTAAATAAATGATACATTTTTGTGTAAATTTATACATTTAGTTGAATTTTGGTAACAATTTATAATAGTGAACACATATTCTCTATTATCTAAGAGATTTCCCTCAGTAAACTTCTAATTTGCTGCTTATTAATAGTTAAACTTAAAGGGATCTAAAATATGGTCATACAGAATAAGGCATTAGTATGTGGTTTATAAGTAGTAATAAACAGCCAATATGCTAGTAATATCGGTGATAATAATAAGCAACTAGTTAATAGTGAGAATTGGTCCTTAAAATAAAGTGTAACCTGAATTTTCAGCAGCCATTACTTCAGACGTCAGTGTCACATGATACTTCAGAAATCAATTTATGCTGATTTGTTGCTCAAGAAACATTTCCTATTATTATCATTGTTGGAAACGGTTGTGCTCATTAATATTTTAATATTTTAAGTTTTTCCAGAATTAAATATAAAGTACAAAAATTATCTACAATACATACAGTAATATAATAATAACCTACATAAATTCTCAATTTTTTTCCTATTATGTTAATGAGAATAAATTGTTTTTGCATTCTGACAACGAGCACTGAGAGAGGAAGTGCTCTCAATTTAAATAAAAATAACAACACAACACAAAAAATCTTAAGACTTCATTTTGTTTAAGCAAACTATAATTTCTTATTTCTTTCTTTTGATTTTGGGGTGAAATAAAACAATTTTCTTGACAGATTTCATGAGACTTACACAACCACATTTTGTTAGAGAAGATGTGATGAGCTCAGTGTAAAGAAAACAATCGGCAGCATCCTTGTTGTTTTGGTGGAGGATCAGGTGTTTGTGCAGCTCTCTATAGCAGCTGAGCAGGGTGTTAGTGGTGTGATATAGTGCCTGACTTGCTTCATTAAGTGCAGCAGCAGCAGCAGTCTTGAAAGAGGGCTGACTGGTCTTTAGTGTGTGTGTGACTCATCCGGCAAAACACCTCCCTCTGCCTCTACCCTCTCCGCTCCCTTCATCTCTGCTTCTGCCTCACACAGAGACTCACACATGCTTAAGCAACTGGGTTTCATCCTAATGCTCACTGCACTGGAATGGTACAGTTTCATTCTGCACGTCTATCTGCTGTGCCGTCCAGGCAGTGCTATAAGGCACTTTTCATTAAATATTAACGTAACACAACATAGGAGAAATGTACAGAAATAGAACAGAAATGGGAAACAGAAGTGTGTGTGCGTGTGTTTAGGTGTGTGCATGTCAAGAATCACAGAAGCACTTTACCGTCTTTGGGCAGTGAATATATTTGGCCAGGCTGATAATGAGGTCATGGGTAATGGGATCCACCAGGTTGCGGAAACTGGCATAGCGGTAGAGAACATCATCCAGAGAGGTTGACTCCATTCCCAGATCCTGGAAAAAAGACACAATACAGGGAGGTCAAGAGAATGAGAACTACAGACTACAGCAGCAGATCACACTTAAAGGAATAGTTCACCCAAAATGAAAATTATTCACCCTGAGGCCATTCAAGATGTAGATAAGATTGTTTGTTCATCAGAACACATTTGGAGAAATTTAGCATCACATAACTTGCTCACCAGTGGATTCTTTGTAGTCAATGGGTGCCATCCGAATGAGCGTCCAAACAGCTGATAAAACATCACAATAATCCACAAGTAATCCACATGTCTCTATCACTTAAAGTCTTGGGAAGTGAAAAGCTGCATGTTTGTGATAAACAAATTCATCATTAAGACTTTTTAACTTTAAACTGCTGCTTCTGGCCAAAAAAATTCGTTCACAATCCATAATAACTCCCCCAGTGAAAAAGTACATCCCTTATCCTCTCACATCCATTAAAGAAGTTAACTGATGGACTGGAGTCGTGTGGATTACTTGTGGATTTCTGTGATGTTTTTATCAGCTGTTTGGACTCTCATTCTGACGGCACCCATTCACTGCAACGGATCCATTGATGAGCTAGTGATGTAATGTGAAATTTCTCTTAATCTGTTCTGATGAATAACCAAACTCATGTACATCTTGCATTGCCTGCCTGTGAGCACATTTTGAGCACATTTTCAGTTTTGGGTAAACTTTACCTTAAAAGCTTATTTCCTTATTTTTAAATTCTAATGTCATCTATGAAGCTTTTTATTTGTAATAAATATTTACATAAATGTAAATGTGCATGTAACATTTATATACGCTTCCTAATGATGATGTTCAGTGTTCCTAAAATCATTTAAATGAAATGTCAAAATGTGGGCCTAAAAAGTGAAAAGACTTTGTTGTCTATTTAGAACAGAAAAATAGAAAACAAATCCTTTAACTGTGTAAAAAAAGCTAAACTGATGGAAAAGTTAATCTACATTATCAAATCAGTAAAGGAAAAGCGCAGGCACGGGGATCAGCAATTTAAAAAATTGCAAATGTGTGTGGGGGTGAGGGCTCTACAGCCAAATGCTAAATAATCAACAGCGAACCAACGGGAAATGGGTGGGTGTGAATGAAACAAATCGTCATTAGTATGACAAAGTGAATAAGGTTAGTCTTTGTTAAGGAAAAAGGCTGAATAATTTTAATGTCACTATAAACTTACTATTGAATTTCTCTCCCTCCATCCATAAAACCCTGGACCTAAACTGTGCATGCTGAGCATAAGCCTTGGTTTATCATTATCATCCCTCTATGGAGCAGAATCTTGATTAATCAATTTCCATTTAATCAAAGGCCCATCCATTTTCATGGTTTCCGGGCAACAAGGTGCACTTGGTAACCAGTGGACAAGAGATGCTGTCCTTTGACTCTCTTGCTCATTATGTGCTTTAACCCCCATTGCAGGATACACTGCAAATGCATTTCAGCAAAAATCTCACATTTACTTGGGGTAAAAATCTGCCCCTTGTGAAAAAGAAGTGCACTTAATTGTGTACTTCAAATCGTAAAGGTATATTTTTAAAGAAACTGTACTTGGAAATGCAATGTTAATGTAATGGAAATTTAATATTAATCAAATAAAAGGCCACTTAAGTGTACTTAAAGAGGGTAAATTTCATGTTTCTTAACACACTTTTAAAGTGCACTTTGTAATAATCTCTAATTAAAAGCTGTAAAGTTCATTTTAAATCATTACATTTTTAAAGAAGTCACTTATTTTGATGTGTTGAAAAACAATATAGCACATGTAAAGTACTTGATTATAATTTTAAATATAATTAAGTGTGTTATATGATATTACATTTAAAGTTTAAATAATTTAAATGTACTAAATTGTAAATTTACCATATAGTAAGTCGTACTAATTTACTATCAAGCATAACGGTAAACTAAAGAGTGGGTCAAAAAACATAAGTTATTAATTAATTGCATTCAATATTCATTTAAACTATAATACACGTTAATTTGATTGTAAATAACATGCAAAAAAAGTGTCAAAAAACATTACATTTGCTTGCACTTAAGTATCTTCTTTTAAAGTAGCCTATATTATTTCCATAAGTGTTTTCACAAGGTCCTTTTGAGAACAAATCCTGCAGTTTGTTCCGCAGCCAGCTGTTGCTTCGTCACTGCCCGACAATTCCTTTAATACTACCTATGGAGGATTAGAAATCCCTATTAACTCTGTCTTTGATCCCTGCTGCCCATATGCAGAAAATCCTCCACAGAAGCAAAGTGCAGCAGACCTGCTAAAATGACCTTCCAGGACATAAGACGGTCGTTTCTCTTGAGGAAAGCTGGATCAAAAAATAGTAATGGGGCAAGAGTTCTGGCCGCATATACCCATCAAACAGAGTCACTAGCTATCTGAGACAACCATTCGATATAAAGCAGAGCATTGCGCTTACTGACAGCATCCATAATCACTACCCAAAGTAAACAGTTGGTGTTTATGCAGTGCAGTATTACTCTTCGGCCAGCTTGAGCTGTGTCTGTTCTCACAGGTTCACAGGACTGTAAAACGGGCATCTGTCCCAATAGCACTGAATTCTGTGAAATGCAGAATCTATAGAGCTGGGGAAACTATTGCAGGAGTCTTGCTGTATCTCAGATATGTCTGCATCAGCACTGACAGTAATGATGCGTTTTGGAAGAAGAGTTTATGTCTTTCAACAGCTTTCAAAATAACACCAACTCAGTATAGGACTGACATTTTGGCCCAATTGCAACATATGATTCTTTCTGCTGTAAAGCAAAGTGGGGTTTCTGCATGGGCCACAGATTACAAATCAGGCCAATGAGTTCAATGCTTTGGGGCCTCTGTTTACTAGCTGAGAAGCCCAAGGTGGCCTGACATATGCAAACAAAAAGCTGCAACATAATTTCTTATTTGTGATCTGATTTCTTGCCATTTGGACATTACATCTCACTACTACCACAGGGAGCCTCCAAAAAAGACTGGTGCCAGGGCTTCGCAGGACAATATTTGCCACAATAAAAGCTCTTCAAGTGCTGTTTACGAAATTGAGGAAAAGCTGACAGGTACACAAATGGATAACAGAGCTGACAATCAACTTGTGGTGGACAAGAACTCATTAGAGAGAGAACTCTGACAACGTTCTACCTCTATTTGAGTTTTAACCTAATCTATTCAAGAATCATGGAGTGGTATTTACCTGCCGGAGAGTCTTCAGCATCTCTGTCGCCTCATCGTGTTTCCCCTGCTTTGCCATCAGCATCATCTCTTGTATCATCCCGATGCGCCGCTGGTAGGGAGGAGGAGTCCCACTGCTCCTCAGTTTGTCTCCTGACCTCAACATTATAGAAGTAAGGATGTCTCCTCGCTCTTTCGTTGGGGTCCGTTTCCATCCTGTGCTCTGAGGACTCGCTCCTGCCTCCTGTCCCTTCGTTTGCTTCGCTCCCATGTTTGGTTATAGAGTCTCACCCTGGAAAAGGGCCTCCAGACTGGGCATACTTTCAAAATGAATCCACATTTAACTATTAAAAGTCTTTTAATTTTACGCGAGATAAAATTTAGTAAGAAACAAATGAAAATAAGAAATAAGCTTTAGTGTTCCTATAAAGTTTATTGGAGAACAGTGTTTTAAAAGTCCTTCTGCTCACCTTACACCTGTCATCTCTAAGCTGACAGAGAAAATATACTTGCATTAAGATGTGAAATTATATAATAAAATTACAAAAACTTGGCATTTCAGTAAAATCTGTTTCACAAACGTGCTCATTCACAGGGTGTGAAATATGAGGGAGGTTTGGGGGGATGTACGACCCCCTAATTAAGCCATGAATACCCCAAATTAAAGTTGGGGGTCTTAGAAATGTATTTTTACATAAGCATTTATATGTTTCAACAGCGTTCGAATAACGTTTCAGTAACCACAAAATTTACCTACGCGAACAGAAATCGCTTCTGCGTAGGTAACCATAGCAACAGCTGCTCATGATGTTTGTATCGGGCGCTGCATCAATAAAACACTGTACTGTCGTTATTTATCACATTACCATGTATAAACACATCACAATATTCTCACAAAAATACTTGTGTTTTGTTTAAAACGTCTTGAGGGTTAACCGCACAAGGAGCGCAAAACGACCGTTTGGGTTCCGCGATACGAAGCGATTACGCTCATAAAATTACTTAAAAAGTTGACTCCACTGCGTACATTTCTCATCCAATTTGTAGTTTACAAAACGTTGAACTTTTATATCATTCACAGCTGACTCGTGTAACGTCCGTTGCTCACTCTTTAGAATCCTCCGTTTGCACGCGCAAAATTATTTTGGAATTTTATAAGGCGGCAAACCATCTAAAACACTGCGTGTTACATTCCAAACTTCTTGTATTTCAGTCCAATTAGGGCATAATTAATATCTTCTGCCAAAGCACCAGTAATCCTCGATTCACTCAGGTAGGGAATAGATCTGATGATGCCCGCGGCATGACCGCAGAGGAGAGCAGTCTCGCAAACCTCCAGAAACTCTCACAGTCGGGTTCAACAGAATTCTAGCACGATCTTACGGCAGGATGTTACGTTTCCCGCCCGTATTTTTATTTCAGTCGTTGTTTGTAAGTGTTAACATCGCAGTTCCTCCGCAGTCTCTCAAAGGCACACGATGTAGGTTTCAGTGTGAGTTTAGTCGACGGCGAGCAGTACTGCTGTGAAAAAGGGCATGTAAATATTTACGTCGTCCGTCACTGTTTTCCTCCGAGCTCAAGTCATTCCAGTGTTTTCTTCCACGCAGACCGCAGAAATATCACTGTTCTCTGCTGAAATGTGCCATGTCCAATTAATTCCCGCTCTGATATGACCTCTCCCCAGGTGTGTCCCGTCTGAGGGTAGGGTGTGTTCAGAGGAGAGCGACTGAACGGTCTCTCATCACTCAGATGGAGCGGAGAAGCTCTGGGTCTCGACACAGGCTGTGTGGGAGGGGTGGAGCGGTCTGCAACATCCTCCACTTGTGTTTCAATCTATAGTCGAGAATGCACCACTGCCTTGGTACAGTTAACCAAGTGGAGCAGATGGTCGCTATTGGGACTGCTCCAGTTCTGCACTATAGGAGGCATTTCAGTACTTTAAAGGAAATGAAATAATCATTCACACGTATGGGCAATCCCATATCTCCCCCGTATATGCGTAGTCATAGATTCTCCTCAAGTTATTTTTTATCATTGACTTGTGCGCTACGTTAATAGTTGGCCTTTCTTTGCTGACATCTGGTGTTTAACACATGGCATGTCATCTGCTGCAAAAATTTTTGTTCTTAGACGAAAATTTGGAATTGGAAAAAAGTAATAAAACTCTTAAAGCAACAGTTCCCCCAAAATGAAAATCTGCTGACAGTGTGCTCAAGCTCAAGCCATTCAAAATGTAGATGAGTTTGTTTCTTCATCAGAACAGATTTGGTGAAATTTAGCATTACACCACTTGCTCACCAGTGGATCCTTTGCAGTGAATGGGTGCCGTCAGATTGAGGGTCCAAACATCTGATGAAAATGTCACAATAATCCACATGGCTCCAGTTTTTCAATTTACGTCTTGTGAAGCGAAAAGCTGCGTGTTTGTAAGAAACAAATCCATCATAAAGGCATTTCAATTTTAAAGGCACAATATGTCATTTTTTGCCAATAGAGGGCGCGTATTCAAAACAAACAAAGGCATAGTTTGATGACACCGTGATTGAGTGTGGAATCATGGGAGTTGTCGTCTTCATCCCCACAGCCGAAGCAATCCGACGGGACTCGGGCAGAAATCATGTTCATGTATGAGCTAATGCATTAAAGATTTATTAACGTCGTAGAATGAAGCAGGGTGAGGCTGAAAGCCGTCGAAGCGAAACGAGGCCGCTGAACGAGCGCGACACACGGCTCGAAAGCAGCGGAGCTTTTATTATGCCGCAGTCGACCGCTTCCACTCCTTGGCACCCATTCACTGCAGAGGATCCATTGGTAAACAAGTGATGCAATGCTAAATTTATCCAAATCTGAGCTGATGAAGAAAAGAGTTCTTCTACATGTCAGATGGTACATTTTCATTTTTTGGTTAACTATTCCTTTCAAACTTCATTTCCAGCGATATCGTTGACATGATTGCAAAGATATTATTTAAACTGAGCTGGATGTTGACATCACTGAATTCAATGATGAACTGTCTTTATCTGAAAAATGAGTGTTTACTATTGTCATTTTGCATTATTGACACTATTTTCCTAATTAATGCTGTTCAGTTGCTTTGACACAATCTGTATTGTTAAAAGCGCTATATAAATAAAGGTGACTTGACTTGAAGTACTATGGAGTATTATTTAAGGTAAATATATCATATTGAAAATTTGAATTAAGTAACTGACCTGACATATTTATTGATCCTATTTCAAGCCATTTCTTTGTAGCGAACAGCAGCAGCTATTGGAATACCACATTAATCATAATAAGAACAGGAAATTGGAAATATCATTTTATTTATGCTTTTACAAACATATTTACAGTAAACAGTAAAGCAGTTCATCATCCAGTAGTTTAATCCAAATATATGATCAAAGGTTGGTTACAAGATGATCTTGATACAGTTTTATCCCATTAGGCTTTCTTAGTCAAACCACATTTCACTGGCTGACTTTGGCATGGCCTTAGAATAAACTTTGCAGCAAGCCATTAATTAGACTATTTGCATTTGGAGAATGTCCACCGACTGTCTTCTCTAGAATATAAGTAAGGAATTGATGATAAGAGGGGTTTAAACTTAAAGATAAATTGACAATACGCTTGATTAACGCTAATAAGCTTATTCAATGATGAACACAGCCGTCCAAATAAATAGAAGAAAAAACAAAAACAAATCACATTCAAAACTTCTTAATACGGCCTTTCGAGGTGCAAGAGTTTGAAAGAATCACATCCCCATTGCACACTTGCATCACATTTAATAACTCCTCATTTCAACTTACTATTCCTTTTTTCCTTTAAAGATATGCAGTTGCTACAAATATTCAGCGCTGCAGTCAGAGACTGAAAGATGCTTTGCAAAAACCATTGTATATTCAAGGAGCACTGATAAGGAAGGTAAAACATGGATCTCCAAGGGAACAGCCGTAGGGATGCTGAACTGAGCCTTGATGGTAGGCTTATAGGTGCAGGTTTATTACAAGGGATAGCCAGTAGGGGGAGCTTTGTCATACTTATTGCTCTCTAGTGAAAAAGGTGGAATGCGCACGTCAAAGTGTGAGCCATCTGTCCTCTCAAAACAGAATGTCCCCCTAAACAAGAAAACAAAACGTGATGTTCATGCGTCATTACTAAAACACAACATAACAGAGCGAAACCACATTGTCAATTCAGATACACCAAAAACAAGCATTCAGCCATCCAGTCTAACAGGTGGACCACATTTCCCGGCTACATGATTTAAAAAAAATATATATATAAAAAAGTAAAGCTAGCTTGGTTGTAAGAGTATGTTGATAATCTCACCACATGTGTCCACTGGGTGCCTGAAGTGAAACATGACTGCTGTATTGAAATGCAGGTTGTTCTCTTGACAAAACAGGCTCCTGGTGAGATAATGATGGATTGCATTCAGCAAACAAATCATATTTCCATAGTCTTTAACTCTGGTTTATGCTTTTGCTAATTAATAACCTTGCCAACCACTCCTCTGCCACGGACTGTTTCCAGAGTCCCTGAGAGACTGAAGATCCTCCAGTGTCTTTCCCTGAGTTGAACCACCTCATTGCCCAGGTTCTCCAGACGGATGCAGTACCGCCACTGAGGAAAACATCAACATATTATCTCTAACAGGTCACCAATGGCTATTCTATATATAACCCTTTTATTGAGTTATTATAAAAAACATAATTAGGTAATTTTGCCTACCCAGTACACGTGGGAGTTTTGAGCCTCCTGTTGACAAACAAAAACAGGTCAGAATCAGGACTAGGAGTTACATTCACTTCACTTCCATACATACTCTAAATATAAATTATAATTATACATAAATTCTGCTTTTCTTCAGCAAGGTTTGCATTAAATTGATCAAATTTAGACAGTAGAGACATTTATAATGTTACATTTGTTACAAAACCCAAACTTTTCAACAGTAGTGTATAGACCTTAATCTGGTTAGATGCCATATTGAATTCAAAGGGATAGTTCACCAAAAAAATGAAAATTCTGTTACTACTCACCCTCATGTCATTCCAGACACAAATTCACAGTGTATTCACAACACAAATTCCAAGTATTCACAGTGCTTCACTTTTTCCACATTTTGATGTTACAGCCTTATTCCAAAATGGATTAAATTCATTATTTTCCTCAAAATTCCACAAACAATACCCCATAATGACAACGTGAAATAAGTTTTTGAAATCTTCGCAAATTCATAAAAAAAAAAAAAATCACATGTACATTAGTATTCACAACCTTTGCCATGAGACTCAAAATTGAGCACAGGTGCATCCTGTTTCCACTTATCATCCTTGAGATGTTTCTACAACTTGATTGGAGTCCACCTGTGGTAAATTCAGTTGATTGGACATGATTTGGAAAGGAACACACCTGTCTATAAGGTCCCACAGTTAACAGTGCATGCCAGAGCACAAACCAAGCCATGAAATCCAAGGAATTTTCTGTAGATCTCTGAGACAGGATTGTATCGAGGCATAGATCTGGGGAAGGGTACAGAAAACTTTCTGCAGCATTGAAGGTTCACAGAAGCATGTAGTCTCGGTTACCCTTAATGGAAGATGTTTGAAACAACCAGGACTCTTCCTAGAGCAACTACAGGAAGCGTCTGACCTCTGTAATTGTAAACAAAGGTTTCTGTACCAAATATTAAGTTCTATTTTTCTATTGTATCAAATACTTATTTCATGCAATAAAATGGAAATTAATTATTAAAAAAAATCATACAATGTTATTTTCTGGATTTTTTTTTTGATTCTGTCTCGCACAGTTGAGGTGTACCTACGATGAAAATTACAGATCTCTCCATTCTTTGTAAGTGGGAAAACTTGAAAAATCGGCAGTGTATCAAATACTTATTTGCCCCACTGTATGCAGATGGGAGAAACCTACAGAAGGAAAAACATCATGTGCAACACTCCACTGATCTGGGCTTTATGGCGGTTTGGCCAAACTCAATTCTCTCCTCAGTGAAGACGCATGAAAACACTTGGAATTTGCAAAAAAAAAAAAAAGTGCCTTAAGGACCCTCAAACTGTGAGAAACAAGATTTTCTGGTCTGATGAACCTCAATTCTAAGCATCATGTTTGAAGGAAACCAGTTCCGCTCATCACCTGCAGAGTACCATCCCAAAAGTAAAGTGTGCTGGTAGCAGCCTCATGCTGTGAGGCTGTTTTTCAGCGGCAGGGACTGAGGGACTCGATAGAGTAGAAGAAAAGCTCAATGCACCAAAATATTGAGATGGCCTTAATGAAAACCCAGTCCAGAGCATTCAGAACCTCAGACTGGGCAGAGGTTCACCTTCCAACAGGACAACAACCCTAAGCACACAGCAAGAGTGGCTTATAGACAACTCTGTGAATGTCCTTGAGTGGCCCAGCCAGAGCATGAGCTTGAACCCAATCAAATATTTCTGGAGAAACCTGAAAATGTGTGTCTGCCCCCATCCAACCTGACAGAGCTTGAGAGGTGAATAGGAAGAGGAGAAAAATGGCAGATAATTGCCAAATGATGATGATCAAAGCTTGTCGCATCATACCCAAAAGATTTGAGGCTGTAATTGGTGCCAAAGATGCTTTCAAATACTTACGTACATGGTGTTATTTTGTTTCCCGGTTTTTATTTTTAATTAATTTGCAAAGATTTCAAACAAACTTCTTTTACACTATCATTATGGGGTATTGTTTGTAGAATTTTGAGGAAAATAATGAATTTAATCCAGTTTGAAATAAGGCTGTAACAATGTGGGAAAAAGGGAAGCGCCATGAATACTTTCTGGTTTTCTTTATATTTATTATACAATTAAACAAAAAAAACTTGCTACGTGTACTGCGTTAAGCTAACTGAGACTTGTTCTAGCACTTGCGTATCATTGCTCTTTTGTTGATTTTGATAGCTTGAAAACAGGGCTGTGAGGGATAGTCTTCCAGCCTTTACAATGGCACTCATTATATAAAGGTCCTATATCATACTTTTCTCAACTCATAACTTTTAAAACTGTTTTGTTAAATTTTTGCTTCTGAAAGTTTTTATTTTAGGAAAGAGGTTTTATCAGCTGAACAATGGTATGTTGTTAAACATCTCCACTGAACACACTGTACTTCTATCCCTCACAGCCTCTTTTCATTCCTGTCAAAAACGAATTATGGCGCTACCATGATTAAGGTCTATAATACATAATAATGTATACATTTAGTACATTTACAGCAACCTGCAATGAGAAATTGTTGCAACACATAGCAACCCTCTATTTCTTACCCTCATGCCCATGTAGAAGGGGATAACAGTGACACGGATGTTCTCTGTGGTTTCGCGGTGCACATCTGAGAGCTCCAGCCAGGGATGGTTCTTCTCCTGCCAGGCCCGTAGGGTATCTCTTGCAGTGAACGGAGGATCTAAATAAACAGTGTAAATGCAGTCCATCAGAAACATTTTATCAGTAAAATTTGAATACTGCTGCAAAAGTATAAGTGGACTAGTTACTTCTGGAGGGGTTAAACATGAGGAAGCGTTCAAACAGCTCATGCTGGATAGGAACTTGCTCAGTGGAGTTATAAGGCAGGATGTCTTCATGACTCACATAATCCAGACCTGAAAGACATAAGCAGACAAGGAAGAAATTCATAAAATAATAGATAATGGAACTTTTTTTAAAATGCTGCCCACTATATTTAAGGGATAGTTCACCCAAAAATGAAAATTCTGTCATTAATTACTCCCCCCTCATGTCATTCCAAACCCATAAGTCCTTTGGTCATCTTTGGAACACAATTTAAAATATTTCTGATGAAATCTGAGAGCTCTCTGACCCTCCATAGAAAACAATGTAACTGAAACGTTCCCAGACCCAGAATAGTAGTAAGGACATTGTTAAATTAGTCCATGTGACATCAGTAGTTCAACCCTAATTTTACGAACCTACGAGAATACTTTGTGTGCACAAAGAAAACAAAAATAACAACTTTATTCTATGGAGGGTCAGAAAACTCTTGGATTTCATCGAAAATATCTTAATTTGTGTTTCAAAGATGAACAAAGCTCTTATGGGTTTAGAGCGACATGAGGGTGAGTAACTAATGACAGAATTTTCATTTTTGGGTGAACTATCCCTTTAAGGATGGTTGAATCTTTATGTGACTGATTGTGAGAGTTACCTGGAATTGCATACAGGGCCCTGCTATCATCGTGATTTGCCAGGAACGTAACTGCTTCAGTCTGAGATCGCTGAGACTAATGGTGACAAAAACACAGTCACTAAGGTTAAAAATGGACTCATGATTGCACTAAAATCATTAAGTCATCCAAGTCAAACATACATTACATTAATTCACTATTTGCATATGTCACTTGATGCCACTTACTATGTGAGGGCAGTCTCTGGTGTCTATGAGGACCTGGTAGTAAGTATGCATCTTGCCCTTCACTTCCTTTGAGCCATGGCCTGTGGAGTCTGGCTTGCTGAAAAAGCACACGACAAACAGGACCATTGAGCTGTACCACAGACTAAATCATTTAATCAGGTATAAGCCTAAAAAAAATCCTCTACTACATACCTGTCAGTAGCAGCAGCAGGACTCACGTCTCGATCATACAGACGAGCGTGCCAGGGGAATAACACAATGCCTCTATAACCAAACACACTGTGCAGGAATAGCTGTGGATTGCACATGTAGAATTAGAATATCGACAGAGGAGGAATCAGAATGAAGTGTTTTGTGATTAAAATGATCACTGACCTGCCCGGTTTCATATTTGCCGTGCTGCTTCAGAGCTTCAAATACTCCAACAGGCTCTAGTACTTTCCCCTCCGGTCTGTTTCTGCCAAGAATGAATCCGTTTAAAAAAACTTAAATTGTAATATCCCCTAGCTGGGATCCCATACAGCATATTTCAGGGGCAAGAAAATACATTTCCTATCTTACAATAGCCTACAGGCAAGTAGTAGGAATAGCGTTGAGATTTTTATGATTTAATAATATTAAATCTTTTTCATATATTGTAATATTGCTATTTTTTTAACATTGTAAAGCATGTTCCTTGAAATGTAAGTTTTTCTTCAAACGTTACATATGCGAAAGTATTTTCTTGGATTGAAATATATGGAGAGCAAAATATAAATTTAAAATGTCTTTAAATATTTTTAACTTTAATGAATTGTCTTTTAACATATATAAATGTTTAAAACATTGTTCAAAAATATATGAAAAAGTGGCCAAAATATATTGGTAGAAAATATATTTTGAAACATATACTTTAAAAAATATTTTTATATATATATAGTGGATGACACCACTGAATTACACATCCCAGCAACTTGTGGTCAACAAGGTTGAATATTGCGCAACATTCTGAAAAAAGGATCTGGACACAGACCACATCGAACCTGAAAGTTTCATGGTGCACTAAAGAGACAGACATATGCTGACCACAAAATAGGACTTGTTTACTGTCTGTTGGCTCAGGCTCAGGCCCAGACTGTCATTTATGTAATCAAGAATGGCTTTGGGGGGCTTGAAAGCAAGGCTGAGGTTTGTTCTTCTTGTAGGCCTCATTTTGTGTTTTGGTACCGGTCCTATTCCAATGGAATTTTAAAATCAACTCAAAAATAGTGTCATCAACACATCTGATTCAAGATTCAGGCGTCCAGACACTTAAAATAAATAAATAAAGTGAACTGTATAACTACAGAGTTGAGCACTGAAACAATATGGCAGTAGTATTGCAGGTATGCAAGCATGTGAATCCTTCAAACTATAGCAACAGCTAATATGA
This sequence comes from Sinocyclocheilus grahami, assembly GCF_001515645.1. Taxonomy (NCBI): domain Eukaryota; kingdom Metazoa; phylum Chordata; class Actinopteri; order Cypriniformes; family Cyprinidae; genus Sinocyclocheilus; species Sinocyclocheilus grahami. Next base: position 1,130,483 of record NW_015505251.1, on the reverse strand, counting down.
AACACATGATAGCTGATATTATATTCTTAATAAACATGAATGCATTTCACAGACACATCGTAAAGGTATCTGCTGTCAAAATTGTTTGCTGCAACTATACCTACAACAGTTATGTAACAGGAGGACACGGTAGGACGTTGGCTTTACTAACGTTAGCTCTTACCGTGATGACATGAACCTCGTCTGTTGAAAACTGGACAGCCTGCAAGCTGAGCACAACGGCTGGGCTCTTTTCGGATGTAATCCGCTGCTGAAGTCTATTGCACTCAGTATTCTGTGAGTGCATTTGTGCTGGTTATATTTACTAGCAGTGGACAATAAGCCCCGACGTATTGCACACGCTGCCATCTTCCTTTAGCTATCTGCACATGAACACACGGACATAGTCAATATCATACATGTTAAACCCAAAAATCACATTTAAAGCGCGTGAAATTCAGGAATATTCAGACGCAGGAGTTTGAAATTAGACTTAATTAAGTTTTTACCCTATTATTGCAATATTGGACATTACAAACTGGCACACCATTTCCCATAACGCATTGCGACCGGAAAGCGTCGATACTACACATAGGTCATGCCAGAGCCATGGAAAGAGAGCGTTGCGTCAACGGAAGTCCAAAATGTTCGATCGTCACGTGATTCACGTAGACCTCAAATAGTTCCAGGAAGTTCATAGCGGGCAATTGAAATACATTGAGTTGGAGAGACAGAACTGTGATTTTTGGTAATTAGTAGACAATAAAATAATGTATTTACATTATATATAAAATAATGTATACGTAGTATATATATGTAGTTATATCAGTGTTATTTTAAAAAAATAAAATCCGCTAATATTTGAGGATTAATGTGGTCAGCTATCCTTACCTGCCTTGTTAACATATTTTAGGCTTTAGTTACCATGGTAAAAGTCCGTGTTTGTTATATAAACGACATCGTGGTCTTCTGCCAAGGTAACTTCAGCCCCTCTATATAAATAGAATTATGTATATATGTTCTTACAACTTGCATGTTAGTCAAGTTCAATCACATCTTAATGTTCATTGTCGTTTTACTAATCTCATGGTAAATGTTAAGTTGGTTGTCTTAGAAAATTCATTCCAAATAAATGATATTTTATTAAGTGAAAACTAATCTTGTTTTAATGTTTTTGATTCTTGTGCACCCCTCAGTTATTAATATAAAAATATATTTATAGTATATTCCAATTTAAAACAACTTAAAACATTTGTACACATTTAATCATATTTTATGTATGTTGACTTTTGTTATGCACTTATTTACAGCAATCGATTTATACATTTATAATAAACTATAAAGCATGTTGTCCTTGAACAGTCTCCACTATAGTTTGCTGTGCTGCCATACATTCACACTCCTTTCTGTGAGTGACGAGCACTCATAATGCAGCACAGCAAACTATAGCGGACTGATCTACCTGACCCCACTGATCTGGAGAGGAGGAAAAAAATTATGCATTAAGTTTTGTTCAATTCACATTTATTTGTATAGCACTTTTTAATATACACATTGTTTCAAAGCAGCTCTACGGAAAATGTAAGATGTTTCCATGGTTACGTGATGTGATCATGTTGATTACAATGCAAGGAAAATGTAGCAGTTTTGTATGTTTATTCAGAGTCAGCTTCATCTGAAGTCCTCTGAAGGGTTGGCGTCATCTCTTCACAGGTGTTGGGTCATCTGAAGTCTTCGTAAGAGGCTGGATATAGTCAGCAGGAGCAATCTATAGATTACACCAACAAAATGTGATGTAATCATACTAGGGAACTGGCACTTTTTCACAAAGAGCAGGGAAAGACTTGCCAAAACCAGTGAAGAGACTCATTGTGAGGGTGATGTCTCTTTACAGGGAGTCTTTAGGTGGTTCTTGTTCTGAAAGCAAGACAGCGAAGGAGAAAAACAGAAGAAATGGTTAAGTGATGCTCCATCACATTGCAGTCCTGTGGCATCTGTTCCTTCAACACAGTGCTTCTTTAGTAGCTAAGACGTTTAAGTATAAAATACAGTAATAATGTACAGGTTTACTGTGAGATATATATATATATATATATATATATATATATAATATAGTGGTATATAATAATTTTTTTTAGAAATTTAGCCTAGCATGATTCTGAAATGATAACTGCTCGTCTATTTCAAACTTTTCATTCTCACTTAGGTCCATCTGCATCCTTTTCAATATATCCAAGTCTATTAAATAACTCAAAGCAAAATCACTTTTAAAAGCCTTAATTACACAACGATGGATGAAACTGCATGAAGAGAATGAATAACAATTAAGTGAGGAATAATCTAATAATCATCTGTTTTAATGCACAGGGTAATTTGATTAGATGTGCTGATAATATACAATTTTGTTCAATAAATGTCTTACCTTTTAAAAGTTAATCACAGCGGTATCTTCTGTATGAGCGCTAACTTCCGGGAACTATTGAGCGGCTCCACGATCCGCCATTGCTGTAAAAAACTGGTCCATTGGCGTGAACGGAGTTGTCGCAACTCTCTCTCTCTCTCTATGGCTCTGGGTCATGCTAACGTTCTTCTTCTTCTTTTGGTTTTATGGTGGGTTGCGAACCAACTTCATAGGTGCATACCGCCACCTACTGTGATGGAGAGTGAAGAGAATGTACCATTTCTCACCTAAATCTTAAATTCTGTTCATTATTCCACAATTCTTAAGAAATCTCATGATTGCACTTATTTGTTTTCCTGCATTTGGACCATCATTCAGAATACTACTTAATGACAATTCTTTAACTCCTAAGGATTGTAATTCATCTCTAAGTCCATCCCTTTCTCTTTTATATGCTGTACAGAGCATATTATTACTTTATCCGGTCTTACTTCATATACCCACTCTAATGTCATAAGGATAGCTACCATCTTTGCTGTATACAGAGAAGTACCATCCGTAATTCTTCCAGCCTTCCTAACCTGAAATTCTGGAATGAAAAATGCAGCACCTGTCCTTCCAGTTTCTATGTTCTTTGATCCATCTGTGTAAATTTGGAGAAATGAATAATGCATACTTTTTATATATTCTTTAACATACGCTTTTAAAGTAAACCCCTCCCCCATTCCCTTAATTTCTTTATGTACGTTTAAGTCAACTTCAGGCTGTTCTAATAACCAAGGTGCTGGAGGAGTTACTATTACCGATGCAAATTTATTTGATTCTATTCCAGTTTCATTGATCAATTTCTTAATTTTCCATGCAAATCCTTTACCTGGTTTATTTACTGTTTCCCAACTTTCATTAAGTACTTCTCTTACAGGATGATCCTCTCTTTGGCCCTGAAGATTAATCCAATATGCCATGGCTAGTTTTTCTCTTCTTAAATTCTTCTTCTTAAGAGGCATTTCTGAGGACTCCACCTGTTTAGCTGCAATTGGTGTCATCTTAACTGCTCCTAGAACCAATCTTAGTGCTTTAGCTTGCATAATATCTAGTTTCTTTAATAACGTTGCAGATGCAGATTCATACACAATACACATGCTAACGTTCTGTTCCTTTTTTTATTTGTATTTTTTATAACATTCACATGGGATACAAAGCAATAAAATACATACACAAGCAGAATACGAAACAATAAATACATAAAGAGTAATAAAAATGAAATATAAACAGAAAAAAAAACAAATAAATAAAAAGTTAAACATCTAAAAAAAAAAATACATTAAAAAAAATCATAAATTAATCAAAATAAAAAATAACATGAATGAAAAATGTACTCATAAAATGTCAACTTCAAAGAAAACACAGGAGGTAACCCTTACATCAAAGTCAACATTTTTTCCATCAATAAGTAGTTTTAGCAGCTGTCTTATTAAGTGATGAGTAGAGAGATTCATAAAATAATTTCAAATCAATACAAAAAAATCCTAAAATTGGGCATACAACTTTACATTTGTGAAGATGAAATAGGCCAACCTTTTGTGGTACATTTGGTGAACATTTTCTAGAGGTTTTTCTTTTCCAATCTCCTGTCACTAAGTGGAAATTAAATTTAAGTTGAATTCATAGATTTGAGTGCTCTCTTAAAAGACTTAAGAATGATATTAATAGGCTACAACTGTTCTGTCTGTTTAGAAAACCCTGAAAGCTCTTTACATTGATTCTGGAATTGCTCTTATACAACGCAATTTTTGTGTAACATTCTTGATTTTATCAAATGTTATGTGAATCCTAATTTTGACTTTACTTATGTAATTTTTGGTATTCATGAATGTGAAAAAGGCGATACTTGTTTCATAAACGTTATTTTCCTGTTAGCTTAATATCATATTCATAAATGCTAATTTTCTAAATGCAAACCTCTTTATTAAGATTCTGTTCTATTATTCCATTCTATTCTATTCTATTGAGTTCTCTGCACTCTTAAAAGCATTAAGAACAATGGCTTTGTTAAAGCACTTGGCACTTCCTCTGGACTGAAAGACTGAACGACCCTGGACTGTTAATGTATTGTTATGATTTGACAATAATGACAATTGTTATTGGTTTTTCAAGCATTCAATAAAAAAAATAAAAAAATAAAATAAAAACATTTGCTGAACATGCTTTCATTTATTTCGGCATTGTGGTCATGTAAGGAGACACTGGATTTGACTGTTTTTATAAGTCCCGACTCCATCTTTTCTCTGTGTCTAGAAAATGTTTTATTTAGTTTTATTTGTCACCAAAAATAAAACATAAGAGTATTAAATTATTAATTGTATTTTATTTTCGCCAAACATTATATAAACAAATGGAAATATAGTAAATCCAAACCCTTGTATTTGATTCTTGAACTAGAGCTTAAAATATATCAAAAGCTAATCTATTCAACAAATAGCCTATAGAAATAATTGACTTTGTTTTTAAAGCATCCTTTTAAAAACTGCATTTAAGAGAAAACATTTGAACAAAAATCTGTCTTGCGCCTCAATCTAAAGGGCTGAATATGTTCCTTGACATTAGGTGGCGCTGTGCGATTGTGCAGTTGATTTGCAACGGGCCTATAAACACACTGAAGAAGAAATCAGCTGCTATGTAGGGCTGTAAACAGGAAACATGCTTAAATTAAGATAAAAAATACATAACTAACTTGAAACAACATATGGTTAAGTTTTGTTAGGAATATTTTCTATTTTTCATTTTTATAATTTGCGACGCTAATTTGACTAGTTGTAGCTATTTCATACATTAAATGAGGAAGTTATTTTTTGCTTTCCGCTACATTTCTAAGTAGTGTTTACATAACCTGAGATATATATATATATATATATACAGTACTACTAAACGCACGTTAAGGTGTTCTGAACTTTAGCAGGCTTCTTTATTATCATGGCTTCTTCGTTTAAAATCGGAGAGAGATTTCGGGAGAAGGCGAGAGATTTGCTGGAGGAAGAACCCTCCGCCGCCGTGTCAGAAGAGCTGAAGGAAGAATTGAAGGCTCTGACAGATCAGTCCATCATACCATTCAAGACTGTGAGAAAACTACACAAGCTTCTTCGAGAAAATGGTAAGAAACGTGCTCATTCTATAAACGTTTTGATGCTTATTGCACATTACAAGCTGAGTGTGATGTAATTGTAGGGCATCCAGTGTATCTTCATGAACTGTTTGAGGACAGCACACTTCATCTTCCAGAAGTTATCGCACCTCCAAGGGTAAGTGAGAATATTTCATTACTCTTTGTATTTATATTAATATGAGAAATGATATTTTTCACAGTTTTTTAAGCTGGATAATTGTATTTATTTCCACCCAACAGAACCCCCAGTTGGTGGCCCGCTTAGAAAAAATTAAAGCAAAACTTGCCAATGAAGAATATAAGAGAATAACACGGAATGTAAATCCACAGGTAAACACTCCTCTACAGTCTTTATATCAAACACATGCGCTATAGTTGTTGAAAATCATGTCAGTATATTTATATTTTGCCCAACAGGAAATGAATCATCATGGAACTTTAGCAGATTTTGGACGACAAGGTCAGGATGTTCCCTTTTCTCTTCTCATTTTTAATGCCTATCTGTCTTGTTCATCTTACGTGTAATTTGTGTTCTGCAGTGCGTTCCGTGAAGGCAGTTGTTGTTACTGTATTCAACTTCCTGGTGACTGTAGTTGCAGCATTTGCCTGTTCATATCTGGGCAGCCAGTATATCTTCACTGAGACTACAGCGGTAAGTGCACACAGCATTCACACCATCAGTGCACAGTGTTAGTTTTGGAACTGAACACATATTTCTAACGTCTCTGTATGTATTTTCTTTCAGAGAGTAATAGCTGCAGTGATTGCAGCATCTGTTGTTGGTCTTGCTGAGCTTTATGTTCTGGTCCGAACTATGGAGGGAGAACTTGGAGAGCCCTGATACCAACTAAAATGATCCAATATTGCAATATTTCCATTTTTTTTGTGTGTCATCATTAATGTTTTTCACTGTACTGCTTTCTGTTTGCTTTGTTTTTCTCCAAATCAAAAAGATTCGTTTTGATCTAATATTCAGTCAAAAGGCTTTTACAAAGGAATCATTTACACTGCAATGCCCAAAATGAGAATTAATCAGACAGTTGTGAATTAATCGAAATATTAATTAATCAATTAAGTGGTTTTGAAAACCACTTCTTTGATCTCAAGACACTAGGCGGTACATTATGATCATGTTGTCTTGTTTATCTTTGTTCGTATTTATTTGGATGTCCTCTACAGGAGTGTTATTCCTTGTTTCACTTATAACTATGAAACATGATTGTAAATGGTATGTGCTTTGATGTTTATTGTGATTGTTACTGACTCACAAGATGTCAAGAAGGAAAAGTGTCTTTTTTTTTTTTACAAGAAAATAATAAAAAAAACATTCAAAAACTAAGTTGACTCAAAAGCATTCAAAAGAAAAGAAAAACATTTATTATATCACACTCCCTGGTGATGCTCACTGTTGAGAGTCCAGCTTTGTTTAACCAGGTTTATAGCATTTCCGGTTATAATGCAGATCCAGTGCTTACAGTACTTCCTGCACATGCACCTGTGTGTCTGAGCTTTGGCAAAGCTACAGAAACACAGTAGAAAAGACAACCAGAAACGTGTAGCTCAGGGTGGCATACGAAACGATGCTTTTATGCCACTGAAAATTAGAAAAAAAAGACAAATAGTTATAAAAAGAATGTGCCAGTCTATTTGAAAACTAGATATATTGTACCTTATTTTCTGTACATTTCTATTTCTTTCTATCTTTCATTAGTATGAAATCCGCTAATAGATTTCTGTCTCTATTTTCGAAGTCTATAAAATGGCTCTATAATCCACTGAAATTAAAATAGTAGTTCGCCCCAAAATCAAAAATATACCGACCCTTGAGTTTGTTTCTTCATCAGAACAGATTTGGAGAAATTGATCATTACATCACTTGCTTACCAATGGATCCTGTGAAGTGAATGGGTGCCGTCAGACAGCTGATAAAAACATCACAAGAATCCACAAGTAGTCCACATGACTCCAGTCTATAGTAACACCATAAAGCTGCATGTTTGTGATAAACAAATCCGTCAAGGCATTTTAACTTGACTTCATCACTTATGGCCAAAATATAAATCCATAATCCATGATAATACTTCCTTCCGGTGAAAAGGTCCATCCCCTGTTGTCCTCTCACATCAAAATCCATATATGTTTAGAACCGCTTTCGCTTGTAAACGATGCTTAATCTATGCATATTTCTTACCTGACTTTCACTGGAGAAAGCAACATTTTGACAGATGACTCATATTTTAGCAGAAAGCAACGGTTTAAAGTTAAAATCATTTTAATTATGGATTTGTTTCTTACAAACACGCAGCTTTTCATTGAATAAGACGTTATTTGATGGCCTGGATTCATGTGAATTACTTGTGGAATATTGTGGTGTTTTTATCAGCTGTTTGAACTCTAATTTCTGACGGCACCCATTCACTGCAGAGGATCCAATGGTGAGCAAGTGATTTGGAGAAGTACATTTCTCCAAATCTACTTCCAACAAAGAAACAAACTCATCTACATCATGGATGGCCTATAAGGATAAGTGCATTTTCATTTTGGGCTGAACTATTCCTTTAACTTCAAGCTGTTTAGTAATAAATCAGAGGCCACCATTCTAAAAAGAGCGTGCCATACACAAAAGCCATGCCTCGAAGGACTGTATAAATAGTCGATGACCTTTTCTTGACTAAAATGCAACTGCAGAAGCATCATGCTTGAAATGGTGTGGGTTCCCATAGACATTTTGCAACCCCATACCATAGTGACTATGTCAGAGTTCAGTTTTGTCCAGCAGGGGAAAGTGCAGTGTTCAGCTGGCGCTAAAGAGGCCAAGATCTCACTCAAACTTGCGCAAGTGGTTATATAGTGACTGGACGTAAGTAAAGACACACATGGGGTCTGGCTTTCTTCCCATCACCATCATGTCCTCCACTTCAATGAGCCTATCGCAGCCAGCCTTCTTCCTGGAAATACAGAGAAGCAGATTTAACAGGGCTGGACGTGTATGGCTGTTTTTATTCGTTCTCCATGTCCGTTGACTATTAAAGTTAATATGATAAGTGTAATGCATATGTTCAGATGACGTTGGTAGTGCAGTTTTAGGTCTATGTGAATATTTCAGGATGTGTGAATTGGGACACAGGAGTTGCAGGAGCACGATGTCATGCTGATGGGCTGTCAGGTCGGAGTAGCCGTTCGAGGGGAAGGGGAGGCTCCTTTGAGCTCAACAGGGATTTGTTGGCATGCGTTAGTGGTTTAAAGTGCGCTTTACGGACACCCTAGACTCAGACGCATCGGAAACTAAGTAACTTTATCTTCTGTGCCGTACTGTGAGGTGATGTGGAGCACAACTGCAGATGATTTGTGCCAGCTTGTATTTTGGAATCATTCTGTTCAGCTTGTTGGGTCTGGTCACGCTAAGTTCACATCTCATCTGTCCGGTCTATTCCTATTTAAAGACTTTTAATACTTTATTAGAGCTTTTAAATGAAAATAAATATGCTGTCGTTATTTGCTCACCCGTATATCATTACAAACTTTTATTTATTTGTATTTTTCTATAGAATGTAAAAGGGGATTTTTACAAGAACAGTCATTATGGGTTTGAAATAATATGAGGTTGAGTACAAAATGACAGAATATTGCTTTAACACAATGGAAAAAATATACTGATGTTGGGGTCAGTAAATTTCTTTAATGTTTTTGGGAAAAAAGTTTTATGCTTATGAAGGCTGCACATATTTGATCAAAAATACAGTAAAAAGTAATACTGTGAAATATTATTTTTCAGTTTTCTGTCTATATATATAATTTATTCCTGCACTGGCAAAGCAGAATTTCAACAGTCACCCATGCCACATGATCCTTTAGAAATCATTCTAATATGCTGATTTCTTACTATAAAAAATTATGAAAACAGTTGTGCTGTTTAATATTTTGTCAAAACAATGCTAAAAGAAAACATGTATTTGATTTAAAATATAAATATTTTGTAACATTATAAATGCCACTTTAGATCAATTTAATGCATCCTTGCTGAATAAAAGTGTTAATTTTTTAGCAGTGAATATATAATTTTTCTTGTTAATTGTGTATTTTTTCTTCTTGGTCATCTACATTTTTCAGTGTCTGATGGGATGACAGTAAGACAAACTACTCAACTTTAAGAGGTTAAGGCACCATGAAGTGTGTTGACATCTCAATGCGATTGTGAAAAGGCTGAACAGAATTGCCTCCATTCCAGTGACTTACTCTGCAGTGCTGAATGCCAGCTCAAAGTTATGTTTGCGGTCGGCAGGGGACAGGACGTTGTAGTCAAACTCTGTGGGGAAGAAAGAGTGGACCAGGGCACAGAATGCCATGCCGTCACTCCAGCTGGATGAGAAGTTTTGAATGTCGATGTTCTGCAGATTAATGGGAGAGAGTGAAGCTATTATATTTCACAGCGCACTGAGGTTTTGCTCCCATACCCTTCAAAACAAAGTCAAAGCCGGCTTCATATATTTTCTTAAATGTGCATGTTGTTCCAAAAAAAAAGACCTGTTTTTGAAATTTTCCATCAAAATAATTGTATAAAAAATACAGATAAAAATATATGAATACAAATATGTAACTTGCCCACAGATGTGTGGTAGACAGCATCGCTTTTAATTAAATATGTTACATTACTTAAAAAAAAGTTTAGAAAGGGAAACAAAATATGTTTTACAAATAAAAACATAGGACAGAAAAATACAATACTGATAACACTTTACAATAAATAATTATATATCATGACCTAAAAATTAGCAATTTTTTTACAGCATTAATCTAAGTTAATGCTAATTTATAAATATACTACTCTCCATTGTTATTTCACGTTTATTCTCAATACATCATGTTATTTTATACAACTTGAAGTGTTAAGAAATGCTTTAGCATACACTGTTCAAAAGTTTGGAATCTGTAATATATATATATATATATATATATTAATCTGTTTTTAAAAGAAGCCTCTTATGCTAACCAAACCTACATTTATTTGATTAAAAAAAACAGTAAAAACAGTAATATTGTGAAATATTATTACAATAACTGTTTTCTATTTTTTTTATATATTTTAAAATGTAATTAATTTATTCCTGTGATGGCAAAGCTGAATTTTCAATAGCCATTACTCTAGTCTTCAGAGTCGCATGCTCATTCCATATTACTGTGCTGCGCAATATTTTTGTGAAAACTGTGATAGTTTTTTTTCAGGATTCATTGATGAATATAAAAGTTCAAAAGCTTTTGTAACATTATACATATCTTTACTGTCCATTTTGATGTGATGCATCTTTGCTGAATAAAAGTATTTTTAAATGGTAGTGTATATAGATATTAATATTAACCAAGATAAATAAATGATATACAAAAAATGGCTTGTTCACGGTTTATGATAACTAATGTACTACTGATAACAAATGCAACCTCATTGTAAAGTGTTACCAAGACTATCTTGCTCAGTGGAAACCTTTATTTGCACTTAGACACTCGACCCACCTGTCTGTACTGTGTGGGAAAAGCCCAGAGTAAGTCACTGACTTGGCTGGAGCCGAAGATGCTTTCTCTGTAAGACCAAACATGTAGCAACACAAACAATGAGACAGACTTTATGATAAAAGCACTGCTGTATATATGAGTCACAGAGAATGGTTGAATTTGTCCTACCACTAAGCCGTGGAGAGCCCATAGTCCTGGCAGGAGTCGGAGCCCATGTTTTCACAGACGAAACTGCAACCACAAGACCAACACACACATTTAGGAGATGACAGCAGAAAGACGAAGACTCATCTGTAGCCTCAATTTGTGAAGTTGTAATAGTCATACCTGCATGAACAGGAGACTCTAGTAGTGGCTGGTTATTACTGGTGACCGGCTGACTGTTTGTCAGTGAATCTGTTATGGTTGACGGCGTGGCTTGCATCGGGCTACCAGGTGACTCAGGACTTTTCATAACTGCTGAATCAGCCACTTTGGTGGTTGCTGTGATTGGCAGGTGAGGCATCGCCATCGAAACAGGGGCTGAGTGCTCCTGTGACACACCGTTGGGCGGTGAGATTCTCCTCAAAGGCATAGTGGAGTTTTCTGATTGGAGAGATGATGGATTGTGGTCAATTAGTCTCAATTGAAACAGTATAATGTGCCATTCATACTAATACCTATTTTAGTTTTTACACCAGTGTACGATAATGTTATGTTTATTTTAAGTGCACTCTGCAGTTCTGTTCTCTGCCACATTAAAGGTGCGATCTCTTTAAAGTTGTGTGGATTTTGATCATTCATCAGTTGGAAAAAATCTTTCTCACAGTAATTCTAATGCTATATTTTGTGTGGTTATCAACTTTTATGGTTGTGGTGTAGGGATTGCTTAAAGTATATTGACTGTTCTGTTACAGTACATATCCATGCAACTTTTTAGTTGAGTTTGAATTATATTAACTACATTATTTTCACCTGCATTTACTTTACCTGTCTAATGATGTGTTTATGCTGAAATAAATTTAAACAACAATCTTTTCAAATTTTCTATTACATGCCATGATGTTTATTGGCACCACAAAACGCATAGGACTAATTTCATTGTGTTGTGGCTTGTTTCCATTGTGTTTTGCTAATATCATTTGTGTTGTGGCTTGTTTCCATTGTGTTTTGCTAATATCGTTGTGTTGTGGCTTGTTTTCGTTGTGTTGTGGCTTGTTTCTGTTGTTTTGCACTCATTTTGTTGTGTTGCGGCTTGTTTCCGTTGTATTGTGGCTTGTTTCCTTTGTGTTGCGACTTGTTTTGAGTGGTTTTGAGAAGTAATTATGGGTAATACCTGTTGAGGATAAGTGTCCATTCTCCAAGCCTTGGGAAACTGGTGCTGGATCCACTTCAATGGGCTCATCTCGCTCAACACTCTGTTAGAGAGAGAAGCAGCATTTATGATTCATCTTTAAAAAGACTAATAATTTAATAACACTGTTAAATATAATCTTTAGCAGATCTCAGATTGAATATAAAATGTTTAATACTGTACATTATATGTTGTAATGCCTAAAGTCATCTGCAGCATTTAAACACGATTGCTAGACAAAACAATGTGGAGTTTTAATATCAGCATTTTTTGGTTATCAATAAATTGGTTATAAATAAATAGCTTTAAAATAAGCCCTTAAAAAACAAATATCTTTCTCAAGAAGCACAGTCCCAAATTGTTAAGCACCAAAACAGAGTAATGAACATGAGACACATGATGTGATTATCCAATAAACACTAATCAGAGACATGAAAAGAGCCAAAGTGGCTTCAAATGAGTTCTTCAGAAGGTCACATTCTGCTAAAGCAAGTGAATGATGTAATCTAATCAAAGACATTTGATTGATGAATTCACTATGAAATCACTATGGAGTCCAGTGATGTTTACATAAGCCTAGTTTCTTTTAAAAATAAATCAAAACTCTGGATCAGAGCTGATGTGGGTCATCAATAGATATGGCTGCTTTGCTGTTCTATTTTAATCTTTAATAGCCACTTGTGTCCTCTATGCACTTTTCTGTCTGACCTAAATGCAAGAACACATGCTAACATAAGTGCCTTGAAGTTACACACTGACACATGAAGGTCACCGCCTTGCTTCATTTCCTTCAGACCTCACCCCTCAAATACTTATACAGATACAGATGTTTGGCCTCGGCTGCAATGAGCTAACCATTATAAAAGCAGATTGCCTCCTAAGAGGCTGGCGGACTAGTTGTTTAAGGCCTGGAAACAAACCAAACGAATGACTGTGCATGTTTAGTTGTCTCTTGCACTGTCATTAATTACCTGGCAGCTTACCAATGGGCTTTAAAAAGCTCCTTTGTGTGTAGCCTGACCCTCACTAGTACATGCAAACACATGCTAATATGCAAACAAATGTGCCTTCATGCACGGGAAGTGCTCATTTATGAGTACAAATACAAAAACACAGGGATTAAAAACTAGGCACGCAATAAGTGCATTTTAAAAGAGAAATAACTTTCTAGTGAGACTCAAGGAGTAATTGAACTGGGGGCCAGGTGACATCACATCTAAAGAATGCTGGAGGGGAGCAGTTGCCTGTCTCATTGAGAAAAGGAGATAGGGGGAGGCAAAATTCTCCCCAACCATGAAACATATCCAACTCTGATTTGCTGGCTGAACACGCAGGTTTTCAATGCTGGACTGCGTCATGTGTCAGTCTCTTTAGGGGATATCAGCAGACATGTGACTGTTTAGTGATAGGGAACATGTATTATAGTATTTTCGCACAGCCTGAATTTGGAAAAAGACTGCCTACAGCCATTGAGGTTTGTTTCTGAAATTCCTTCCAAATGCATTGGTTCAGACACTATTTTGGCACAGAGGTCACCTGCTGCTCGGCTCCTGGGCTAAATTAAGAGGTGTAGGGGGGAATCTAACCACACCCATCTCATGTTCACTGAACCGCATGCACTCACCCCAGTTGCTCTTTTTTCCTCCAGGAACAACACATTCCCCATCCCAGAGAATGCGTCATTGCATTAATAGAGAGGGGCAATAAAGCAAGTACAGGAAATAGGGAGGTGAGACAGAACATGTGGAAAAGCACTTTAGTCTAAGGCTGCAACTAACAACTATTTTGATAATCGATGATCTTTAATTGATCAATTAATCGCACTGCAAGATTATTTTTCAAACCTATTAAAGTACTATCATCATATTAATTTAGCTGTTCAGCCCAACTTTAATCTTGAAAGAATGATTCATTTACAAATCTGAAAATGCCATCAGCTTTTGGAGCAGATCAGTGAGTTGCTGGCCTCAAAAGAATGATATATTCACAGATTGAACTATCTGGTTTCAAACAGATTATTGAATTGATGACTTACTTGATGACTGATGCAATCAGATCAGCTGAAATGGATCAGTCAAATTCACAAATGAATTATTGTGTTTTTTAACTGGTTCAACTTAATTATTGAAAAGAATCGGTGATTAGCCACTGGGCACAGACATAGCCACTGGGTCTCAGATCAAGGCTCAAGCAGATCATTGAGTTGTAAAAGGGGCGATGAACTGCCTCTGTTTTTTATTTGACTGTTCTCTGAAGTCCACTTACAATGTTATCAAGATTTTTACATAAAAAAACATCAAAATTTAGAAGTAATAGGCTATTTTCTGTCCTGTTTTTGACCCCCCTCATCAGAACGCTCTGTATGAATAGGCGTGATGGATTGTAGACTCTGAAGTACACATGCTAATATGCAAACAAATGTGCCTTCATGCACGGGAAGTGCTCATTTATGAGTACAAATACAAAAACACAGGGATTAAAAACTAGGCACGCAATAAGTGCATTTTAAAAGAGAAATAACTTTCTAGTGAGACTCAAGGAGTAATTGAACTGGGGGCCAGGTGACATCACATCTAAAGAATGCTGGAGGGGAGCAGTTGCCTGTCTCATTGAGAAAAGGAGATAGGGGGAGGCAAAATTCTCCCCAACCATGAAACATATCCAACTCTGATTTGCTGGCTGAACACGCAGGTTTTCAATGCTGGACTGCGTCATGTGTCAGTCTCTTTAGGGGATATCAGCAGACATGTGACTGTTTAGTGATAGGGAACATGTATTATAGTATTTTCGCACAGCCTGAATTTGGAAAAAGACTGCCTACAGCCATTGAGGTTTGTTTCTGAAATTCCTTCCAAATGCATTGGTTCAGACACTATTTTGGCACAGAGGTCACCTGCTGCTCGGCTCCTGGGCTAAATTAAGAGGTGTAGGGGGGAATCTAACCACACCCATCTCATGTTCACTGAACCGCATGCACTCACCCCAGTTGCTCTTTTTTCCTCCAGGAACAACACATTCCCCATCCCAGAGAATGCGTCATTGCATTAATAGAGAGGGGCAATAAAGCAAGTACAGGAAATAGGGAGGTGAGACAGAACATGTGGAAAAGCACTTTAGTCTAAGGCTGCAACTAACAACTATTTTGATAATCGATGATCTTTAATTGATCAATTAATCGCACTGCAAGATTATTTTTCAAACCTATTAAAGTACTATCATCATATTAATTTAGCTGTTCAGCCCAACTTTAATCTTGAAAGAATGATTCATTTACAAATCTGAAAATGCCATCAGCTTTTGGAGCAGATCAGTGAGTTGCTGGCCTCAAAAGAATGATATATTCACAGATTGAACTATCTGGTTTCAAACAGATTATTGAATTGATGACTTACTTGATGACTGATGCAATCAGATCAGCTGAAATGGATCAGTCAAATTCACAAATGAATTATTGTGTTTTTTAACTGGTTCAACTTAATTATTGAAAAGAATCGGTGATTAGCCACTGGGCACAGACATAGCCACTGGGTCTCAGATCAAGGCTCAAGCAGATCATTGAGTTGTAAAAGGGGCGATGAACTGCCTCTGTTTTTTATTTGACTGTTCTCTGAAGTCCACTTACAATGTTATCAAGATTTTTACATAAAAAAACATCAAAATTTAGAAGTAATAGGCTATTTTCTGTCCTGTTTTTGACCCCCCTCATCAGAACGCTCTGTATGAATAGGCGTGATGGATTGTAGACTCTGAAGTAAACGCCCACTGCTATGATTGGCTAACAGTTGTGCATGTTTGACAGTCTACGTCCTTCACAGATGGATGCTGCAGTGATTTAGGTAAAAAATGCATAAATAACTCATCAACCGATCTGTTTAACAGACAAAGCAATAGTGACCACGTAATAAAAACAGTTAACGTTACTCACACTTGTGTGGTGCGGCATTACTGTCAGATCCAATATAGTCAGAACAGCATTGTCTTTTAGTTTCAATCTTTTTGACAATCCTGCGTCAAATTGTGCCTTGTTTGTAAACGAATCCGCGGTCAAATTCACAAATTAATTAATGTTATTAATGTCAATAATGAATTCGAGGTAAAGAATCAGTGATTCATTCAGATATCGGACATAGCCACTGGGTCTCAGAGCAAGTCTCAAGCAGATAATTGATTCAAATTAACTAATTAATGTTATTTGTGAAACAATTCAAATGGACATTGCTATCTGGTCTTGAACAGATCATTAAGTTGTTAATGGCTACAATCGGTCAAATTCACAACTCAATCATTCAATGCTATTGTTGTGAACTGGTTCAACTGATTTGTTTAAAAGACTATTTTCAATATCAATTATCATCAACATGGCAGTTTAGTTGTTCAGCCTAACAAGTCCTCTAGCCACACACAAGAGGGACAAAAAATTGGACAGTCCATCCTTTTGTCCTCAGGGAGGGTCACTTGTCTCTTGTACATGCTGTTCCTCCATAACTGAGGACACTCAAACACAATAAGGGTGCTTTTGACAACAGTGTCGTCTCTCAGACTATTCAAAACAGACCACTAGAGGACTGAATGCAGCCCTTTCAGAGACACAGTAATCACTCCTGCAGGTGAGAAGACAAGAAAAGGCTTTGAGGAATCTTCGAATGCCTCTAAATGCGGTTACTATGTGCAGTCCGCTCAGACAATGGACTCCCCACACAGAAAACCTTTCATGTGAGTCTAAATGTCCCTTTACGGCAAAATAAGAATTTCCCCAGCATTCTGGCAGCCTGCCTGTGCAATGCTGGGGTGCATAAAGGAAGATTTTTCTTTGGATAATCACAAGGTTGTATTGTATATAATCTCAGAGTGATTTGATGGTGAGTAAAATAGGAGTTGAGCATTGTTACTGCAAGAGCAAACAGAGAGCTGCTCTGTGTGATCCGAGAGATGAATGCCAGTTTTGATGAAGCGCTGTGTGTGTGCACATCTGATTTTAAATGTATCTAAGAGGATATTCTTGCCTCAGTGTGACATTTGAGATTCTTGGAACATTTTGGTGGCGGGGGAATGGAATGGAACATAAACAACAATAGAGGGCATGTTTGTGGGAGAACTCTGGAGGGTTCCGAGGACTAATTCCAGCCCCTGTCACTCAAATCCTACAGATAGCCAGCTCTTACAAGGCCCTCTCTGGTACTATTAAGCCATGCTGATAGTGCTATTTATATTTTCCAATGTATGTACAAATAGCTAGTCTCACTTTTGGAGCAGGAGGGTCATGATCAGGAAAAGTGGAGTGGATGCTGTTTAAGGCATAAATCGAGAGTGTGAAAAACAAGTGAATCATTCGTGATTGAAGAGAAATATTTGTTCCCCAATTTAGCCGATAGTAATTTAAGGGTCGTTTTTCCTGCTGATAAAAAGTCAGAGAAAGGTAGAGTCTATAAAGTTGAGACAGACAGGGATGGGATGCCTTGTTTGTAAGGATCTTTGCTCTGTAATTTCCTTCACAAACTCAAGTGTTTGTGAAGAAAGAGGCCCAAACACCTGTTTTTTGAAGCACCACAAAGCCCGCATCTTCTAACAGAAGCAAAAATGGAAAGAAAACCTGTGCAGAGGCATTTGAACACTCAGCTGCATGTGAAATACGAGAATTCCTCCTGATTTCTCAGGGAGTTGGGTGTGATTCATTTTCACTCCTACATACTCCCACATTCACAAATGTAAACTGTAAAAAGCCTTGTTGTCCTCCAGGCCATATAAATTCAAGCTCTGAATCTGACCTTCTAATTTAATTTAATTGGTGTAACCAAATGTAGTCAAGTTTATTCAGTCATTTTACGGTAAATACTGGTTAGAGTCCAGTCTGACATTATTATGAATTATTAGGAGTCAGCATATTCAAGCTTTGAGGATTACTCTCAATTCTTGGCTCGTTTTAGTCAGACAAGACCAATTAAGGGATTTGTTATCTTAAGATGTGCTCAAACTGGATTACTGAATCAGTAAGTTTAACTGGTGCAAATGAATCATTTGAATTCCCAAATGAATCATTCAGTGCTGTTTGTGAAACGGTTCATTGAAAAGAATAGGAAAATACCACCTGGTATTTTACATTTTAGGCCTAACAAAACATTTCTACACCTCTTTGGTTTACCAAAGCACCCTCATAGTAGGAAGTGCATTTGAAACTGAACTGTACATTACTCATCTATAAACAATCGTGTGTGTTCTGACGCAGGAGCTCCTAGACTCTTGAGAAACCTCTTCAGATTAAAACTACAGGACCATGCAGCGAGTCCACTTTAACACGATTCACTGCAGCAAGATTGATGGTTTGTAGCCCAGAGGGGCTTGCTACATATACAGCCCCACCTGCAGATGGAGAACACAAACCTGGGCAGTGGTCAAACACACCACCTCAGACCAGAGAGAGAAAATTGACCATTTTAGGAGTTTGCACCCAAAATCTAAGAGCTTAACTTGGTTTAGACTTTCTAGCACCAGCTGAGACACACATGGGAAGTAATGTGACTCCATGTAGGGTAGATAGGCAAGGTCTTAACTAGCAAGGTCTAACTTCTCCCAATTTTGGCCCTTATGCATTCCTACAAGGAGGGACAATGGTTCCTGAAGGGCAGTGAGGTCATCCCGTAAACACAGAATTATTAACCTGTAACCACGGAGATGAAAATACATGGCATTGACTGGAAGTAATTAGGAGAGCCAGGGGCAGCATGGGAGCGGCTGGATGCCTTTCTCTAGCCCCCCATCCACAATCTATTCTCTCTTTTCCACCCTCCCTCTCGCATTCCCTCACTCTTCCCCTCTTTCTCTCTCTCGCACTCTACTGTATTAATAGCAGTGCAAAGGTTTTTTGTTCTACTCCTTCTTCTCTGCCAAGAATCTGTGCTGGACATGGAGATCCAGGCAGGGCAACGGGAGGAGATTAAACGATCTGTTCCATTGTGAGTGCTTTGGCTTCGGGCCAGCGCCGAGCTGGAAACGTCAAACATATCTCACACAAACACATGCAAACAAACACATGCTAGTATGTTCAAGTAAGCACCTTTAACCCTCCTGCCAAGGCATAAAATTATACAGGCGCATTTTCATACGCATTTGCCTCATAAATAAAGGCTTATAGTCCAGCAGCCTCGCAAATGTGGATGCTTAAGTGAATCTTTGCAAACAAATGCTCAGCCTTTAATTCTTTAAGAGTCTTCTTGGCTACCTGGCAGGCTGTCCAAATCTAGAAAACTCCCAACATCAAATCCGAATTTAAAGCCAAGCATGTCACAAACAGCGTGACATTACAAACAGCTCGACTTTGGCAATATTAGATTGGTGAAAACTAGATGTACTGGCACTCTGGGGTGAGGCAAGTCAAAGTGGTGAGAGCGTTTCTCACACTGCCTGAGCCAAACATGGGATTTTAAGTGCTGTTATGGTCATTTGGTGAAGCTTGGCAACATGGGGTTTATGTAGAGGAAAAATGGTCCTCGCTTCAGATGTGTGGTGTGTATAAACATGTCACAGAAGGCATGAATGTTTATGGTTATGTCATAATAACATGGTGAACGATGTATGTCAAAGCTATAATTGTTTACGGTTCTTTGCCAGTTTAAAATGTCTTGATTGAAAAATACTTGCAATATGACAATCCACATGAATTTTCTTAAGCTCCTCAACAAAAACAATATGCATATTAATTTGTTACCTACTTCCCAAGTCAAATTTACATCATACAATTTACAGTTTATTTACTTTAATAGTACATTCTGAAATATGCTGACTTCCCAGTGGAGAAAGTGCATTGCATCTGTACTTAGGGCTAGTTTGGCTCAAGAAAATGACGCAAATTCTGCTAGTTGCAACAAGCCTAGAGGAGGATTTTAATTCCATAATGCAGATGATTCAGTCTCTTTGAGAAGATGTGCAGATTGACTTTTGTCACTGAGATTATTGATGAAAACCATTAACAAAGGGTTTTTTGATTTTGTCAGTAAAAAGAAGATGAGGTAAAATAAGTACATCATGACAATAAATAAAAGTATTTAATGTATAAAATGTTTGAATATATTTTGTATATGTTACACTCGCTCATCAATGTGATTTAACTAAACTATAACTAGGTGCTATTTTATCTGAGTAAAAACTGACTAATATAAATCAATATAACTTGATGAAATATTGACTAAATTTAAAGGAAAATACAAAAATTCAAAATACAAAAACTATGACTAAAACAAAACTGTGAAACATCTAGAGAAATACAACACAAAATAGTTAGTTGAGAGATTTGTGAAACCCACTGTCAACTAGTTTAGCATCACGAATTACTAGAAGAAAGCTGTTAATATCTACTCTGATGCCATTGCTAACTTGAAGCGCAATGAAGAGCAGCTGAAAAAAAAATCAATAAAAACTTCTTAGACAAGGATCCGGAGGCCAAATCCAGGCCAGATAATCTTCATTATTTGGGATTGACAGCATGAAGCTAAGAGGAAATCGACTGAGTTTATGTCTAATACTAAATATCTGCAATATCTGTTAGCGTATTTGTGTCTGTGAGCGCCTGCGTGTGTCTATATCCTTTCTCTGAGATTTTGAGCGTGCTTTAACAGTTACCGCAGATAACACCCGTGCAAATCTTATCTTCCTCCCACCCCAATCTTTTCTCTCTCCCTCACATGCCCTGGAGAAGCACAGCAGAACACACACACACACACACACACACACGTGTTCCAGTGGGAGTCAAAGTGTCTGACTTTTACAATACAGTGACTATGTTGAGGCACAGTAGAATCAAAGATAACCTACTGACCCCTAAACAATATATTCACATCAGCACTAATGGAGGGCAAGAGGCTTTTTTGTGCTCGAGGCCAAATGTGAACGTGCAGTGGAACCAGGCTCCACAGGTGTGGTTTCCAGCCAAGCACCTGTCCTTCAAACCCGAGAGACTCCAGAGGAGTTCGGCAGTGCTAGATCTACACCACATACCGCTGAATAAAGAAAGGGTGTCCTGGGTGTTCTTTAAATCCTGACTCACCCAGTGTACTTCAAATGAGGCAGAATGTCGACACAATGGCCCATTGAAACCGCAGAAATGCAGCGGTAATTGGCAACAGCAGTGCAGGACTCCTCTGTGGAGACAGCACACAGTGAGGGCAGAGCAAAAGCATTTGCTGGTCGCCTGAACTCTGGACAGGAAGAGGAACACAGGATGATACAGTTCATGTGCGTTTAAAGTTTTGACAGTAAAGTTGCAGCAAAAACATATATAATGAACCTGGCATCTTGTTGTCATGAGTAGTTGTCATATATATATTCTTTCTAACTATCCATCCACTATCCATCCTTCTTTCTATCTATCGATATATCATATATCAATCCATTATTCTATCTATCTATCTATCTATCTATCTATCTATCTATCTATCTATCTATCTATCTATCTATCTATCTATGTCTGTCTGTCTGTCCGTTCATCCGTCGTTCCTCGCTTCAGATGTGTGGTGTGTATAAACATGTCACAGAAGGCATGAATGTTTATGGTTATGTCATAATAACATGGTGAACGGTGTATGTCAAAGCTATAATTGTTTACGGTTCTTTGCCAGTTTAAAATGTCTTGATTGAAAAATACTTGCAATATGACAATCCACATGAATTTTCTTAAGCTCCTCAACAAAAACAATATGCATATTAATTTGTTACCTACTTCCCAAGTCAAATTTACATCATACAATTTACAGTTTATTTACTTTAATAGTACATTCTGAAATATGCTGACTTCCCAGTGGAGAAAGTGCATTGCATCTGTACTTAGGGCTAGTTTGGCTCAAGAAAATGACGCAAATTCTGCTAGTTGCAACAAGCCTAGAGGAGGATTTTAATTCCATAATGCAGATGATTCAGTCTCTTTGAGAAGATGTGCAGATTGACTTTTGTCACTGAGATTATTGATGAAAACCATTAACAAAGGGTTTTTTGATTTTGTCAGTAAAAAGAAGATGAGGTAAAATAAGTACATCATGACAATAAATAAAAGTATTTAATGTATAAAATGTTTGAATATATTTTGTATATGTTACACTCGCTCATCAATGTGATTTAACTAAACTATAACTAGGTGCTATTTTATCTGAGTAAAAACTGACTAATATAAATCAATATAACTTGATGAAATATTGACTAAATTTAAAGGAAAATACAAAAATTCAAAATACAAAAACTATGACTAAAACAAAACTGTGAAACATCTAGAGAAATACAACACAAAATAGTTAGTTGAGAGATTTGTGAAACCCACTGTCAACTAGTTTAGCATCACGAATTACTAGAAGAAAGCTGTTAATATCTACTCTGATGCCATTGCTAACTTGAAGCGCAATGAAGAGCAGCTGAAAAAAAAATCAATAAAAACTTCTTAGACAAGGATCCGGAGGCCAAATCCAGGCCAGATAATCTTCATTATTTGGGATTGACAGCATGAAGCTAAGAGGAAATCGACTGAGTTTATGTCTAATACTAAATATCTGCAATATCTGTTAGCGTATTTGTGTCTGTGAGCGCCTGCGTGTGTCTATATCCTTTCTCTGAGATTTTGAGCGTGCTTTAACAGTTACCGCAGATAACACCCGTGCAAATCTTATCTTCCTCCCACCCCAATCTTTTCTCTCTCCCTCACATGCCCTGGAGAAGCACAGCAGAACACACACACACACACACACACACACGTGTTCCAGTGGGAGTCAAAGTGTCTGACTTTTACAATACAGTGACTATGTTGAGGCACAGTAGAATCAAAGATAACCTACTGACCCCTAAACAATATATTCACATCAGCACTAATGGAGGGCAAGAGGCTTTTTTGTGCTCGAGGCCAAATGTGAACGTGCAGTGGAACCAGGCTCCACAGGTGTGGTTTCCAGCCAAGCACCTGTCCTTCAAACCCGAGAGACTCCAGAGGAGTTCGGCAGTGCTAGATCTACACCACATACCGCTGAATAAAGAAAGGGTGTCCTGGGTGTTCTTTAAATCCTGACTCACCCAGTGTACTTCAAATGAGGCAGAATGTCGACACAATGGCCCATTGAAACCGCAGAAATGCAGCGGTAATTGGCAACAGCAGTGCAGGACTCCTCTGTGGAGACAGCACACAGTGAGGGCAGAGCAAAAGCATTTGCTGGTCGCCTGAACTCTGGACAGGAAGAGGAACACAGGATGATACAGTTCATGTGCGTTTAAAGTTTTGACAGTAAAGTTGCAGCAAAAACATATATAATGAACCTGGCATCTTGTTGTCATGAGTAGTTGTCATTCTTTCTATCTTTCTAACTATCCATCCACTATCCATCCTTCTTTCTATCTATCGATATATCATATATCAATCCATTATTCTATCTATCTATCTATCTATCTATCTATCTATCTATCTATCTATCTATCTATCTATCTATCTATCTATGTCTGTCTGTCTGTCCGTTCATCCGTCGTTCTCGTTGTTCTATCCATCATCGTTATTTCCATCATCCATCCATCCATCCATCCATCTATCTATCTATCTATCTATCTATCTATCTATCTATCTATCTATCTATCTATCTATCTATCTATCTATCTATCTATCTATCTATCTATCTATCTATCTATCTATCTGTCTGTCTTTCAGTTGTTCTCGTTGCTCTGTCCATCTATCTAGTTTAATCTTATCTTTTTTATTTAATCTTTGAATTTCAATTAATTTTAATTTTACGTCTTTACATTGAAATTCAAATTTCATATATGCATCTTGTTTGCGACATCAATTTAAATTTAAATTGAGAGGACTATGAACTGTAGTGAAAGAGGCCAAGCATAGAATGACGGACAGAAAGAAAGAGAGGGAGTGATAAATGAAGAGGACTGGAGACAGTGTTTTGTGTGAGACAGAATGATAGTTGAGAGACAAGAACAAGAAATGCCTCAGATACAGTGGCGGCAGTCTGAGATTGAGCCCAGGATAAACTGTTATTTCCCAAGAACGGAAAGTACATCAGGCCTCTGAAAGAATCAGAGACAGACACGGAGTTAGAAGGAAGAGCGTGAGATAAAGTGTGATACTCATGATATCTGCAGGTGCTCTCAGTACAGCCACGTGGAGGTAGGCCAGCACACATCCCCACGTGGAGTCTCGCTGTCTTTTTCCAGTCTTTCTCTCTCTCTCTCGCTCACTTTTTCCTGCAGGCTGAGCCTGAAAGGGAGTGCTCTGCAGACCTGCCACAACAGTCTCTGAGTATTTTACAAGCCCAGAATGTAGCTCTCTGATTATGCGGTTGGCAGGTGTGGATGTAGCAGGGAAGATAACAGCCTTCCTTGTCTCTACTGACTCTCACTCACAGTCAAAATCAGCTGCACTCCCTGCTACTACAATTATGATGATTTAGAAAAACTGTTGACAAACCCGAAGTCTAAAACAAGACCCTATGAAACAAGCCAATGAAATTTGCATGCTATGCAAATTATAGTATTTTTATACTCCATAGCACAAGCTCTAAAGTAATGAGTGACGACTGCATGACGTTTGAGTTTTACTGTCACAAGCAGCAGCTGTTAAAGGCTTAAAGCTGACAGGTTCAACTCAACAGACAGTCACCTCAAACAAAATAAAGCTGTAGTCCTGTAATCCTGAATAGAGCCATTATCCATCATATCAAGAACTGCATCTAAGGATCCTAAACTCCCTCAGCTTTGCAGAGTTTACACTATAAATATACTGTACAAACTATGAAATGTACATTATCAAATAAAGCATGCTTTGAATGAATGACATCTGCTAAATCAGCTAAAATCATCTTGGCTTGATCAGTACTAACGTGAACAAAACATCTGGGTTGTTTGAGCATTTTAAAGTGATTGTTTTAATTAAAAACTTGTCATTTCACAAAGATCTGGAGCCTTTACACAGACTGAGTGAAGGCAGATTTGTTCCTGCTCCAAATTATGTGCAATGCTGCATAAAAGCCATAATAAAACATGCAGCTTTCTATGTATATTAAATGCAGCATCAGAGCTAGCTTATTTTAATTCCATAAATTCTACATTTATTATAAGCTCATATTGTTAATTAAATGATTTTTAAGCATCCGTTTCATAACATTACTCCAGTAATGTTAATTCCCATGTATTTATGCAACATTAAACAGCCTCTTTTCAAGAATTTAAGCCACTTCAGGTGCAGCCTCTATGCCTTTGCAGTTTAAAAAAAGCATTAATTTTATAAAATAGATCCAACTCTAAATTCTGATTGTAAAGTGACTATAAAATTGATATTAATTTGGCAATTTGCTTAGTAGCTTGTCAACATCGCACCACTTGAATGTACTACACTACACTACGTGGTTGAATTATTTATTTACATTGTGTCTAAAAACTGTGGCAGTGAAGTATCTGTCACTTGATCTAAACATCATCCCACATTTGTCAGAGACTGCGCCAAAGGTCGGAGACAAATTCTGCTCTTTTACAAACATTCAGTTAGTTATCCAGCTTCGGGCTTCTCTCTATATGTCTAAATATTTAGTTTTCCAACATAAAGTTTCTCACATCAATTCATTTTTTCCAGTTCTACGAAATGACCTCACTCAAGGTCACACTTCCATTTAAACACATTCTCGCAAATGTCTACTCACATTAGTTTTGCTGGTGACGGAGAAGGTGGCTCTGCTGGAGAAGCGTGTGGCAGTGGGGCTGGAGGCAGAGCCGGTCAGAGCTGCTATGCTGGGGGCCGCAGACGGTGGAGACTGATGCCCCGCGGTGCTGCTGTTGCTCTGTGGTGGCGCCAATCCTTCAGTGAGAAGTGCACTTCTGTCGCACACCGACCCCGTCAGCATCTCTACCTGTCGGGTCAGGGCCTCTAACTGACCCCTGAGCTGCCGGTTCTCCTGCTGCAGCTGTGCCACGGCCCGGCCCAGAGGTCCGCTCACATTAATGGCCTCTTCTAGTCTCCGCTCGATGCCCAGCTTGAAAGCACTGACGTCCACGTGGATCTCACGCACCGCATCCTGCAATGTGGTTTCATAGCGGGCCAAGGCGGCACACACCGTCTCCCCTTCCGGAGAGCCCTCGGCCACTGATGCCAACGGGCCTGTGTCCATTTCCACTGTGAGTCCAGGTACCTTCCTTTACAGTCCTACACCAAATTGAAATCTGTCTCTGATATTTCCCTCTTGAAATTGTTTACAGTCCCAGATCCATATAGAAATCCAGAGGGACTGACCTGTCAAGACAAACTCAGATACAAACTTTGTTTAATTATCTAATGAATAAAAAAACATCTTTAAACCTCACCCAAAATTGTGAGTGTTTACAGACCTTATGTTTCAGTATGATTTCTCAGCTGTGAGTGTGTCTGAGTGTGTGAGTTCGGCCCGCCGTGCTGTTTTAAAGTACAGCTCTCACAGTCACGTTAACCTCCTACTACTCCTGCAGCCCGGGGGAGGGAGCAGAGAGAGGGAGGGAACAAGAGAAAAGAGGACGAAAGATAGAGCTCCACTTTATCCAGGCTCCCCCTCCTTCTTTCCACTGTATTTGTATTAATCTCCACTTTCACAACACAGTGCTCTGTCTCTGCTCTCTCTCACTCCCTGTTCCTCGCTCTTTTTTTTCTCCTGACAGATAAAGTCCACTGCTCACATTTCTCCAGCTAAAGCATGTCCCACTGTCTCAGCAGTGCTATATCAGAGAGGAACAGACACGCCTTTAGTTTTTTTTTCTATCTCACCTTCGCTGGGTTCAGAGTGTGGTGGTTGAGGTCAGGATAAAGACTGCACTCTTAAGGTTTAAGTGCCTGTTTACACAGTAAAGCATGACAATATGCAGTTTAAAATGTCTTAACAAGTTTCAAGCGGCAAGCAATTTGCCCTATCTGCGCTAAATGTGAAAATGCTGCGCGGTGTGATGCAATCATATGCAGTCTGTACATATTATTTGAAGATTAATGTACAATTATGAGGTGTGAGATTTTGGGTACCTAATGTGTTGTTGCAGAAATAAAAAGTTGCATCATGTAGACAAAAAGTCTTGTTGCATGAATTTTGGACATTTAGGAAATGTACTTTCGTTAATGTTTCCTAATATGATTGAACTGACTGAATGATTTTTTAAATTCCTATTATATATTTTTTTATTATTATTTAACATTTAATATTTACTATTTTAAATATTTTATTAAAAAACTAAAATATTAAAATTTTATTATAATTTTTCTTTTATTATTATATTTATAACTAATTTAATATTTATATTTGGGGTCTGTTTGTTTGGGGTTACTGAATTTAAAAAATAAATATATATATTTTTTTACAGATTTTAAAAGAAGTCTCTTATGTTCACCAAGACTGCATATATTTGGTAAAAAATTTATAAAAAACAGTCATATTGTGAAATATTATTATAATTTAAAATAACTTTCAGATTTCTATTTGAATATGTTATTTATTCCTGTGATGGTAAAGCTGAATTTTCAGCAGCCATTACTCAGGCTTCAGTGTCACACGATCCTTCAGCATTTATTCAAAAAAGTTTTTTTGTGTGTAACATTAAAAATGTCTCTACTGTCCCCTTTAATCAATGTAAGGCATCCTGGCTGAATAAAAACTAAAAAAAACGTTGCCTGCCAAAACATTTTTAAAATCCTGCCTTCTCATTTAAATACAATAGCTAAACTCATTTCAAATGAATAAACAAAGAGGTCATTCCCAGGAGAATCCTCCTCTGTACTTCCTAAGAGTTCAAAGTCTTGTCCTTTCCAAACTGACCTTGTGTCCTGTAATGATCAATCAGTGTATAGACAAAATGGGGGCTGATTGGATTTCAAGAGTTTGCTGTTTAGGGTGAATAGAGGGACATAATGGATCTGGAGGAAGTGGGCTTGTTGTGTTTGCGTCTGTGTTTATCTTTTGTGGGTGAAGGGATAAGTGTAGAGCTGCAACAGAACCCCAGCAGAGCAAACAGGCCTAATCCCATAATGAGGTACAGGGGGGCTCTGGGTTGGACTAACGGCCTGTAGCACAACCACTACAATGAGTCCTGGCCAACGGACTGAAATAACTTTACATTCCAGCCCACTGTTTACTGTAAACACTGTAAGCCACAGGAGAGCGGAGGTGATTTATAGCTGTACACACTGGGCATGTGCTCATCAACTTTACATAACAGAGCTGTGAGCGAATGCTGTACACATGAGATGCCATGCTGAGGAACGGGTTATCAATTAATCTTTCATCAAGACATCTTGATCTAGACAGAGGCTCTTCAAGAGTGAATCTTGCAACATATCTGACTCAAAGTTTGCTGGAATTTCCCTGCAAGCTTCTGACTCGGAGCAGCTGTTTTTTTCATCCCCCCTCAGCCCTCCAAATATGATTTCCATCTTGCAATGATGTCAGACCTTCACGTCAGGCATGGATTGTAAATGTTTCTCGGGATCAGCAACAGGCGCATAGAGGAATGGCACAATGTTGTGCTTTTCCCTGGCAGTTTGTTATTGTATCGAATGCAGCCACCATTTCTTCCCTTTAGCCTTTATCTGATCCTAAGATACATGGTGGTGATTCGGAGAAGTCGAGCAGAATGGATCAGATGCGCTTTTTGGATCGAGAAGGATCAGTGCAAGACCTCACATGCTCATACAAGATCTGTTCACTTTTATCAGGGAAGGGATCAGTGATAGAGATAACCTGGCACAGGTATTGCAACACTGACATGAGAGAAGGATGTGACCAAGACAAAACTATGACACAACTATAACTTCATCCTAAGGAGTTTCTGAGCCTCAGGGATCTCTGGGTGTTGGGAAATGGCAGCTGACATACAATCCTGATATGACTCACCAAATGACACTGTAAGATTATGTCTGATTTAAACATACTCATGTATACAGTCATTGTGACAAATTCGTACAAGATTAACAAGACAGATAAACAATCATCTACTCATGAAAGACACATAATACTGCTTTGTTTAGATTTTTAACACGTTCAGCAATCATGTAATTATGTTGAACTTTCTCCAGAGTTGTTATTTTACAAACAAACACTGCACCACAAGCTATAAAAGGTTTGTGTTGTACTGTGTAGCTTTTCAATTGTTTTCTGTGTAAATATGACAGAATTGGATGTTCAGGGTTTTTTTTGTTCAATTCTGCTAAGCTCGTGTTACATTTTTTAACATACGAGAATACTTTTTGTGCGCAAAGAAAAGAAAAATAACGACTTTATTCAACAGCTCTTCTCTTTCGTGTCTATGGAGGATCAGAAAGCTCTCGGATTTCATCAAAAATATCTTGATTTGTGTTAAAAAGATGAACAAAGGTCTTACGGGTTTGGAACAACATGAGGGTGAGTTATTAATGACAGAATTTTCATTTTTGGT
This sequence comes from Sinocyclocheilus grahami, assembly GCF_001515645.1. Lineage (NCBI taxonomy): Eukaryota > Metazoa > Chordata > Actinopteri > Cypriniformes > Cyprinidae > Sinocyclocheilus > Sinocyclocheilus grahami. The sequence continues at coordinate 1,100,696 of NW_015505251.1, read as the reverse complement.
GAACTATCCCTTTAAATCAGCTTAAGGGGCCTTTAACTCAGAATGCATTTTTGTGTCAAAATAGAAATCTTTTGTAGCATTATAAATCCGTTTACTGTCACTTTTGACAGGATTTACATTTACATTTAATAGGAAAACATTTCTGAATCCTGCATTTAGATTTAAATACAATAGCTGAACTAATTAAAAAAATACCATGCCAATTTAAAGGTCTTTCAACAAAATTTAGTGTTGAAGAACACTAGATGATGGGTAGTGGAATGAAGGTCTAGAGACACGTTTTCGGAACTTCTGTTAACTTTAGTGCAGCATTTTTAGAACGCCTTGTTGTGTGTGGGACGCTGCAAATAATGTAAGTGCAATGGTCAAATATGTCTTGCACATGTTTACATAGAAAAACAATGGAAAATAAGTGCAATGGAATGCAAAAACAAGTTCTGTGTGAACAGCCACTAATATCTTGTTGCAGCCCAACAATATGCAATAAAGTGACAAGCTATAAAATAATGTTAATCAGTTTTCATCTTAACAGCTGTGGCCCACATTGAATGCTCACTGGAATCGAAGAATATATAATCAACAAACATGGATGGAAAGAGACTGATTGTGAAAGTTTAGAATTAAATCATGTGTGACAAATCCCTCAAGTTCTACAAGGAAAACCATAAAAAAGCATGCCATTTGTTGAAGCTACTAACTGTTAATAAGCAACAAATTAGGAGGCAAAAGTTATAGTTAATGGTTTGTTAATGGTTTGTTAATAGCAAGAAGTGGACCTTAAAATAAAGTGTGACCTAAAAATCTTACCAGCAATAATAACAATTATCAGTGGTGCCTTCCCCAAAAAAAACCAGACTGTCCTTATTCGGGAGAATGAGGCATGGTGGGAAACATGCAGTAAACAGTCGAGTTTACCACAAATCATGAATTCTATGTCTAAACTTTAACACACTGGTCGAACCACTAAGGCTAGAGCACATGGTTCCTTAACCACATTCAGCCGTGATGACCTGTTCACACAGAGAAAATGTCAAACCATCAGTCTAAAGGCTGACGTTTCGTCCTCAGCTTGAGCGAACCAATGCCCTGCGAACCCCGTCTGGCTTTCATCTGCAAGATAGCTGTTGACAAACCACCGATCCTTCTTAAAAACAAAAGCCCATCTATTTCACCACGTGTCAGCTGTGGTTTTCCTGAAAACAAGTCTGCGTGGCCATTACATCAGAGTTTCCATGGGAACCCAGAAGTCCAAACACGTCCAAAAGAATAACAGCCAAATCATGATGTCATCGTCGCTTCAAAGTCAATTTAATTAAGCGCACATGGTGCCAAGTGAGAGAGAGGGCGAGTGCAAGAAGCAGACAAGAGAACAATAAAACTGATTTAAAGTTATTTTGTGATATTCTTGGCATTGTCTCGGAGGCATAAGCAGATCGCTTTCTGGCAGGCTGCGCCATGATGTGAGTTATGGTTGAAATGTCACAATAATGCATATCTGAACCAGAGGTGATTGATTTCATGCTCACAAACCATTCACATACTCACACACATCACCGCTCTGCTGTGGCAGTGTGATCGTCCAGCTGAAGAAATGCCCTTTTGCTGGGGAGGATGATGGGGTTGAAGGGTGAAAAGGACAGAGTAGTGGAGGAGGGGGACACATTCCCAAAATCCCAGCCGACCTCCTGAGATGACTGGCTCCGGATAATTACAGTCCCTTTTGCTCCGAACGGCCAGGATGGGCTGACTGAGCTGTACTTCTCTGCTTGGTGTTGATCTCCATTGCTGCACATCCACACACACACACACACACACACACACACACATAATCACAAATAGATCCAACTCTAAATTCTGATTGTAAAATGACAATAAAATTTATATTAATTTGGCAAGTTGCTTAGTAGCTTGTCAACTGTAAACATACAAAAAATACTACATGGTGGTTGAATTATTTATTTGCATTGTGCCTAAGAACTCCCCATAACCATGTTATAGTTACCATAATGCATTGCCATATGTGGCTTAAGTTCATCATAATACTAGGGCGAAACTGTGGTAGTGTATCTGTCACTTGATCCAAACTTCATCCCACATTTATCAGAGACTGCGCCAAAGATCTGAGACAAATTCTGCCTTTTCAAACATTCAGTTAGTTTGTATATGTTTTCCAGCTTCGGGCTTCTCTATGTCAAAATATTTAATTTTTGAACAAGTTCCTCACATCAATCCATTTTTTCCAGTTCTACAAAATAACCTCATTTGAGCTCATTGAACTTCCATTTAAACACACATTCTCGCAAATGTCTACTCACATTAGTTTTGCTGGTGACGGAGAAGGTGGCTCTGCTGGAGAAGCGTGTGGTGGTGGGGCTGGAAGCAGAGCCGGTCAGAGCTGCTATGCTGGGGGCCACAGACAGTGGAGACTGATGCCCCGTGGTGCTGCTGTTGCTCTGTGGTGGTGCCGATCCTTCAGTGAGAAATGCGCTTCTGTCACACACCGACCCCGTAAGCATCTCTACCTGTCGGGTCAGGGCCTCTAACTGACCCCTGAGCTGCCGGTTCTCCTGCTGCAGCTGTGCCACGGCCCGGCCCAGAGGTCCGCTCACAGTAATGGCCTCTTCTAGTCTCCGCTCGATGCCCAGCTTGAAAGCACTGACATCCACATGGATCTCACGTACGGCATCCCGCAATGTGGTTTCATAGCGGGCCAAAGCGGCACACACAGTCTCCCCTTCCAGAGAGACTTCGGCCACTGATGCCAACGGGCCTGCATCCATCTCCACTGTGAGTCCAGGTACCTTCCTTTACAGTCCTACACCTGTCTCTGATAATTCCCTCTTGAAATTGTTTAAAGTCCCAGATCCTATAGAAATCCAGAGGGATTGACAACAGTGACCTGTGGAGACAAAAAATGAGTCAGAAACAAACTTGGTTTCCTGATCTAATGAATAAAAATCATCTTTAAATCTCACTCAACTTAAAAAAGTACAGTAGAAAATGTTCAAATTGTGAGTGTTTACAGACCTTATGTTTCAGTATGATTTCTCTGCTGTGAGTGTCTGAGTGTGTGAGTTCAGCCCACCGTGCTGTTTTAAAGTACAGCTCTCACAGTCACGTTAACCTCCCTACTACTTCTGCAGCCCGGGGGAGGGAGCAGAGAGAGGGAGGGAACAAGAGAAAAGAGGAGGAGAGATAGAGCTCAACTTTATCCCGGCTCCCCCTCTTTCTTTCCACTGTATTTGTATTAATCTTCACTTTCACAACACAGTGCTCTGTCTCTGCTCTCTCTCTCTCTCACTCACTGTTCCTCACTCTTTTTTTTTCTCCTGACAGATAAAGGCCACTGCTCACATTTCTCCAGCTCAAGCATGTCCCAATGTCTCAGCGGTGCTATATCAGAGAGGAACAGACACGCCTTTTGTTTTTTTCTGTCTCACTTTCGCTGGGTTCGGAGTGTGGTGGTTGAGGTCAGGATAAAGACTGCACTCTTAAAGTTTTAAAGTGCCTGCTTACACTGTAAAAGTGTGACAATATGCGGTTTAAAATGTCCTGACAAGTTTCCAGCAGCAAGCTATTTGCCTGTCAGCACTGAATGTGAAAATTCTGTGCGATGTGACACAATCACATCCAGTCTGTAAATATTATTTAAAGATTAATATACAATTATGAGGTGTGAGATTTTGGGTTACCTAACGTGTTGCTGCAGAAATAGAAAGTTGCATCATGCAAACAGAAGAAGTGTCTTATGCTCACCAAGGCTGAATTTATTTGATAAAAAATGCATTAAAAACAGTAATATTGTGAGATATAATTAAAATTTAAAATAACTGTTTTCTGTTTGAAAATTTAATTTATTCCTGTGATGGCAAAACTGAATTTTCAGCAGCCATAACTCAGGCTTCAGTCTCACGTGATCCTTCAGAAATCATTCTAATATGCTGATTTGCTGCTCAAGAAACATTTATCATTATCAGTGTTGAAAACAGTTGTGCCTCTTTATATTTTTGTGAAAACCTTGATTTTTTTTTCAGGATTCTTTGATGAATAGAAAGTTCAAAGGGACCACATTTATTTAAAAAATATTTTTTTGTAATGTTAGAAATGTCTTTACTATCATGCTTAATCAATTAAAGGCATCCTTGCTGAATTAAAAAAAACAAAATCACATTAGACTGCCTGCCAAAACATTTTAGAATCCCGCCTTCTCATTTGAATACAATAGCTGAACTCATTTCAAATGAATAAACAAAGAGGTAATTCCATGGAAAATCCTCCTCTGTACTTCCTAAGAGTTCAAAGTCTTGTCCTTTCCAAACTGACCTTGTGTCCTGTAATGATCAATCAGTGTATAGACAAAATGGGGGCTGATTGGATTTCAAGAGTTTGCTGTTTAGGGTGAATAGAGGGACATAATGGATCTGGAGGAAGTGGGCTTGTTGTGTTTGCGTCTGTGTTTATCTTTTGTGGGTGAAGGGATAAGTGTAGAGCTGCAACAGAACCCCAGCAGAGCAAACAGGCCTAATCCCATAATGAGGTACAGGGGGGCTCTGGGTTGGACTAACGGCCTGTAGCACAACCACTACAATGAGTCCTGGCCAACGGACTGAAATAACTTTACATTCCAGCCCACTGTTTACTGTAAACACTGTAAGCCACAGGAGAGCGGAGGTGATTTATAGCTGTACACACTGGGCATGTGCTCATCAACTTTACATAACAGAGCTGTGAGCGAATGCTGTACACATGAGATGCCATGCTGAGGAACGGGTTATCAATTAATCTTTCATCAAGACATCTTGATCTAGACAGAGGCTCTTCAAGAGTGAATCTTGCAACATATCTGACTCAAAGTTTGCTGGAATTTCCCTGCAAGCTTCTGACTCGGAGCAGCTGTTTTTTTCATCCCCCCTCAGCCCTCCAAATATGATTTCCATCTTGCAATGATGTCAGACCTTCACGTCAGGCATGGATTGTAAATGTTTCTCGGGATCAGCAACAGGCGCATAGAGGAATGGCACAATGTTGTGCTTTTCCCTGGCAGTTTGTTATTGTATCGAATGCAGCCACCATTTCTTCCCTTTAGCCTTTATCTGATCCTAAGATACATGGTGGTGATTCGGAGAAGTCGAGCAGAATGGATCAGATGCGCTTTTTGGATCGAGAAGGATCAGTGCAAGACCTCACATGCTCATACAAGATCTGTTCACTTTTATCAGGGAAGGGATCAGTGATAGAGATAACCTGGCACAGGTATTGCAACACTGACATGAGAGAAGGATGTGACCAAGACAAAACTATGACACAACTATAACTTCATCCTAAGGAGTTTCTGAGCCTCAGGGATCTCTGGGTGTTGGGAAATGGCAGCTGACATACAATCCTGATATGACTCACCAAATGACACTGTAAGATTATGTCTGATTTAAACATACTCATGTATACAGTCATTGTGACAAATTCGTACAAGATTAACAAGACAGATAAACAATCATCTACTCATGAAAGACACATAATACTGCTTTGTTTAGATTTTTAACACGTTCAGCAATCATGTAATTATGTTGAACTTTCTCCAGAGTTGTTATTTTACAAACAAACACTGCACCACAAGCTATAAAAGGTTTGTGTTGTACTGTGTAGCTTTTCAATTGTTTTCTGTGTAAATATGACAGAATTGGATGTTCAGGGTTTTTTTTGTTCAATTCTGCTAAGCTCGTGTTACATTTTTTAACATACGAGAATACTTTTTGTGCGCAAAGAAAAGAAAAATAACGACTTTATTCAACAGCTCTTCTCTTTCGTGTCTATGGAGGATCAGAAAGCTCTCGGATTTCATCAAAAATATCTTGATTTGTGTTAAAAAGATGAACAAAGGTCTTACGGGTTTGGAACAACATGAGGGTGAGTTATTAATGACAGAATTTTCATTTTTGGTGAACTATCCCTTTAAATCAGCTTAAGGGGCCTTTAACTCAGAATGCATTTTTGTGTCAAAATAGAAATCTTTTGTAGCATTATAAATCCGTTTACTGTCACTTTTGACAGGATTTACATTTACATTTAATAGGAAAACATTTCTGAATCCTGCATTTAGATTTAAATACAATAGCTGAACTAATTAAAAAAATACCATGCCAATTTAAAGGTCTTTCAACAAAATTTAGTGTTGAAGAACACTAGATGATGGGTAGTGGAATGAAGGTCTAGAGACACGTTTTCGGAACTTCTGTTAACTTTAGTGCAGCATTTTTAGAACGCCTTGTTGTGTGTGGGACGCTGCAAATAATGTAAGTGCAATGGTCAAATATGTCTTGCACATGTTTACATAGAAAAACAATGGAAAATAAGTGCAATGGAATGCAAAAACAAGTTCTGTGTGAACAGCCACTAATATCTTGTTGCAGCCCAACAATATGCAATAAAGTGACAAGCTATAAAATAATGTTAATCAGTTTTCATCTTAACAGCTGTGGCCCACATTGAATGCTCACTGGAATCGAAGAATATATAATCAACAAACATGGATGGAAAGAGACTGATTGTGAAAGTTTAGAATTAAATCATGTGTGACAAATCCCTCAAGTTCTACAAGGAAAACCATAAAAAAGCATGCCATTTGTTGAAGCTACTAACTGTTAATAAGCAACAAATTAGGAGGCAAAAGTTATAGTTAATGGTTTGTTAATGGTTTGTTAATAGCAAGAAGTGGACCTTAAAATAAAGTGTGACCTAAAAATCTTACCAGCAATAATAACAATTATCAGTGGTGCCTTCCCCAAAAAAAACCAGACTGTCCTTATTCGGGAGAATGAGGCATGGTGGGAAACATGCAGTAAACAGTCGAGTTTACCACAAATCATGAATTCTATGTCTAAACTTTAACACACTGGTCGAACCACTAAGGCTAGAGCACATGGTTCCTTAACCACATTCAGCCGTGATGACCTGTTCACACAGAGAAAATGTCAAACCATCAGTCTAAAGGCTGACGTTTCGTCCTCAGCTTGAGCGAACCAATGCCCTGCGAACCCCGTCTGGCTTTCATCTGCAAGATAGCTGTTGACAAACCACCGATCCTTCTTAAAAACAAAAGCCCATCTATTTCACCACGTGTCAGCTGTGGTTTTCCTGAAAACAAGTCTGCGTGGCCATTACATCAGAGTTTCCATGGGAACCCAGAAGTCCAAACACGTCCAAAAGAATAACAGCCAAATCATGATGTCATCGTCGCTTCAAAGTCAATTTAATTAAGCGCACATGGTGCCAAGTGAGAGAGAGGGCGAGTGCAAGAAGCAGACAAGAGAACAATAAAACTGATTTAAAGTTATTTTGTGATATTCTTGGCATTGTCTCGGAGGCATAAGCAGATCGCTTTCTGGCAGGCTGCGCCATGATGTGAGTTATGGTTGAAATGTCACAATAATGCATATCTGAACCAGAGGTGATTGATTTCATGCTCACAAACCATTCACATACTCACACACATCACCGCTCTGCTGTGGCAGTGTGATCGTCCAGCTGAAGAAATGCCCTTTTGCTGGGGAGGATGATGGGGTTGAAGGGTGAAAAGGACAGAGTAGTGGAGGAGGGGGACACATTCCCAAAATCCCAGCCGACCTCCTGAGATGACTGGCTCCGGATAATTACAGTCCCTTTTGCTCCGAACGGCCAGGATGGGCTGACTGAGCTGTACTTCTCTGCTTGGTGTTGATCTCCATTGCTGCACATCCACACACACACACACACACACACACACACATAAACAGCCTCTTTTATCAATCAAATACATACACACATAAGCATGCCTGAGAGGAATATGAGACTACATCCACATCACATCAGACCTCACCGCAAAACAATTACCCCCGATTCAGTGCAGTTTGCTTAAACCCTTCGATCAACACTGTACTTAATCTTCTGTAGAAACGTGGTCTAGTGGTCTACTGGGATGTTTTTACAGTGGAGAAAGTGATCCCGACTTCATCTCATCCGCGATGCGAACCTTGTCTTAAGTGGTCTTTGTCTTTAAAAGGAATCAGTAAACAGCGACAACAAGTGCAGTGTAATTACAACCGCTGCACAATGACTTAATATTGCATTTGGATTTAGGCTGAGGTTTGGTAATATTAATTTCCTTAACATCTCAAAACCACAGTTTCCTTCCAAATTAAATAGACTGTTTGTCATTCTGGTGTAAACTACACATTTCCCAACGTTTCAAAAGAACAATGGGGGAATTATAGTTCTCAATGAAGGCTGTGGATCATCTCATTTGGATTATATGAAAGGTTGAGAGAAGATCCAAAATCTGGAATTTATTTCATTTATACCTGAAAATAAAAAAGAGATATTTGCATTTTTCTCTGTAAAATAAATATTATAAATAATATTTATAAAATAATGTTATTTTATAAAATAAATATTATTTCTAGGGCTATATCTGGCATGTGTCCTACTTCTATTGATGCTCTTTGGATCAACTCAGATATTCTTGGATAATTAAATTATTTAAATTGCTTTTCAAATTTAAATAAATAATTATTCAACTCAACATCACTCATGTTGATGCACTTGTATAATTAAAAAAAGACACAGTAAAGACTAACACTGTTACAAAAAATTATATTTCCAATAAATATAGTCTTTTTGAACCTTCTATTCATCAAAAAAAGAAACAAAAAGTACAACTGTTTCAGCACTGATAATAAGTGATTCAAATCAGCATATTAGAATTATTCCACAAGAATCATGTGGCACTGTAGACTGGAGTAATGGCTGCTTTACAATCATATGAATAATTTATTATTAAAATTGCATTTTAATATATAGGAAATAGTTTTTAATTGTAATAATATTTCAAAATATAACAAGCTTTACTGTATTTTTTACTCAAATAAATGCAGCCTTGGTGAGTATAAGAGACTTCTTTCAAAAACATTTTAAAAAAATGTTACCGACCCTAAATATTTGAACGGTATTGATATAAGTGCATTAGAGGAAACCAGCAGAAAGTAAAAGCACACATAATAATTGCTAAAACCCCACAAAGCGTCTGCAGCCCATGCCAAGAATAATGCTTTAGCAATGATAGTTTTCTAGGAAGCAAGCAAGAGTGAAGTAATCGAGGCAACTCAAGCCAAAACACATTTTCTGTCATATCCATCTATTGTTTCTGCAATCTGCTCTGTTGTATCGAAACTCAGCTAAACCTCCCAGGCTCCTTTGCCCTACAGCCGCCTGCATTGCATGACATCATCCTTTCTTTTTAACCGTTAGAAGGTGAGGCCACTTAGTCTTTAACACACACACACACGCACAGACACAAACATACACAGCAGTGCACTTGGAAAGTCATCAGTGGTATTGGTGTCACTGTGCTAAGAGTGATGAGCTGGAATACGTGCGCTCCTCTGGAGTGGTTTGGACAGCGTAATAATGGGCTTATTTGACCGTGTTCCTGATGAGAGTTTCATGAGCTGTGCAGAGAATGACCATTTTGGTTTCTCACTTGAGGGAAGAAAAACATATTTTTTCTATTAGCGGTTGATGTCAGCATATACGATAGCAGTCTAAAGTGGACGAAAGAATGATTTTGTCAAAACATAAAATGAAAATACTTGGACGGTCTTTTATTGAGTGCATATATTTACTCCATATGTATGGCTCCATAATGCATTTTATAACTGCATGTAAGAGAATGAATGCACTAAGGCAGTTCAGCAATAATAGCTTAAACTCAAGCCAACTTAAAAAAACACACACATTATATTATATTACATTATATTATAATCAGTGTTATTTTAGTAAGTTTAGTTTTTATTAATGTTTTGAAATTGTTTATAATTATAATTGTTTTAATTAATTTTGCCATGTTTTGTTTGTCATTATTATTATTATTATATTAGTAGTAGTTTTTAATATGTCTACATTTATTTTTATTTCAGTTTTAGTTGTAGTTTTTTAGTACCTCAAGTTAAATTAAATTAAAATGAGAAATGTTACCTTGGTAAATAGATGAAATAAAATAAGATTTAATTTTTTTTTATTTTAGGGTTACAAAAGTAACAAAAAATATATTTTTTTATGTTTTTTTTCTTTGTTACCTATAATATAGTATAATATAATATAATATGTGACCCTGGACCACAAAACCAGTCTTAAGTAGCATGGGTTTATTTGTAGCAATAGCTAAAAATACATTGTACGAGTCAAAATTATCAATTTTTCTTTTATGCCAAAAATCATATGGATATTAAGTAAAGATCATGTTCCATGAAGATATTATGTAAATTTCTTACCGTAAATATATTAAAACTGAATTATTTACTAGTAATATGCATTGCTAAGGACTGCATTTGGACAACTTTAAGGTGATTTTCTCAATATTTTGATGTTTTTGCACCCTCAGATTCCAGATATTTAAATAGCTGTATCTCAGCCAAATATTGCCCTATCCTAACAAATCTTACATCAATACATCAAAGGTCCAGGGTCACGTTAAACCTCCCAGGCTCCTTTGCCCTACAGCCGCCTGCATTGCATGACATCATCCTTTCTTTTTAACCGTTAGAAGGTGAGGCCACTTAGTCTTTAACACACACACACACGCACAGACACAAACATACACAGCAGTGCACTTGGAAAGTCATCAGTGGTATTGGTGTCACTGTGCTAAGAGTGATGAGCTGGAATACGTGCGCTCCTCTGGAGTGGTTTGGACAGCGTAATAATGGGCTTATTTGACCGTGTTCCTGATGAGAGTTTCATGAGCTGTGCAGAGAATGACCATTTTGGTTTCTCACTTGAGGGAAGAAAAACATATTTTTTCTATTAGCGGTTGATGTCAGCATATACGATAGCAGTCTAAAGTGGACGAAAGAATGATTTTGTCAAAACATAAAATGAAAATACTTGGACGGTCTTTTATTGAGTGCATATATTTACTCCATATGTATGGCTCCATAATGCATTTTATAACTGCATGTAAGAGAATGAATGCACTAAGGCAGTTCAGCAATAATAGCTTAAACTCAAGCCAACTTAAAAAAACACACACATTATATTATATTACATTATATTATAATCAGTGTTATTTTAGTAAGTTTAGTTTTTATTAATGTTTTGAAATTGTTTATAATTATAATTGTTTTAATTAATTTTGCCATGTTTTGTTTGTCATTATTATTATTATTATATTAGTAGTAGTTTTTAATATGTCTACATTTATTTTTATTTCAGTTTTAGTTGTAGTTTTTTAGTACCTCAAGTTAAATTAAATTAAAATGAGAAATGTTACCTTGGTAAATAGATGAAATAAAATAAGATTTAATTTTTTTTTATTTTAGGGTTACAAAAGTAACAAAAAATATATTTTTTTATGTTTTTTTTCTTTGTTACCTATAATATAGTATAATATAATATAATATGTGACCCTGGACCACAAAACCAGTCTTAAGTAGCATGGGTTTATTTGTAGCAATAGCTAAAAATACATTGTACGAGTCAAAATTATCAATTTTTCTTTTATGCCAAAAATCATATGGATATTAAGTAAAGATCATGTTCCATGAAGATATTATGTAAATTTCTTACCGTAAATATATTAAAACTGAATTATTTACTAGTAATATGCATTGCTAAGGACTGCATTTGGACAACTTTAAGGTGATTTTCTCAATATTTTGATGTTTTTGCACCCTCAGATTCCAGATATTTAAATAGCTGTATCTCAGCCAAATATTGCCCTATCCTAACAAATCTTACATCAATACATCAAAGGTCCAGGGTCACGTCACATAACATAACATAACATAACATAACATAACATAACATAAGCAAGAAATTCAGCTGAATATTTCTTATTTGATTCTTTTATGCGCCAGTTTCCAATACTGCTTATTTCCAAGTGCTGGATAAACAGTCGGCCAAACAAAGGCTTGTGTGAGAGCAAGAGAATGCAAGCCCCTGTAAAATCTTTCATTTGGTGTGAGCTATTCACCATGACGGTTGAGAGGCCCTTTACAGGCTGAAGCACGGAGGCCCCTCCAGGTGAATTAAACTAGGTGCCTGTGTGTGTTTGTGTATGTGTACCATTCCTAATTGTCCGAGCACAAAGAGACTTTGGAATGAACATTGAGAGTGAGCTACAACATATTATTAGCATGAAGTCTTTGCACATAAATCAGCCTGTGACAGAACGCAAACACATCATAGCGGGCCTGTTAGCTCAGAGCGAAAGTGTTACTGATTTGTGCAATAACAGTCTTTGACGTGGCATACGTGCATGTGCTCACCTGCGAGGGATCAGAGCCAAATATATGTAATCACTCATACACCTGCCTATGGCGATCTGGTTGCACTGCAGTAACAGTATCAACCTCCAGTGAGAGTGCTTTGTAGCTCATTAGCAGCGATGCACCCTGGTAAAAAAAACAGTGAAATATTATGACAAGACACTAGTGATATATTCACATTAGTGAAAGGAGGTTGGAAAGAAAAGCAAAAATATATCGTAATGCAATTGGAGCTGACAACCAATTCAATTGATACTGCAAATGTTGTATACTTAAGAAATATATATTAGCTGTCATTTATGTCCTACTAAGGTTTTGTTCTACTAGGCTACAATATATAATACTATTGACCACTTGGGAGTCTTTCATGTCTAGCGAATTTATGTATTGTAATATAAATTGCTTATATCCCACAGTATTTAATAGCCTCCCATAAAATGTATTTCTAGCTGGGAAATTTGCACTCAAATGTTATAAATAAAAGATACATCTTTAATTTCATCAGGCCACATTGTTGATCCTCTAGGAAGCGATGGATCCAGACTATAAAACAGCCCAGGACTTATGCCACCTCACCACAGTCTACAATATGAAATGCTCTTCTATAATCATCCTCATATAATAAATATATAATAAATACTGATTTGATTTGGAGCTCAAATTTTCTTATTATTTTAAGTTGAAAACAGTTGTGCTACTTAATATTTTTGTGGAGTCCATGATAGATTTTTTCCAGGATTCTTTGATCCAAATAAAGTTAAATAGAACAGCATTGTAATTGTAGTTATTTTAATTAATTTATGTCATTGTTATTATTATTTTTTTTTATGTCACAAAGTTTTTATACATTTTTATTTCGGTTTTAGTTATTTTAGTACCTCAAGTTAAACTAAATTAAAATAAGTAATGTTGAAAGCTGAAATAAAGTATTTTTAAATATTTTAATAGCTTTTATCTATAATAACCATGATTATATAAAAGGACACATGTCACATAAGATTGCGTTTATTCTGTGTTTTTACTTGACTTGCATGTTTGATGCTATTAATATATTACATTCATCCCCACAACATTTAGCGTAACAGGTGAGGTGACTCACAGACAGTTAGCAGCAGACGCAGCAGGATGGGCCTGGAAAAGCTTATCTCCTGGGACACAAATCATTTTCAATGAGGGCCGGGCAGAAAGTAAAGTAATACGTCTATCATCATTTACCTATCCTCACGTCATTCCAAACCTGTATAGCTTTCTTTCTCCTGTGAAACACAAAAGAACATATTTTGAAGAATGTATTTGTAATTTCTCTGTCCATACAATGAAAGTCAGTGTAGTCCAGTGTTGTTTTGGGCCCCTCTGACTTTCATTATATGGACAAAAAGCGTGTGTGGTGGTGATCCATTCTACTGTTGGCAGTGCTGGGAATGAGAGGTCGGAGAGGTCAGGGCATGTGCTGGAGGGATGTGGCGACTGCTGGGCGTCTGTCACTGCTCATGATAAGCCCGGTGGATGGGTCTGGCGCACTGCAGAGGTACAAGAGATTAGACATAATACAGAGAGCCGAACAGAGACAAGAAAGTGTGTCGGTAGAAGTTGGCTTCTTACACCAGTCAGAGATAAATTCAGCTGTTGGTAGGTGTCCCTGATCCCGAATCAGTGAAATGCAGACTCCTACCTCGATCCGAGATGTGCTGTTGAAAGATGATGTCTTTCCCTTCCCTGTAGGAATAATCCTTGTATGAATGAGAATGAATGATGAGCATCAGCAGAGCTCTCCCACAAACAGCTCGCTGGCCTGGACTATTATTTCTGAGTCCTCTCCCAGTGACTGTGCTGTACCTCTGACCCCGGGGTATGCAGTAGGAGGCTCAATAAAGCAAGTCATTGCGACAACACAGAATAGAGAATGAGAGATTTATATATGGAGCAGAGGTAATAACTGGACTTGCCTCTGGGCCTCCAGACAAAACTATGCCATTTTTTGTGTCATGATCGACCACATCTCAAATCACTATTCTGAGGTGGAACTGATTGTGATATAAATTACATTTTTGTAAGAAAATGACAGATTTCTTTGTTTTGGACGAGCTAATTTCATTGCTAGCACTTTGTGTCCTTAATACTCACAATTATATCATAATTATAATTTGTTTTACACTTTTTGCATAATTTGACAAATTAATTCGAAATGACACTTTTTTCACATTTTCTTCATGCATCAAATAATAATGTTGTCAAACATTACAACTGAGAGATATTCATAATTTTGGGTAAAAAATAAATAAATAAATAATTTTCACACAATAAATGTTTAAATAGTTTTTATTTATTTCATTTTTTACATAGAATTTAAATTATTCAAGTAGTAGTATTTAAATATAGTTAAAAAAATGTAAGCATTAATATGTCAATGATGGATTTTCATATTTTAAAACAATAAATGTTTAAATAGTTATTATTATTTATTTCATTTTTACACAGACTTTAAAAAGTAGTATTCATAATATAAATAGTGGTATTTAAATATAGTTCATGGATTTTCATATTTTAAAACTATTTTAAGTCTAGGGCAGAGTCCAAATTAAAATAAAATTATTTTTAAAGTTGGCATTAAATTCAAATTCAGCCTATCTATTCTTTAAATCCTAAATGCTATTGATCTAATTGTGATGATTCATCCATGTGTCATCCTGTATAATTTATTAGAAAATAATTAGACCGCATAATTTTTTATTGAAATATCAGTGACTGACAGACAGACTGTTGTTCCATGTACCAGACTTCACCAGAGTTTGCATTCAGATCTGCCTCCATCCAATCGACAACCACCCTACACTTTTTTTCTTTTTAAATAATCCATTTCATTTGGATGTACGCCAAAAACAAACAAAAAATCTGTCGCTACTTCTGTAACATCACAACTTGCTGGGATAAGTGCTCATAGCTGAAGAAACACCTAACTTTTTTAATAAATAATGGACATTATTTATTGATTCGAGTTTAAATAATTTTATTATATTTGAAGAAAGAGACTATGAGATACTATGACAGGTGACTGGCAGCCAGGAACAATGATCAAGTGTACAGTTTAGAAATCATTATGCAAAATATTTTACCATGGAATGTTGCGATTGACCAATCAGAATCAAGCATTCCAGAGAGCTGCGCAATAAACTTATACTACTCCATATTAAATTAAAAGAAAGAACACAGAGGCCTGCGACAGAGACTCCAAAGCTATTGATGACTGTGTCTGAGTGCAAACACACTTGATTGAGCTGACAGAGGGACAGAGACTCTAACATGACTAATGGGAGAAAGATAAAATGTGACAGAAAAGACAGACAAGGTAAAGAGATAGAGAAAACAGACCTGATAAATCGGTGTGGATGACTTCACTTCCCGACAGTGTTGCCAAGTCCGCGGTTTTCCCACAGAATTTGGCTACTTTAACACTGTTGTCGCAGGTTGTTTTTCATGTCCGCGGGTTGAAGCGACCCCAATAACATAATATTTAGCCCCTAAAATGCGAATTTTACCAGCCAAAAAACATGTATTTTATCCCCTGGAAAGCTATTTTTATCGGGGGACCCCCTCGAAATGCCATTGGGCTAGTTTTGGCCTAGTTTTGAGTAGCAATTGGGCGGGTTTTGTTGTGAAAACCTGGCAACCCTGGTTCCCGACACTAGGTCCAGAGGGCAGATGAGGAGACAGGGTCAGGGGAGGTCAGTGGACAGTGAAGCTTTTCCATCCCTACCCATTTTAATGGCTGAGAATCTGCCCGAACCTTCTCGTGTAGCGCTGCAGGGAAGGGTGTCTGATCCTGACCTTTGACCCCTCAGCTGGTCTTCCCTCACTAAAGGAATCCATTTCTTCAGTCAGTTCTGCGCAAATCACACCACATCATAGGAATCAAATTACAAGCAGGAAAGACATTAAATGGAGGGTATGACGCACTTTACCAACAAACCAGCCTACGTTCTTGGACAGTCACAGATTTATAGGAACTCAACTCAGCAGGGGAACGTAGTTCACTGGTTAGTCTAAATCCTCCCTCACTGCGGATTTCTATAAAATAACAAATGACATAAAGATGGCCGCCGTTAAATTACAGTACAGAGCTGCGATATAGAGACGAGCTGTGCGGATGTTGGAGCCATCACTCAGTTTGTGGCATCAAATTTTTTCTGAAGCTCACTTTCAGCTGACAGCTTCATCTTTAATCACCTCTGCGTCTGGAGAGCCAAATGACTAAAGAAAAAACCTGGCGATATTTCCTGGCAAGTCTTTGAAGAACATAATCATATATGGTCTAAAGCTTTGAAGGATTGCTAAGCATTTTAGTATGTCTTTTCCATGACATCATGCCTGAGTGTGCACGTACTGTACACAAACACATGTGTAACGCCCAATTTTCTAATAAAGAAACTGTGTGCGTAGCGGTACATGACTGTTCCTCTTATCGTCAACCCTTTAAATGTTTCAAAGGTGTGTTTTTGTTTCAGCTAAGCACTTTCATCATGTTTTGTTTTCTTAGTTGGCATTCATTTAAAATGGATCCGCAGGTTTGCCTCACAGACGGTGTGGAACAATTACCCTTTCTCTTCTCCCAGTCGGTCTCTGTCTGTGCTGCGCTTTTCAGAAAAAAATAACAATAATAGCTTTAGGCGGTGTGTTTTCAGGTATATGTCGCATGCTGACTGACATTAACCGATAAACACCACACCAAAGCAATGGTTTCTGAGATACAGTAAACTATTATCATCAGGCTTTGAGCCCCCTGAGCCCATTATGTCCCATAGCCCATAGTCCCATTCATTCATGTCATTCTCATGCTTCCATGTGTTGATGTGTTGGATCCCCTTTCAGACAGACTTCCAGCCTATTTAAACACAGATCTTCAGACTTAGTTTTTCTTGGACTGGTAATATTAAAAAAGCATCTCCCACAGGGTCACTGTATAATCAAATGCATATGAACGTTAATGTTATAACGTACAGTCAGTATATAAATTCACTCTCCAATTTACTTCATTTTTATTTTTTAAATTCTATCAAAATAATCTGTTATCCGGAAACACAAAAACTGTTATATAATATATATTTCATGATATTGTAATTTGAATAATTGTCACCTATTAAAACAATATCATTCCATTACACATATATAGTGTAAGTGTATTTTTAATTTTTCAAGGTGGAATGAAGCAAAAATAAAAACAATAAAATAAAATAAAAATATAAAATTATAAAAATAGTAATTAAAAAACTTAACACAAAAAAGTTGGCATCTGCTATTCATTGTTTATTTTATTTAGAAGTTTACATATTTAGTTTATGCATTTATGCACTATGACCTTTCCATAACACTAATTTTTCATCTCATGCCTTAATTTGTCTCAGATATCAAAATGGTATAAATCATATTCCAGATGGTAAAATGTTTACATCTGTGAACACGCTAAATTACACAGCCATAAACTTGTTTATATCTTGGTGGTATTTATACCAAGTATTTTATTGCCAGAGCAGCTCGCCAGGCCCACTTGACCCCAATGTCTGTAATGATGAACCACTCTGTATGTAACTTTAAAATAACTTTAAATCAGATGTGGCCAGGCATGGATTTGGTTAAACCTAGTTAGAGCTGGACATCCCAAGACTATGAAAAGGCAATGACGTTGATGTCTAGCACATCGGCATCCTGATCTTTACTACACACGTATCAGTGTTCTTCATAGGTGTCATCAGGTGCTGGGAGAAGACGCAGTGTCTCAACCAACTATCTCACACTCTAAAAATACTACAAGTCATAGTGTCAGATAGTCTTGGCAGCGCTGGCCAATGGGAGAAATCTGAGCATTGAGATGTAAGGAGAAAGACAGAGAAGAGAGAGAGAGAGGTTCGAATTTAAAAGGCAGAAACCACAGACTGATTGATGCGGGTTGCAAGGACAGAAGTCTTTCCATGCCATTCTATTCCACCGATTAAATGCGAAGGGTCCGACTGAGCATCAAGCCAGTGCCCTTACCAGAGAACCAAAGAATCCAAGAGAAAGTCTACCTTTTGGGTCTTCACACCAGCAGACTTAAAACACAGGCTACACAGGCTAAAGGTCCAGAACATCACAGGAAAAATAGACACACATACAGAGACACAGGACGGGGGGGATGGCTGGGCATAGATAAAAAGACAAACGGTCAAATAATCCCGATGATAAGGTGAAGAATTAGGGGGAAAAGGAAAAGCGTCTGCTGAAACATTTACTGGAAAGTTGGAATTTTATGGGAGACAAATGTCTAGCGAGTTTATATGACACAAATTAAATCTGCTGAGACAAATGCTGAGCAAATAAAGTAGTAGACCATCTGGGACAGTCAGGAGAAAATTTGCTGTGCATACAAACACTTAACCGCAACTTCAACTCCCGGTGACTGGAAGAAAGAGAAATGAAGCATCATCCACTCAGATGTCTGAGACGGCAGACTATAGAGGTAATAAAATCTGGCCTTAAAGGGATAGTTCACCCAAAAATGTAATTTCTGATTTTCCCTTATACTCGCCATCATATTGTTCTGAACCGGCATGATTTTCTTTTTTCCATGGAACACAAATGAAGGTATTTTGTCCATGAAATGAAAGTCAGTGGGGTCCAAACAACACTGAGTCCCAATGAATTTTATTGTATGAACAAAAACAAATCAAACAAAAAACACAGAGACACTTTAGTGCTCCACAGAAAAACGAAAGTCATACAGGTGTGAAACGACATGAGGGTAGTGATGTTATTGTGAAATAAAACTAAAACTATTAAAATATTTTAATTAACTGAAATATAAATGAAATATTAGATGAAAAACCTAAACCTAAAAAACGTATAGTACTTAAATATTTAAGAAAATGTAATAATAATGACAAAAGCACATAACAAAAATCCTAAAACTTAAGCTAATTCAAAATTCATAAATAACTCAAAATATTCATAAATAACTAAATAACTCTGCATGAGGGTGAGTAAATGATGACAAATATCATTTTGGGATGAACTGCTTCTTTAAAAGCAGCTATATTGAAAATTCTCTGTTGTACCTTAAAGTCCCTTAGATAAATATTTATCCATCAATTTAAAAAAATAAATCGAGTCATTATTGATTTCCCCAGAGCACTGACCACCATCAGCAGTCACATGGCTCTGCGTTTCTGGGCTTTGGAACAAAACAAGCCGTTCCCTCAATTCTCTTGGAATTACACTACACAGCCTCCCCACCTCCCAGAGTGACCAGGCCTGTTTGTTTTTAAATCCCATCTGTGGTGAAACCAGGGCCACATGGTCATCCATTGCAGATTCAGAGAGGGTTAATCAACTCCAATCATTCTTTAGTTCAGCTCGGCTGATTAAATTGTGCTATAAAAATGATTCTAACTTCCACAACACATTAGCAGGAATAAAACAAGCCTCTGCCGCATGTTGTTTAAAATGTCAACAGGTCGAATGGAAACTGACGGGGCTAATAACGGATCATGAGCCACGGGCAGGCGGCCCATCATTTATGCAGTTGGTGTAATAGAGACTCTTGATTTCTCAAGGCATAAGCCTCATACGGTCCCAGGACAGCTGTTTCCGTAGAACTGCAAAGCTTGGCTGAGCAATGACCTTTCTCTGGCGGCTGACCCACTAGGCATGTTAGTTTCCAAAAAGCCCAATGGGCATCACCACAGAATAAACCTTGATATAAAACCAAACCTAGTTTTTTTCGGTCAACGCAAGCACAATGATGAAACCAGGGATTCTGAATTCACATACAAAGTTCCTTATAATGCCTCCATTGTGCATTTGAAGACATTGTAGCTGGGATGATAGTGAGAGAGAGAGAGTGAAAGAGCGAGAGAGAGAGAGAGAGAGAGAGAGAAATGAGGAAGGTACTGTGGGAGAAGGGGAATGTACCAAGTGCTATTTGGGAACAGCTGCCATTCCTGAGTGAAATGTTTATAGTGTAGCTAACTGGGAGTCAGGGAGATGCCTCACAGGGGGCTCCGTGTGGTCCAGAGATGAGTATTTAGCCAAGAATACATCAAAACTCCACAGGCCTCAGAGCGCCATTGGTGTTGGCTTTCACTGCGAGCGGAAAACAGCGTTGCAAACATCACACAAAGTTGTCTGAAGATGGATACATTTCAATTTGACGCAATCAGAACATAAAACTCACAATGATTGTATTTGAAATCCTACAAATTTTTACAAATATTACAATTCAAGTTCATATACATTGTTTCAAGCATTATTTTATTTTTATAATTTTTTAGCAAAAACACTTTTTTTATACCTTTCCCCACTGATTTTATAATATTTGATTATTTCATAATTTAAAACTCAAAATGATCAACATCAGTAGTGCACTTTGCATTCATGAAATCATGCCAAATTTACATTAATATTTATAGATGCCAAAAACAACCCAGAAAGCTGCAAACTAATTTTTCTTCAGTTCATAAAGAGCCACAGTGCCTTATCAGCCATATTAAACAAGGGCATAAACCATGAGATCTGGAATTGCACCTCACAACGCACTCCCCATTTTCTCATGAAGAGCACCTGATATTTGCGAACGCAGCAGCAGGGGGAAATGGCAGGGATGAGGGGAGAAAGAGACACGAAGGGAGGGAAGTGTTGTCGGTTTCCATCACGCTGTACTTCAAATCCTCAGGCATGAGCTCTCAAAACCTCTGCACATAAGATAAACATACAGCGTGAGACTGGACATATGGCAAATAGATGCACACACTTACGTCACACTTCCACATATGTCAGTAATTACAAATACATGTACACACAGATGTGTAAAACGCACAGCACATACACAAACATAAATAGTACAGGGAGCCTATTCATCTCACAGCTGGGGTTCATGTAAATTTGCATAAAGGATGTTGGTAGAAATGTAATTGTTACTCTTCTATTCCCACCTTCATACTCACCTTTTTTGCTGCTTTTCTACCTAGAAAAGAGAAAATATTATGAACATTAGACTTGCACAGGTAAATAGAATAACTGAAAGGTGAAACAATGTTTTTATTGAAGTAAACACTTAGCCTTTGACAGACTGCCTTAATTAATTCCTTACTTATCAGCCACACTATCACTGTCTACTGATGACAAAAAATCGTGACCAGGAGATGGGATGCCGGATTCTGAGATACTACTATCAAAAATGTGTATATTACTTTGTTTTACTCTAAGAAAACCTTGTTTACATCAAAGAAAGTAAGTAAATATAAAAAAAACTAATTAAATAATTAAATATATTAATAATATGAAAATAAATGGACCCAACAACAAGATACTTTTGCCTTTTTTGCTAAATATTTATTTACAATAAAAACTAATTTATAATTTATTTAACAATTGATTTACAATTTATAAATGTGTCAATATTTTGCAAAAATATATTGTTCGTAGGGGTGTGCCATATCATACCGTCCACAAAAATACCGGTATACATTTTTACATGATACAAAAGTGTCATTTCGCGATATCAATGATATAGCGACGCAATGATGTATGGCGGATATACATTCCCTAGCATGCACAACAACAACACCACAAACCCAATAGGTGTGTTCGACTTGAAGCAGCGCTGCGCAGAATGATTGGTGTATGACATCAAAGTATCGCGAGAGCCATTCTAGAGCATATTCGAGCACACACTCTTACCTTCAAATATAGGCGACGTGCATATCTTTAGCGAAGCAGCGCGGAGAGGCGCTTCCGGGACGCTTCTAAAAGGTGCTGTAACGCGCCGCAGACGCGTGCAGTGTAAATAATGCCGAGTTCACACTGCACAATTTTCAAAGACGTCGCATCACTGTTGGTTTCACACTGAACGACTATCTGGGGTAGCATTCAGTTGTTGCTGTGCTCACACTGCACGATGGAACAACGACAGGAGGTTACACACTGCATGACTTTACAATAGGAAGAATCGCAGACAGCTCTGTGTGGTGCAGGGTTGCCAGGTTTTCGCTACAAAACCCACCCAATTACTACTCAAAACTAGCCTGAAAATAGCCCAATTGCTTTCAAGGGGGTCCCCCAGTAAAAATCGCATTGGGGGGTAAAATACAAATTTTTTTTTGGCTGGGTTCTCCTGGTACAATTCACATTCCAGGGCCTAAATATCCCGTTATTGGGGTCGCTTCAACCTGCTGACATGAAAAACAACCAGCTCCAGATATTTAGCATGCCAAATATTTCACGGGCGTTGGCGACGCATCGGTGATTCTCTCAGATCGCGTCTTTGATAATTCACACTGTGTGATTGTCACTCGCGTGAACGAGCACCGATTTGCCTCCGATTTCAGGCATTTGTCGGTGATTTCACAAAACCTTTCGGCAAGTGAAAATCGGGCTAAAATCGTGCAGTGTGAACTCGGCATAAGGAGTAAGTCACTCTCGTGATATTTTGGCATCATACACCGATTGGTCTGCTTCAAGTCGAACACACAGTTGCTGCTGCCACCTTATGACAATAGATTTACACTTCAAATTAGGTAGTCTGTCATCGATGACAGTAGCTCATTGGAAAAGGATGGAAAATGCCCTTCATTTTGTTTGCACTAATAAA
The DNA here is from genome assembly GCF_001515645.1 of Sinocyclocheilus grahami. Classification (NCBI taxonomy): domain Eukaryota; kingdom Metazoa; phylum Chordata; class Actinopteri; order Cypriniformes; family Cyprinidae; genus Sinocyclocheilus; species Sinocyclocheilus grahami. The sequence goes on along the minus strand of NW_015505251.1, from coordinate 1,077,782 downwards.
TGCTGCTGCCTGCCAGCTGCAATCACCAATAAAACATTGTTCCATGTTTTTTTTTTCTATATCGTCATAAATATTGTTATCGCAAATATTCTTGAAATATCGTGATATAATTTTGAGGCTATATCGCCCACCCCTAGTTCATGGTTTAATTTATTTTCATGTTATTAATAATGTATGTATGTATTCATTTATTTTACATGGTAAAAGATGCCATGGTATTCCACAATGTGCAAAGAGGTGCCTCAAATGTATTTTTCTTCATTTTAAATAAAATACATTGGAAATTTAATATGCGTCTGAATAGAAAACCACGATTTTTTAAGTTACATGCTAATGTGACCATATTGATTAAATAGAAGTATAAGATGCATAGTGTTTTCAAGATGTAACCCCCCCCCCCCCACACACACAAGCAAATAATGACAATTCAAATGAGGGATGCATAATAAGTTTAAAGTGGTTTATAAACAACAAATGACTTACCTGCAAGATACTGAGGCAGCAAATAACAAAGAATTACTAGCATGGCAATTATGAATCCAATGACTGTGATATACCACATGGTAGAGTCAGGTTCTGTGATCAACAAACAAAGCAGAAAAAGTATACTGAAGAGTAGTCATAATGGAACATCATGCCTGCCACCTAGTGGTTATTTGTAATATCTAATTCAAAGGATATTTAGGGACTTTCCATTTGTCCAAATCATTTTGTGTTTGAGTTGCATCTGATTCACCTGTAACTATGAGATAAAAGCTCTTGCGGATGGGAATGAGCAAGGACTTATGGGATACTCTGCAGGTGTACTTATATCCAGAGTCCTCCAGGCTAGGCTGCAGATAGAAGAAGGCTGAGAGAGAGTATGTGCCATCTTGATGAAGTCGATGACTAGAGTACAGAATATTCTTCAGGACCAAAGGCGTAGGGCTGCCCCCAGACACTTCACGGTACCATTCAATGTTTACGTCCAGTGGATAGTACCCCTCTGCATCACATATCAGCTTCTGGTCCTTACCAAGTGTCATAGACAAGGTGGAGCCCACGTTTATAGACACGCGGGGTTGTTCTGTGGAGTTTGAAAGAGAAAAAAAGAAACATTCAAGAGAGCGTTCCATCATTTTTCACCCTCATGTTGTTCCAAACCTGAATGACTTTCTTCAGTAGAATGCAAACAAAGATATTTTGAAAAAATATATTAGCTGTTTTTATCCGTGCAAAAAAAGTAAATGGGGTCCAAAACAACATTTGAGCCCACTTATTTCTGAAGCTGCTTTAAAACGATAAAAAAAAAAACACTATACGAACATAAATGTGAACTGAATTAAAGAAATGTGTCATCTTACCACTTAGGGTAAGGGGAATATCATGGCTGCCATAGAGAGGAGGAACCATCACAGAGCAGATATATGTGCCCTCGCTGTGTTTTTTGGTGTGTGGAAGCTTATAGGAGATGTTTCCAGCAGCGATGGCCTTGACAGCCACTCCGCTGCCTTCACTCTTCCCTGTGCGGCTGGAGTAGCTGAAGAGCTTGCTGCGCTCCCCGTGCTTCTGCAGTCTCCACTCCACCGTTGCATTAGGCAGTTTATGATCCACAGCAAACTGACAGTGCAGGTTTGGCTCCTTCAAGAATCCCACCTCCACGGAGGGAGTCCGGGTCAAAACAACCATCGCAGCTGGAAAACACATATGTAATAAAGGATGAAAAAAAAACTAATTGAATATTTGCATTGTTTCATTTTTGTACTCTGGATTATATTCTCATCCAGTGGAGGAGGCACTGTCTTTCTCCCTTGCCTCCTAGGAGGAAACCCCTTGCTTGATGTTACCTGATGTTGTCAGGAGATCCCTATCATTGACTGTTTTCCACTGTAGAAAGTCAGCCTCTCCTTGGGCAGGAGCCGCAGTTGTGTGTCTGAGGAAGGTGGTGATGACAAACAAGCCTTGTGTTTGGCGTATTGTACAGGTGAACCAGCCGTCATGATCTTGTGCTCCTGCAGTAGGCCAGCGCATTACAATCCCTCCAGTGCTGTATCTTCGGATCTCACAGTTTAGTGTATCCTCACTTCCCTCCAAATAACGCCTCATATCCACTTTAGATGCTGCATTATTGTAAACAAATGAACAAACAGCAGATTAATTAAAGAGCGAAGGATATATTAAGGTTATAGCTTCAAATCATTTTCACTTACCTGTGACAAGAAAGGTAATGGTAGGGTGTAAAGGCTTGTCGCCGACATTACCAAATTGAAGCACAGCCTCTCTGTTGATATACTTGGTTTCTGTGTGGCCTTCTTCATTTATATTAACTTTCTCATCCACAAACGGACAAGGAAGCCACTGAACATCATAAAGAGTCTTTGAGCCATTTACACCTGTTCAAAACAAACAAATCAGTAAATAAAAGTAATAATAACAGGATAACCCCAATTCTCAATTAACTGTAAATGAAATGTGGAGCCAAACCAAACTAAAAATAGAAGTACTGGTATACACAGTCCCCATTATAAACAACCTTTCTAAACAAAAGTGCCTTTAAACTCCTCTGATAGTTATTTCCTTCAACATATTATGCATTAATTTACCTAAAAGTTCCGATTCATATATAAAATACACATTTTGCATAAAATGACATTATACGAGCAGAGGAAGGAAACAAATAAGTTGGTGGTTCTACATCAAAAATCTTTACAAATCACATTTAGAAATACCTAAGCGTAAAAGTGCTAGGATAAAACCGCAAAAAATCCAAAACATGATGTATTTTCTCGTCCTCGGGAAAATCATCCCAGTTTCCTAAAACCGCCATGCAAGCATTTACTTTCTCTTTCATTTCGTCAGACTGGTTATGTTTCAGTTGTGCATGAATCTGTGTTTTGAACAAATCTTTCAACTGAATGAATCTCTCGCGTTCACTCACATGCACAGAATCGTATTTTAACTGAGTGTTTTTAGCGAACTGAATGAACTTTGACAAATGAAAGTGCAAGAATGACAGTAAAGCGTAACAACACTTTGTGTAGGTCGTGAAGGACTCTGTGTTTTTAATGAATCTTGTGAGTTAATATTCACATCACAACCTGCAAATAGGTCACTGGACGACTCGCTGAACGAATATGAATGAATCTTTTTTGTGAAGGGATTCAAAAGAGTCGAGTCACTGAGGGCCCCTCCACGTGATGGCGCTACAAAAAACACAGCAAGGGGAACATCTCCCGCACTTCTTGACACGGAAGCACAAACGGTATGTGCTCTACATTTGAAAACCCAAAAGGCACCTGAACAAGTTGGTTGCGACCCGCCAATAAAACCAGAGAGAGAGAAACGTCTTAAGCTTTACCATTCAAAACGAGCATTTCTCTCAGATTTCCATAAATAAAGATTTCCGAAAATTGCATGCATCGTCACAGCTGTGATCATTTTCTCAGCGTGGGGATTCAGTGGATATGAATGACTTCAGTTGGTGACTTTTCTTTGCAAGCACAACAATTATGGATCAAGGTAATAATCTATTATTGTTTTAATGTGAAATAATATACTGGTACCTGATGACGTTATCTGCGCATAACATTCTGTTATATTATATATTTATATATTTATATAACATAAGGTTATATTTAGCCATTAACCACCATCCAAACACCAAGTAATCATAAATTGTCCCATTTTATCAATATTAATATATAATCAAAATGACAGAAGGATTCTGAAAGCATCTTACACTGTCTTGAGTAGATCCCACATTAATTAATAAAACATCTCAGCGTGGGGATTCAGTGGATATGAATGACTTCAGTTGGTGACTTTTCTTTGCAAGCACAACAATTATGGATCAAGGTAATAATCTATTATTGTTTTAATGTGAAATAATATACTGGTACCTGATGACGTTATCTGCGCATTCTGTCATTAAGGTTATATTTAGCCATTAACCACCATCCAAACACCAAGTAATCATAAATTGTCCCATTTTATCAATATTAATATATAATCAAAATGACAGAAGGATTCTGAAAGCATCTTACACTGTCTTGAGTAGATCCCACATTAATTAATAAAACATAAAAAAAAAATTATTCTCAAGTTAGAAACATTTTAGCTAACTTAGTTAAATATAACCTAACACAAACATGAAAATGTTTTAAAATATGCAGATTAGTTATTGGACAATAACTATATAATTATTTGCATTATTAAAAAAGTATCACACAATATCTAATAACTGGTATTTTGGTGGAAACTATGCAATACAACGTGAAGATATTTATCATGCAATTCCTGTCCTGATTTAACTCCTGTTTCAGAGTCATGGCTGAGCTGTGAGAAGACTGCTGTGCTTCAGGGAGGATTCTTACAGGCAAATCAGATATGCCAACCTGAGCCACTACTGTCTATGAAAAAAGAGGATTGGGATCGGATTGGATGTCCGATTGTCAACGCAATCAAAGAGATATGCGAACATGCACTCAAAGACACCAAAGACAGAGTCCACTGGAGAAAGAGGATTCTCTGTATTGTGTGGAGCAAAATCTTAGAAGTGAGGAACAAAAAGGACATTGATATCAGATGGAAGGAAGGCCCATTGTTTGCTGTACAGAACAGCCTTCCTGATATTAACCATACTGTGCTGTTTGAGCTGGTGAAGTCAATGAGCTTTTCTACTGTCTATGTGGAGCTGCTGTTGTGCTTTCAACCAGCTGAACGGTGTGAAGAGCTCAAGCTGCTGCTTGATCATGTGACAAGCAGCAGTACAGAAGCAGATGTGAAGCTGCTGTTGGAGGTGTGGTGGGAACTACTGAAGGGCAAGAGAGGATGCCTTGATGTCTTAGACCAGCTCTTTACAACTCAGTGTTCACACTTCATGATGTCCACGACTGAGCCATCACCCCTGGCATCAAAAAGATTCAAACCTGACCCAGAATCTACATGTGTGGTGCATGTACTGTTTGAGGGGCTGAGGAAAATAAAAGAGCATTTGACGTCCTCCGAGTTGTGTTATTTTGCCCTCTCTAATTGCCTGGACACATTGTATACAAACTACCTTTTAGGTAATGCTACTGATCTGTCCATAGAAATTAAACTCCAAAACATCTCTCGCACAGTGAGCCTTAAAAAGAGAAATGAAGTGCTGGATGGTTTTGACCTGATTGAGATCTTACGTGAGGCTCAGAGAGACCTTGCTGCCACTCTCACTCCTGCTGAGACCAAGACATGTGGAATGACATTCGTCCAGGCCATGCAGGTCACACTTGAGATTATATGCTCCTGGGAGGTTATGGGGCTTCTGAAGATGCCCAGCAATGACCCAAGTGTCTTGGCGATCCGTCTGAAAGATAGCCTGGATAGAGTTCTGATGACTTTGGAGCAACCATCACATGCAAAAGACCTGGTTGGAAATGGACAGACTTTGAATAATTTGAGAGTAACTCTGAAAGGCTTAACGGCATCTTTATCGTTCACTGTTCCTGAAAGTTCTGCAGCAGAAGTAGCAAATATGTCCATCACCATCTTAGACCATCATCTTGAGGGGTTTGAAGGTCTTCCTGGACTGTTTGCATCCAAACTTAGTCAGAATTTCAGTAAGACAGAGTGGATTCAGTGTCTGGAGAGAAATGGGAGTTTGTTTCAAACCAAAGCGCTTTTGATGACATTGATCTCCACGCTTACAGCTAAATGTCAAAGTGACGCTGATGTTCAGCACTGCATAAAGCTAAAGAATATTATTGTAAACCTATTTTCCCATTTGTCGCTACCTGACAAAAATGCTACAATTTCAGAAATGCTCTCCATCTCCAGAAAAGGTCTTCATGGATTTCTTCCCAGTTCTGTAACTATAGGTTTCTCAGAGGAGCTCAATCTGGCCTTCAACAGCATCATTCAAAGTGGTGTGAACAGCACCCTTGATGCAGCAGTCTCTGCTGTGGCCAGAGTGGCTTTCCAGAATCCTGAAGCCACTTTGCGGCGATGCTGCCACATGGCTGTTGTCAACATTGGAGCTCACACTCTGATAGCCGAGATTCTCCAGCAGCTCCCAGGTCTCATGTCTTCACTGGGAGTTCAGAAAGACAATCTGCTGTGTAGGTGCCTGCAGGACACGGTGTGGAGCAAGCTATCCTCACTTCAAGAGGAGAACCAGTTTCTGCAATTCTTGGCTGAGATGATGAAGTGCAACATAACTGGAAGCACAGGAGAAAAGCTGAGTTTCCTTCCTCTAGAAGAAGTCTTGCATGTGTTTGTCCAGCCGTACCTTCTCCCAATATCTTCCAGCTCAAGCAACTTAGAGTTTTGTCTCCGACTACTTCAGTGCACCCTGAGCCAGGAGGCCAGGAGCGACTCAGTGCATTGGATCATGAGCTGCTCTCCATTCCCGCTTTTATATTGTCTGGCTCAGCTCTTGAATGAGTGCAGTAGGTGCTGGGAACAGCCAGTAGAGAGCGAGACGCGCATCTCCATGGAGTCCAAAGAGCTGCTGTTGTCTGTACTGCACACACTGGGGATAATTGTTGGCAAGGAAGTGACCCGAGCACCTGATGCTTGGTCCAGAGCTCTCTTTTGGCTCTACAGCAAAGTGGAGGAACTTGATTGGACTGTGCGTTTTTACCTGAAGGATGTGTGGGGAAACCATTTCAAGTATGAAGTTCCAAACTCTCTGTTGTCAGTTTGTGATCTTCCTGAGCAGGAGTGGTCCGGACTGGACTTGCCTCAGTATGGACAAGGTACTGGACTTGTAGCATGGTTGGAATGCTGTGCTCTGTCAGACCGTGTTCATGAGGCAATGCTGAAAAATCTCTCCCTAAACTTGCTGAGACCAGATGAAGTCAACATGTTCGGCAAGGGCCTGTTAGTTGCAGCATGCCAGATTCTCCCGTGGTGCACATCTGGGGAATGGGAAAAAGTTTTGAAAGTGTTACGAGAACTTTTACAGTCAGACAAGCTCTATGTGCCATACTCTTTAGAATACGTTGATTTCCTTCCGTTACTCGATCTACGTTCGTTTGCAGGCGAGTTGCGCCTATCAGTGTTTCTTCTGCGAATCTTCCAGCTGATTTGTAGTTCGAGCTGTTCTGATTGGCTTCCACCTCAAGGCTGGGCGCATACAGGACGGCTTTATGCCAACACGATGAGGGGCACTATCAGCTCAGTCACTGAGAAGATTCCCACTCTGCCATCCCCCAAAACCTCTGGAGCTTGCAGTCAGGAAGTTCTGTTTGTGTTGACTCAGCTCTTCTGCCATGTGCTCCATGTGCAGGTGATGATACCTGGCCAGCCAGAGGCACTATTTCTGTGTGCCCTGGAGATTTTGACCAACTATGAGACCGTGCTCTCAGCATATCCCGACAGCTGCACTGCCCTGCAGGGACTCGACACACGTCACTTCTTCACTACAATCACAGACAATTTGAATTGTGCAGACATGAAAGCTGCTCTACACCAGAAGATAGCTCAGTTATGAGATTACACCATGAACCCAACACAATTAATGATGACTGCTACATCCTGAGTTTGAATTTGTTTATTTGGTTTGCCACAGAAGAAAGTTAAATAAATAATTGTGCATAGTAGTTTTACACTTCTTTAGGTTTATATATTTGCTAACACTTTTTTTTATAACACTTTTCACAATACATTTTGTTTTAAAGCAGCTTTACAGAAAATGCTTGTTTTGATACAATTGGGAAGTATCATCATCCAGAGCTATTTATCAAAACAATGTCCAGATGGCAGTAATATACAGCTATAATATGATTAATGTTAAGTGGTTTCTTAACAGGCACAACAAACCTGCTGCAATTACAACTTAAGGTTGTAATGATTACAATATAAGGCTAGTATTACAATAGAAGGACAAAATTTGACAGTTTTGCATGCCAAAACTTAAAAATAAGGTTCAGTTTGTTAATAGGCCTATCACTTGGACCTAATAATGAGCAATTTTTACAACATTTATTAATCTAGGTTCATTTGAATTAACTACTGTTAATTCATGTTTGTTTATAATACATTAATAATTTATACAATTGGCGCAACAACAAAAAATTGTATGTAGAGATTAACAGTAATCTGGATTAATAAATGCTCAAAGTATTGCTTTTTGTTAGTTCATGATACCTAGTGTTAACATATTGAACATTATTGTAAACCATATTATTTTACCTTTTTTTATATTTGTCTAAAAAAAGCAACAACAATATAGTGAAGAGAAGCTCATACATCAAACAGTGACAATTGACAAATGTTTATAACAACAACAACTAAAAAAAAGTGTATATAATTTGTATGGTATGGTCACATCTTTAGGACTGATCCATCCTTATGAACAGCTCATGCAACCCTTTAAATATCACAAAAAGATACATTTTCAGGCATGTAAGTGTTTTATCTTCTCTTTATTCTGAATCAGACAGGTTACTTGATTTTATAAGAAAAACGACTTTCATCACATCACTCTAAAAGTTGCGATAAAATTTTAAAATTGGCCATATGCCACATACCCGAAACCCTGCCCTACAAAGACATATCAACAAACCCAAACAAGCAAAATGATGAATAGGCAGGGAGTTTTGATTTTTATTTATTTTTATTTTGGCTGCTTACAATGCCTACAACTTTCAAAAAGACAGGCTTGGTTTCTCAAGACATATTTCTATTATTGCAAATACATATTATTGTTGACATTTCATATTACTATCCGTCAGGTAGTGGGGCAATTTATGTGAAGTATTACAAAGACAAATCACTTTGAGCAACTTTAATGATAGGTTTGTATGATTGCATAGCAGTTTTTTCACAATTTTAGGGTTATCTGGGGTAAAGGTTCTCTGAAGGTAATAAGCATTACTTCTACTTTCCTCATCACCAAATGCAAAGACTATTGTGAAGACAAAATATGTGTGTGGGTTTTTCTAACAATTACATAATATTTCAAAAATCTGTGCAGCTTAATTCAGTCCAAATAAAAAGTTTTTATTTCAAGTGAATAAAATAATTAATTGGGTTGTACTACAACACAAGCGAAGCCAAATTTACCATTTGATGTATTTTTCATAAATCAGTAAAACACATGATTATTGTAAAAAATAGAACGTTATTCAGTGGGGGCTCGTCAGGGGAGGCACAACTTCCCCAAAATTTTGAGGTGAAAATGGGAGGACGACAATTTAATGTTAATAAAATTCACAATTAATTTCAGTTCATATCTCAGAATGTGTATTTTTTTGTTTGTAATTTCACAGATGTAATACCATAACATGTTACTGAAGTTGGAAAGCTCCGCTTTTCTATCGCGAATGTGCCGAATCTGCTGATGTAATTACAACCACTAAATGATAGAGAAGGGGAGGGGGAGGCCGGGGGAGAGCTGAGCTCTCGTGCCTCCGTTGGTAAAAAAAATTAGCCAATCAGCATCGAGTGTTCACTTTCAGTGTTAAGAAAAGAAACCTCGAGGCTAGCCTCCCTTCTGGCATCAACCAATCATCATAGAGACATAAATTACATGATATTAGTTTGAACGTCTCCGGCTGCGCTGATAATGTACCATGTACTTATGAGTAGCGATATTGAATATTTGATCGCCAACAGATTTACCAAACTGTCATTCAAACAGTATATATACAAATTTAAAATAAAGGGAGAACACACCTAAGCTGGATATTGGCTAACGTTACAGCAGTCGGATGTTTTAACACAGAATTTTAAGAGGGAATGGATGTTTGCTTCAAGTGATAGGCCAGGTAAGTGAAATTATATTATCTTGCTGTATGTGTGTCGTTTTCTTTACGTTTTCTGACTAAAAGCAACCAAAAAGTCATTTTAAAGTGGTTAAGCAAATAATGATAATAATGAGCATGGATCCCCAAACCAGTACAATTAGTGTGCCTCCTCTATTTTAAAACCACGAGCCGCCACTGACATTATAACACCTGCAATGTATGCAGGGAGTGCAACATATACTGTGTGCAAGTATCTGAGGGGATTCAGGACAGACTGCATAATGTCTCACTCACTTCCCACAGTTTTTTGGCCACAGCATCATCTTTAGACTTGGCCTTCACTTTCTGCACGGCACAGTCTGAGAAATACCTGCCACTCAGGGATTCGATGCCCTCTTGCACAGCACAATGTAGAGTCGTCTGGGCACCGGCCTCTACATCCTTAAAGAACAGAGCTGCAATGGGTTTCAACAACCTCCTGGACATTTTATTCATATTACGGGTGAGATCAGAGTTTATAGCACCTGTTGAAAGAAATATATGGATGGTCAGCCATTGCAGAAAATACACACTGTAAGTGTGCCTACATATGAAACTCAAACACCAGTATGATGTTAAAGGGACACAGACCTGGGTGGAGGCTGTAACAGGTCACGTTGGTTCCTTGTAGCCTCTTTGCGAGCTCATGTGTGAAGAGCACATTACACAGTTTGCTGTGTGAATATATCTGGAAGACACTCACAACAGACTCACCTACTCCAAACTCCTTGTGAATGCGAAGCGTGTCAAAGTCAAGGTTACCGTAATCATGTAAATATGAAGATATGGTGACGATGCGGCTTGGTGCACACTCTTTCAATCGGTCCAATAACAGGTTAGTCAGAAGGAAGTGACCAAGGTGATTAACACCAAACATAAGACCAAGACCATCTTCAGTAGTGCCCTGCATATAAACTCCTGAAATACAGATGATATGCATTATAGATGGACGTGATATAGATATATGTCTGAAATATTGACTTGGCATACATTTTGATTTAATATTCCTCACAAAACCAGCACCAGGATGGTTATAGATCCACACTAAATATTGAGGGGTTTTTATTTATATATATTAATATACACTAACTTTCAAAAGTTTTGGGTTAGTAAGATTAAGGAAGAAAATTATTACTTTTATTCAACAAGGATACATTAAATTGAGCAAAAGTGACAGTAAAGACAAAATGTTACAAGATTTCTGTTTCAAATGTTTCTAAAAATGTATTTTTAAAAAATCTGGAAAATTATCATGGTTTCCACAAAAATATTAAGTAGCAGAGCTGTTTTCAACATTGCTAATAAATGTTTCTTAAAGGGGTCATATGATGCTATTTTAAAGATCATTATTTTGTGTATTTGGTGTAACAGAATATGTTGACATGCTTTAATGTTCAAAAAACACATTATTTTTCAAATACTGTACATTATTGTAGGTCCTCTATGCCCCGCCTCTCTCAAACACATAGTTTTCAACAAAGCCCCCTCCTTTGACAAGCACAGTCTGCTCTGATTGGCCAGCTGACCCAGTGCAGTGTGATTGGCCGAACACCACAAGCACGCATCGGAAATGTAACGCCCCTTACCATAATCACGAGCTTCAGCTTTCAAAGTAAATATCAAGACAGTTAATAATGTCCTTAGTTTTACTGTCAGTTCAAGACCGAAAGGGCAACAGAGTCGCGTGACACACAGTAATGATGCAGTACACAAGCCGCGGTTAAGACCGCTGAC